>NW_017387731.1:1839985-1867637 GCF_001664035.1 Metschnikowia bicuspidata var. bicuspidata NRRL YB-4993 | reverse complement strand
TTAGTGAGAAGAAAGTGGTAAGAAGTGATAATGATGGGTGATGAAGTGACAAGGAAGTTATAATAATGTTATCATGACGTGAGAAAGACGTGAGAGATCTGATGATAAAGTGAGAATGGAGTGAGTGGAGTGAGAAGAAAGTGCGAAGGAAGTGAGAGGAGTGAGAATGAACTGAGAATGAACTAAGGAAGTTATTATACAATGAAAATATAGTGACAATCAAGTGACAATAATAATTTAATAAGTGAGAACAGAGTCAGAAGAAAGTGGGAAGGAAATGAGTATACAGTAAAAATCAAGTGAGAATATAATTTTAATACGTGATAATAAAGTGTAAAAAAATGATAATGAAGTGGTAATGAAGTGACAAGGAAATTATAAGAATGCTATTATAAAGTGATGATGAAGTGACAAGTAGGTGATAATAAGGTTATAATGAAGTGTCAATCAGGTGAGAATACACTGAGATTAAAGTGAGAATAAAGTGAGAATACACTGCCAACACTGACAACACTGACAATACTGACAATACTGACAATACACTGACATAATGTGAGAATAAATTGAAATGACAGTGATTATACAGTGACAAGAAGTGAGAATATGTTAAACTCACAGTGATTATATAGTGACAAAAAGTGAGAATATGTTAAACTCACAGTGATTATACAGTGACAAAAAAGTGAAAATAAAGTGATACTGGAGTGAGATCACAGTGAGAATGAAGTGATACTGAGAGAATACAGTGAGATTACAGTGATATGTGATTATACACTGACAATACACTGACAAGACACTGACAAGACACTGACAAGACACTGACAAGACACTGAAAATAAAGTGACAATACACTAACAAGAAAGTGAGAATACAGTGGTTATACACTGAAAACAAAGTGAGAAGAAAGTGAAAATTAAGTGAGAATTAAGTGAGAATACACTGAGATATTAAAGTGATAATAAAGTGCGAATACACTGAGATTAAAGTGAGAATAAAATGAGAATACACTGTCAAGACACTGCCAACACTGACAACACTGACAAGATTCCGGCAATCTTTTCAAGATTCTGACAAGCCACTGATAATCCACTGACAACTTACCTTGAAATTACAGTGATGCACGGTGAGCGTACCAAGCGAGCAAACAATAGAAACTAGCTCATCTGCAGATGTATGTCAGCAGTGCGGGGAACATGGAACACGGCAATTAAAAAATAATAAAAAACATAAAGGGCAGGCTGGGGCTCACCACTCCCGCTCAGAATAATTTCCACTCTTCCTCCACGGTGTGCTGCTGGTGTGGACATTGATGGCCAAAAAAAAAAATAGATGGCCTCGCTTACCCTGCCGCGGCACCGGGCCGCACCCAGAATACCGGGCCGCACCCAGATTCTGGCCCCGCAGTCCAGGGCCATCGATAGCCAAACACCCACCAAGTCCGGACACAGGCCCTGTGATCTCGCATAAAAAAAAAATAACCGCCGCCCCAAACCCAGCATGTCTCTCTCCGCAGCATGTGATGACTTGCTCGCGCTGGGGCTCCTCCAGCACGAATACGGTATCCCCACACTATGGCCACGCACGGCCCCCGTGGTGCAGAAACCTGACCTTGAAGCGGAGTACTATGCCTTGAACCAGACGTTGGCCACACGCGTCAACAGGGTGGTTTTCTTGAACAAAATCGCAGAGCTACGCCAGGCAGACCCGCAGGCCGTCGGCGAAACGTATGCCGAGGCCTTCCGCTCGGGCGTGGTCGCCCACATGTCGTTTGCCGAAAAAGAGCGCCATTTGCAAGGCATGGCCGCGTTCAAAACGGCCGAGTTGACCGCTGGTTTCCTCGCCGCGGCGCTCCCGGTCCTCCGGTCCATATACCAGGATAACCTGGCGCTCACAGACGCCGAGTTCACCATCTTGAACAACCTCAAGAAACTCTACTCGCACTACAACGAGCACCCAGCCAACATCCAGCGGCTCTTGGCAGAGTACAACACGCAGAAAGCGGCTGTTGGCGCCGAGATCCGTGCCCACAGACAAATCCACGATTTCTTGGCCACAGACTTGACTCCCAATCTCGCGGAGCTCGAGGCGTTGAACAACGAGTACTTGGCCTTGCAAAACACCTACGACAACAAGCTCGGGGCACGAGAAACGGGCTCCCTGGACCCGCTGCTACAGAAACTCAAGCAGGCCTGTCTCACGCTCTCGCGGCGGTTGACCCGACTCGGCACTCTCTGTGAGTTCCTACCGAACTTGGTGCTCTGCCAGGCCTCCAACTGGTACGCAGACAAGGCGTTGTTGGCTGTGGTGCAAGAATGCCAGGACCTCGCCGAAACGCTCGCGGGCTTCCCGGACGCCAGAGAGCTCGGGCTGGCCGACGAGATCTTGAAGGTGGACTTTGCCGGGCTCGACTTGTAGGCCCGCATCCAGGGGAAATGGTCCATCGTTACTGGGCTGCGCCCGGGGCTATATACATTATTTACACCTGGAACATTCTCTTGTTGATGACGTCCCAGTTGATGTGGTCAAGCACCCTCTCCAAGTACTCGCGCTTGCCGGTGATTCCGTAGTCGGTGACGAACGCCACGTCCCAGAAGTTGATGGCCAACACGGGGAGCGTGAAGTCCAATTCGGCGTTGTCGCCCTTCTGCTTTATCTGCGTCAATTCCTCGAAACTTTGCGGGTCGATGTTGGCGTTCAAGTCGAGGCTCTGGTTCTTGCCGTGGTAGTATGGCGTGCCGTCGTTGTTGCACTTCAAGAGTCTGAACGACTTGTCGGGGTCCTCCACCAAGAAGACCCAGCCCTGGCCCTCCGCCGACTCGGCCAAGCGGATGATTTCTGTTTTGAGCGAGTCCAAGGACGAGCCCCCGGCGATTCTCTCGAGCAAAAACCGGGACGGTCTTGTGGAAGCCGCGTGCTCCTTGTCCGCGAGCTGCTCGAAGAACATGTGGTTGTTGTGGGCCTGCGACGCATAGTGGAAAATGTGCTGGTCCGTGGTTCTCTTTGCCGTCAGCAACAACAACTGGAACGCGGAGCGGCCCTCGTGCCTGGTTCCCACAGTATTCAATGTGAGGCTTGTCGTGAGCAATTTCTGGTAATCTGACCATGCGGTGGCATATCCTTCTGCCGAGTATAAACCTTGGATGCCGTTCTTGGCGAATGTCTCGTGGTTCTTCAACACGGGCACTTCGTGCAACATGCGCACCGCGGCCACGTGCTGGTTCTTGGAAATGCTCGCCGTGTGCCTGATAGCTCTGGAAAACATGCTTTCGTGTTTGCGGGTGTAGTTGGTGTGATCTACGGAAACAAGCCAGGCTTTTTTTTTTGTCTAACCTGGCGTTTTTTTCCAGTTGGTGCAGTGTGCACGGAGGCGATCGCGGAACCAGCTGCGAAAAACGGTGCCAGGAAGGCCAGGCTGCGAAAACATTGGGGACAGGCCCCAAACGTGGCGGCACGTTCGTGCTGGGGGGTTTGGGTGCCTGGCGCTTATCTTGCCGAAATCTAGCAAAATTCTTGCGTGGGACAAAAAACGTGGCATCGAGACTTGGGCTGGCCCCACTCTTTCTCAAGGCCTGAGTCCTTGTTAACTGGTCGGCCTCCACTGCTTCCTCTCCGGGTTCTTCCGTCCTGTGCCTCCTCTCCAGACTAAAGCCCTAACATGCTGGAACAGCATGTGCCGCAAAGCCAGGACGCTCATACGTTCTCCATGACTTCCACCTCGCGCAGCACAACGGGCGTGTTCTGCGAGACCCAGTTGGAGTCCCGAAGGAGCTTTTTCGGGTCGGTGCTTCGGCCGCTTACTTTGCCCAAGAGCTCGTCGTACAGCGCCTGCTGCGTCTTGTACTCCCGCAAGACAACGTTGGTCTCGAGGTCAATGTAGACACGCGTGTCGCGGATTCGAAACGCAACGTCGTCAACCCGCATGGAGAACCTGCAAAGCAAAAGCAAACACGAGTGCATGACCCTGATTTTCGTCGAGAGCATCGAGATGCCGTTGTCGCCCAACTCGTCCTCGAACAAAATGGACTCGTCGTAGAAAAGAATCGGGTCTGGCCGCACGAGTTTCTCTAGCGGGATGTCCTGGGCCGTCTTCGTGAAGGTGCAGCGCGACAACGTGCCCCTGTAATTGGTGGAGTACGTCCAGTCGTACGGCTTCACGGATTGCAATTCGGGCGACGGGCTGGGTGTTTCAGAGCCCATGGTTATCTGGGAGAAGGCAGCCGCGCCGCTCGATATGGTGGACCGTACCAGCTCGCTCGGCACAAAGGACCCGTCCGCGGTCGCTACGCTTCCAGTATCCGAGGTCTTGGCTTTGGGCCTGGTGCTGAGCCACTCCTTGTAATATGCCACCTTGAAATCCGCGGTGGGGGCAAGAGAGTCGAGTGCATCGAGAGTGTTGAAGTCGATCCGTGCGCCCGTCTTTTCGTTCACAAGCAACACGCGGTTGTTGCCAAAGATCATCTCGGGCAACGGGAAGTCGAACCGCGTGTCGTTCAAGTGGTCGAGCTCTTCCGACAGGCAGATCGGGCCCTTGCTGGTGTATATACTCCAGTCGTTCACCGTTATCGAAGGCTGCTCGCGAAGCGGCAAAGTGGCCTTGGGCGACGGGATGACTACTGTGCCACAGTGGGCACACCGTGGGTTTGTGCACGGTCCGGTGTGTGACGTTGCAGGCACTGAAACCTGCGCCGTTGTCCAAGAGCACGCATCCAGCGACCGGCCGGCCGCATGTGCGCCCAAGACATGGCCCCCAGCAGGCTCTGGTGCCCGGGCAAACGACATGGTGTTTTTGGGCAACCCTACCGCAGTTTCTGGCCGCTCCTTCGAGCCGTGTGGGCCGGTTTCGTGGGTCTTGGGCCGCGGAATGTTGAAAGGGGCGTTGCTCGAGCGGCCGGGGCCCGGGCCACGCGGGGACAAGTGTGCCATCTCCGCCAGGACCGGGGCCTTTGCCCCCGGCGCGGCCCCGCTGGTCTCCTGCCGCATGCGTTGGTGTATTGCCAGACTGGTTTGGTGCCGTTGTGGGTTGCGGGCCTGTAAATGCAAGTTCACCATTTCCCGGGCTACGTTGGCATTTGCCCCCGCAGATCTAAGCAGTGCGGACGTCCCAGTGGGCACTGGTTTTGTGAACTCTTGGTCGTCAGGCATTGTCGATGTTTCGTGGCGTGGAAAGAGGGAGAGACGAGCAAAATAACGCGCTGTTCTGGGGCCATGTAGCCGGGCGCCGCGTCAAGGCGCTGGCATAGAAAATGCGGAGTCGGCCGGGGCCAAGGTCTCAGAGCCGCGGCGGCGCGGGCCCCGTGGCCCTAGGGCCTAGTTTGTGCCGTGCGTGCGAGTTTCGGCCCGGACACCGCGGGAAGACATGATTCCGGGGCAGCGCCCTACGTAATATGACCGGGCAGGGCTCTACGTGATATGACCGGCGCATTTTGTAGGAAATCTATAAGAAAGTAAGGGCACTTCTAGGAATGCTCCTCGGGCACATAGCCTCAACGGACAGACAAAAAATAAATAGAAAAGCAGCGCATGGGGACGCCTCATGCTATCTGATTGGAAGCTCTCAGCACTGACCGCCTTCCGACCTCAAGCCTTCTCTCACAGCCAAGACGGAGTCTGCAATAACGGCATCCACTCCCGCTTTCATCTGGATCTTGCATGCCTCAGGATCATTGTTCTGCACTCCGTAGGTCACGCACACCAACCCAGAACTCTTCACCACCTGGGCCAACCGGGGGGTTTTCACTAAAGTTTCTGCGGCGCTGACGATCCCTAGCAAGTTCCACTTTTTGGCGAACCGGATCGCGTTCTGCAAAGAAGACGCTCTGATGTCTGCCATCACATTCGTGCCTGCCTCCGTCAAGTACAAGATCGGCATCGTAGGCTGCTTCAAAGACAACAACACGCAGATATCTGGATGGAACGACGAAAACAAGATGTCCCTGCCGGAAGTGTTTTCATCGTAGACAACCTTCAAGATTGTGTCCACGTAGAAGTTCATGTCGAATGCAAACTCGCCCATGCTCTCGTGCTGTGCCTCGTCAAGCATTGGGTATTTGAGTTCCATGTTGAAGCCAACATTCTTCGGCAACCTCTTGAAAAGCTCCTTCAACGTGACAAAGTTGGACGCAATGGACGACCCACGCGCATTTCCCTTGAACCCCTTTTCCTTCCAGGTCTTCGTGAGCTTCATTCTCCTGGCCATTTGGTCTCTAAATTCTTTGTCTAGCTCCTCTTCCTCAACGCTCGAAGTCATGTTTGGCGCTGACGGGTACGAAGACATCGACCGCGGACGGTTATACTTACCCAAAAGCTCATCATCTAAAGCAAAGTTTCTCGACACATTTCCGTTCAGCTTAGTTTTATCAAACGAAAACAACTTGGCCTTGCCATTGTCCTCGTGTTCACTGAAACCCAAGAACTGTTCTGCTGTCAACATGTGCATTGGAATATCCCCACCGCTCTCTGCAACCAAGAAATCGTGGTATATAACTGGCACGAAATCTTTGGTAAGCTGTACATCAAACTCCACATAACTGGCCCCGAGAGATGCAGCGGCGATGAATGACTCCACGGTGTTCTCGCCTAATTGCAAGGAGTTCTTGTTGTTGAAGTTCTTCCCCAATCCTCTGTGTCCAATAACTCTTGTGCTCACGAGCTGTTTCCAGTATGTGTCTGACCGGTTGATAGACATGTTTGGATGGATGAATGGCTGGATGCACATGAACTCGAACCTCACCTTACCCAAAATATCAAGAGTGTTGTGTTCCACAATCGGGACGGTGACATTATTGTTGAGAGTGCGCAAGTTCTGCCCCACGTTTGAATATGCGCTCTCAAGAAAAGCAACACCTCTTCCGAACACTTTAGGGCAATGGTTGTTCCTGGAAGTCAGAGGGTATTGGTATGTTGGCACAATGTCAAAAGTCATGTACACATCAGATATCTGCGTGTTATTCTTGAGCTTGAATATCAAAGGATCAGTGGCACTTCCGTGCTGGTCCTCCAACGGCAAGTCGACCAAAATAGAGTCCTCCACCACTGCTTTTGTGGTTTTGTTGTGGCAGGTTACAACAAGAGAGAGGGCAGTGTCCAATTCTGTGAAAAAACTCTGCGAAATCGAGATTTTGTTCAACTCCACTGCGCTCAGCTTGTCTCGGGTATCTGTTGTGCCAAGTGTGATCAAAATGAGCTGCTCGTCTTTCCCCAAAAATCTGTGACCAAACGACTTGATCGGTTTCATCTTCCGTCTGTTCAGCGGAGATCTGGAACGCGAAAGGTCTCTTGCAGAAGACATCGAGAGCGCTTCTTGTCCATCGTGTGGGGGAATGACATCGATAGAATTGCTCGAGCCATTATCTAATTGCTTGAACTGGCGGTAAACCTCGTTGACAGCCAATCTGTTCAGCTCAGGTAGCTTGTCTATGGATGAAGTTGACAAGAGGCTATCTTCGCCCACGGGGTTGATGAATGGGGAATTGGCAGCAGACACGCTCTTTGACAGCAGTGCATTGGGAACCCTCGGCTTGTTTTCCGAAGGGTCGTCGATATTGTAAAGTAGCAAGTTTGTGTCGGGCGGGGTCAACGCGTCAGCCACTGCCAAGTGACCTCTCAAAGAGGCGTGTTCCATTGGTAACCAGCCGGAATCGTCTGCCATGTGAAAAGCGGCTCCAAAGCCTTTCAACTCGTTGACCACATCCAAAAGACCCTCGGCGGCAGCAGCGAAAATGGGAGTCCAGCCAAAGACCAACTCGCCCAACTCGGTATTGGCACCGTGCTCTAGGAGATAGCGCACCAAGTCAAGGCAATTCATCTTGGACGCTATGTAGAGCGCAGTCTCGTTATTGCTCTCTGCGTCCGTGTAGTCAATGCTCACGACTTGTTCCGAAAGGAAATCCTTGACAATGTCAGCGCAACCTAGGCGGGTGGCCAACAAAAGCAAGTTGGGGCAGCTGAGCGGAACCTTCGTGAACGAGACGAGGTTGTGGCATGTTTTCGGGTGCTTGCCAATGATGGCCAAATGGAGGGGCGTGAGTCCCTCCTTGTCTCCCCACACACGAGCATCGTCAGTAGGGCTCTTCAAGTCTACCAATTCCCACTTCGAGAGACACTCGAGAATCACTTTACAGACATCCTTTGTGCCGTACTGCGCGGCGTAGTGGAGCGGCGTGCGGTGGTAGCTGTCTCTAGCGATAAGAAGCCGCTGGAGTTGCGGATGCTCCGCCAATTTGAGGAACACGTGCACCAAGCCATCGACACGCACCGGCGCAAGCAGGATGCCGTCGGGCCCGCTTTTGTTGCCGTAAAGCCTGCTCAAGTCGGAGGATTCCCCCGCAACCACCGGGCTCTGCTCTTTGCTGAGCTGTCTCTTTCCCAAAGAAACCACGTGCTGGTGGAAGAAGTTGCGGCCGCTGATCTCCTGCGGGTCCGCAAGGGCAGGCGACTCCAAGCCGTGCTGCTTGTGGAAGTCTAGAATGTACGCAAACAACATGTCGATGCAGTTGAACGAGCTCGAGAGAGTGGCCTTGTTCAACAACGAAAGCAAGAGCTTCAACAGAATCTGCTCCAGCGGCAACACGCGCAACTGCGCAATGCATAGCAGGCCATTGTCGCGCTTGATTCCCTCGTACAAGTCCAGCAAGGACTCCTTGTCGAACGAATACTTGCGGTTGTGGCCGATCCGGAGCACGTTCAAGTCCTCCACGGTCAGCTCCAAGTCAGAAACCGGCAGCGCCGACGCCAACTGCGCCTGCTGCTCGCCCAACTTGACCAAGATATCACTGATGGTCTCCAAGCCTGCAGAAAGGTCGATTCCGTTGGCAAAGGGCAAGGCATCCACGCGCGTGGAGAGATACGTGTCCTTGTTGTTGCAGGGCAAGTCGACGAGCGGCAAGTTGCGCAAGGTCTCGTCCGGGTGCTCGCTGCGCAACTGGTCGTTGGCCAACGTGGTGAGGTACGCGAGCTTCTTGTCGAGTTTCTTCAAGATTTTCACGAAGCCTTTGTGGTTCAACTCGCCGAACCACTTGAGGTTGCGGTACGCGGACCGCAACTCGAGCAAAATGGACACGATCTCGTCGAGCTCGTCCGTGGTGTCGGCAAGAAGCGAGATCTGGCCGTCCGCGTAGCCCAACACATGCACGATGCGATGGGACCGTCGGGTGTACTCGGCAAGTTTGCTGTTATAGAACTCGGAGACACGTTCGATGTCCCGGTCCAACTCGAAGAAAAACTGCGAGAGAGTCTGCGAAATGATTTCCGGGAGCTCGAGCGGCGTGAACGAGTGGTAGTTGTAGTGGCCGTCGATGGCCTTGATGGTTTTCTTCAAGTGCTTGTAGTTCATGTAGTACGTGGACCACTCCGGGATCTGGTGCGACGCAAACGTCTTGCCAAACTTCATGGTGTAGAGATATGCTGGCGGGCGTGTTTGCGGCGTTTGATTTCGGGGCGGTTTCTCCAGTTAGCTGGCTATACCTGCTGTGGGGCTTTAGTACAGAAGAGAAATCGTGGGTTCGAGTGCGCTTTGGGAGGTCCGCTATCAAACGTATCCAGGCGAGTGCGACAGCTGAGTGGTCCGTTTCTGGTGGTCCGGAAATACGTCTGGTAGCGCTCCTATTTTTTGCTTTCTGGGCGAAAAGGATAGGTTCTGGGGGGTCTTATAGTGGGGAGCCGTTTTTTTTTTTCTGGTTTTTTTTTTCTGTTCTTCTCGGATGCAATTTATTTTTTGATTCGTCTCTGATGCCCCGCTCAAGCTGCCTGTAGATTGCACCCTCCGATGGCATGCCGGTCAGGGCCATGCTTATCGGTTATGAGGGCGGAATGCGCCTTGACGTATAGTCTAATTGGGCACTACCCACGTGGACCACAAGTCGCCGGGATTTGATAAAAAAAACGGCATTTTGGCAAGGCCAAGGCGCTGTCCCAAAACGGTCGGAGCCTATGGCCTGGAGGTATCCAGAACAGGGTATTTGAAAAGAGAATGGTGGGCTTTTGGCAGTTGCGCTGCGGGGCCGGTGGCCAAAATAACGCGGCAATTTCAGTCCTGCTCACGGCGCCTCCACGTGGATCTCGTGGGCAGAACGCCGGATCTCACATCCCCGGCTATTTATTTAGAAAACTACATGCGGGATTTTTGTACATAAGCCACATCTTTTGCAGCGGGTAAAGTCAAACATGGACGGTGGCCTTTTCGCAAGCCAATAGCCGGGTCCATGAAGCGAGCCGTGTAATAGCACGGGCCTGCCTCTCAAGAAGTCGGTCGGCCCTAGGTGGCTTGTAGCGCAACTAATAATAAAACATTCAATGCGCTTCACATGTGCTGTTCGGTTTTCCGAAAACGTCCATCTTTGGGATGAGCGCTGGTATTTTTTTGTCGTCTCGTTGTATGATTTGTCCATGGCATAGGGGAATCGAAGTTTATGTCAAAAGTATTACATGATGAGACGCGGCTTCGGCCCGTCGCACTAACACTGGTGTCATATTGTTCTGCGGCTTCAAAAGCCCGACTCAGTCTACGCTGCTACAAGCGTCTTCCGCGGTTTCTTGCAAGTCTGCCGTTCGCTGCGTCTTGCAAGTTTGTATTTTTCTTTATAGTTTTTGTATTCGGGCTTGCGAGTGGCGGCGCACGTCGTCTCTCGTTAAATAGCTTCTATTACCTGGCCGGAATCACGGCTGACCGCCCTCGCAAGGCCCCGCTAGTGGCAAGACCAATGGGCCCAAACAGCAAAAAAACACCTGTACCATCACAACAACGTCTGGCCCATGGCACATCTGCCAATGGCGCATGCGGCGCTGACCGTGTCCAACACATGGCTGTCGTTCTCACCCAATTTCGGGTTGGTCTCCACGATGTCCAACGAGGCCAAGAGCCCGGTTTGCGCCACGTCCTCTGCTACAAACAAGCCCTCTCTCAAAGTCAAGCCCCCCTCCACTCTGGTCCCTGTAGCCGGGACGAAAGAAGGGTCGATGGCATCCACATCGTAGGACAAGTGGATGGGACAGTCGCGGTTGGGGTTGATTTTGTCCAACGCCATCTCAAGCACCTTGCCAATGCCGTATTTGTCAATGTGATACATGGAAAACGCGGGGATGTTGTGCTCCCTCAAAATCTGCTTTTCGCCCGCGTCAACGTCTCTCAACCCAATGTATGCGATCTTTCCGGGCTTCAACTTGGCCGGCACCCAGTCGAATTCGGGTGGGTACGAGCTCTTGTCGATTCCCATGATGAAGGACACGGGGCACCCGTGCAAGTTGCCCGAATCGGTCGTTTGCGGCGAGTTGATGTCTGCATGTGCATCGATCCACAACACACACGTCTCGGGGTCGTGTTCCAAGGCCGCAGCCACGGTGGCCGTGCCAATCAGGTGGTCTCCGCCAATCACAACGGGCAACTTGCCCTCGGTTCTGGCCCGGAGGCACGTGTCGAACATTTTCTTGTTGCACTCGCTGACTATGGCAGCGTTCTTAACGCCAAACAGGTCTCTGTCATCGGATTTCCTGGCCTCCAAGTCCGTGCCATCAAGGGGGTGCTCCACGGAGGTCTCCCAGCCCAACTCCTGGAGCTGCTGCTCGAAACCGGCGTTCAAAATATATTCTGGACCGAGCTCCACGCCGCCTTTAGGCTGGCCACCCGAGAAGGGCGCCGTGATGAGGCTTGCTTTTTTCAGGGGGTAGAACTTGTAGTGGGCGTCTGTACACGCGTTAGTACGGGCTGTTCTTTGCAGACCTTTTTGTGGTTGGTGGCGTTGGACAAATGGAGACATACCTGACATTGTGCGCAGTGAAAAATGGCTGTGAAGAGAGGGTATAGATTTGGTGTTTCCGGAAGCTTGGGGGAAGGAATGAAGAAGTCCACGGAGAAAGACGCAAGTATATGGAATAAATGCGATTGAAGATGTGGAAGAAAAATGTGGTGGAGATAAGAGTCCTAGAGGCGGCGGCCTGGGGCATCTTTATATCTCCACGGCTTTTGGAATCATCGGTGTCAACGCTCAGTTTTGGGTAGGCAACACCGACTGCGCGTCGTCGTTGCCTTCGCTTGGCGGCACGCGGGCCCTGGGGCGCCATACTATGACGGCACGGCTATGATGATTGATCGCTCGGCCCCAGAACAGAAACACCCGCACACCGCAGAGGGGTCTGCTCGACCAGCCGCACGCTAAAGGCAGGAGCAGGCGAGTACATGATACTGCGGGGCAAGCGGAGTCCGGGTTTCTTTTTTCGGTTGATATGTTCAAACCGTGATTGGCTTCCCGACAGGTTTTGTCAGGCGGGCTGTGACCAGGCCACAAGCTCTGATTGGAGTGGTGGCCCAAAAAGGCACCCTGAGGTTCCAGGTCCGGAAGACCGACATGTGTGCGCCACATACTAAGCATAATGATCAGAAATGTTCTTTATTTTGGGAGACTCAGCTAGTTGAAAAGTGCTGAGACATATGCATCTTGTATGACAGGTTCGAAAACCTTTCGGTCCTCGCCTGTCCTGGAATATCGAGTAGAAACACCCACTATTCCCCGGAGCATTTCTCTGCTGCCCGGAGCCCTGCCAAGTTTGCATTGTTACTCTAGAATTCGGGTTTTTGTTGCTATGGGGCAGGCTTTCATGGTGTTCTTGCAATATGCTTATTTCAGTAGTCCAACGCGAATGACGCGAACATTTAGAGTCGGATAGAAGGGCGGCCAGTGCCCAAAACGCCCATTCCCCTTTTTTTTTCGGAACTGACGAGTCCTATCACGGCCCGTGAATTTCTAGGCTTTCTTTTACGTTTGCCTCCATTGCTAGCAAACCATGCGATTATGTCTGGCGCCAGACGATCATCTGTGGCACTCAGACTTGCGCAGTGCGGCAGCTATAAGAGGCTTTTCAAAGCGTCATCGTATAAAAGGCGGGTCATCGTATACAAGGCGGGCCATTTGTATGAATGGATGAAGCTATCACATAAGTTGCAGGCCCGCAATGTAATGCAATACCGTGTCCTGTTGAACGACTTATAATACCATTCAACACCACCGGTGCAATACAATTACAGTTTTATCATGCACCGCCAGTCCTGTAAAACGCCATCACTCCATACAAGACCACCAATCTGAAATACCATCAATCCATGATGCCACCAATCTTAAATACCAATTCAAAATCCCACCAATTCAAAATCCCACCAATTTGAAATACCACCAACTCATAAAACCACTGCCCAAGTAAACCGAGCTCGGCGTGTATCTTTTTTTTTTTTGCAAAACCCCGCTCCATGCCACGATACGGTTCTTGCCCCCAACTGCCTGGCGCAGCTCTCAGAGTTTCGCCACCTCACAGTATGCGCACCGCAAACTCAGATGCAGAACGGGCCCTGGGATGCCCATGCTATAACACCAGCACAACTCTGAATCCATAACACCACTCCATCTGCCTAGTCATGGCCTTCCACACCAAGTCTTCTCTGGAATTTTCGGAGGACGAGAACTCCGATCTCAATTCGCCCATGTATCTTAACCATGATGACGGCATGGACCATACGGCTGATGACCTCGTCTTGAACTTCTCGGACTCGGACGACGACGTTCTTTCCAAGTCCCACAGTTCGGCCCACTTCTCGACCCACGAAGACCGATTCATCAAGGACCACGACTTGAAAGTTCGGGCGTTCCAGGCTCTCCAAGAACTGGATCATGAAATCCCTCGCAGCCCGAGCCAGACACTGATGAAAAGACGGCCTCTGATTATCGATTTGCCCCAGAAACCATACGGCTATCACCCCTTTCCGGCCACTGCGGCCCATAACAACAACCACACTCAGAGTCTGAAGAGCTCTGCCAACGCGCTTCCGGAAATGTACCCCTCGCTGGAGCTCATTGAATATTTCCGCAACGTCAAACAGTGCTTGAACTTGCGCCACAGCTACTTGGACAGGTCGATGCAGCGGGATGGCAACGTGAACCCAAAGAACCACCCGAACTGGAAGATATACCCGCCGCCGCCTCGCCCCACCTACAAACTGAAGAACAAGTTCAACCAGTTGCCGGGCGAGCATGTAGAGGAGGAGGCGTTTGATTTCTCCGAGGTCGAGATTCCACAAACAGACTTCCTGGCGTCCTACGAGTTGAAGCTCAACCTGGATGACGTGTACCAGGTCTACCACAAGGAAACGGGCGAGCCGTTGGGCGAAGTCACCACGTTGCATGATTACTACAACGACTTGAACAAGATTGTGCGCATTTCGCTGGACGGGCCCACCAAGTCGTTTGCGTTCAAACGGTTGCAGTACTTGGAAACCAAGTGGAACATGTACGCGTTGTTAAACGAGTTCGAGGAATCCAAGCAATCGAAGAAAAACCCCCACAGAGACTTTTACAATGTGCGTAAAGTCGACACCCACATCCACCATTCCGCGTGCATGAATCAAAAGCATCTCTTGCGCTTCATCAAGTACAAGTTGAAGACGACACCCGATGAACAGGTGATTTTCAGGGATGGCAAGTTGTTGACCTTGGCGCAGGTCTTTGAGTCCTTGAAACTCTCGGCGTACGAGTTGTCTATCGACACCTTGGACATGCACGCGCACACCGACACATTCCACCGCTTCGACAAATTCAACTTGAAATACAACCCGATCGGCGAGTCGCGCTTGCGTGAAATCTTCTTGAAGACCGACAATTTCATCAACGGTAAGTACTTGGCAGAAATCACCCAGCAGGTGTTCGAAGACCTTGAGAGTTCCAAGTACCAGATGACCGAGTTGCGTATTTCTGTATACGGCCGCTCTGAGGACGAGTGGAGTAAGTTGGCTTCGTGGATCGTCGACAACAAGTTGTTTAGTCATAACGTGCGGTGGTTGGTCCAGGTTCCCCGGTTGTATGACTTGTACAAAAGAAACGGCAATGTGCATAACTTCCAGCAAATCATGCACAATCTCTTCCACCCGCTTTATGAGGTCACGCTCAACCCAAAGTCGGATCCGAAATTGCATGTGTTCTTGCAGAGAGTGGTGGGATTTGATTCCGTGGACGACGAGTCAAAGCTGGAAAGACCGCTCAATGCCAAAAAAATGCCCGTGGCCTCTGAGTGGGATGTTCCCTTGAATCCGCCATACTCTTACTACTTGTACTATCTCCACTCGGACTTGATTGCGTTGAACCAGCTAAGGTCCACGCTCAATTTCAATACGTTTGTATTGAGACCGCACTGTGGAGAGGCAGGTGACCCCGAGCACTTGATTTCGGCGTTCCTTACATCGCACTCCATCTCGCACGGAATCATGTTGAGGAAACTCCCGTTCATCCAGTACTTGTACTACTTGGACCAAATCGGATTGGCAATGTCGCCGTTGTCGAACAACGCTTTATTCTTGACGTACGATAAAAATCCATTCCACAACTTTTTCAAGAAAGGATTGAATGTGTCATTATCCACAGATGACCCATTACAGTTTTCCTACACGAAGGAACCATTGATCGAAGAATACTCGGTGGCCGCGCAGATCTATAAGCTTTCTGGTGTTGACATGTGTGAGCTTGCAAAGAACTCCGTCCTTCAGTCTGGCTGGGAATGGGAAATTAAAAAACATTGGCTCGGCAAGAAATTCATGTTGCCCGGGGTCGAGGGCAATGACATTGAAAAAACAAACGTTCCTGACATGCGTGTGGGGTACAGGGACGAGACCTTGAAGAGCGAATTGGAATTGGTGGACTATTACACTCACATGGGCCAGGGAAAGCACTAGACTATCTGAACAACTTTCAGTTCATTTTAATGCAAATTATTGGTAGGTTAATGCCCTGCCGATCTCGCACTAGAACAGCCGCCAAAACTGTATATTCTTTCCTTTCACATACCGGATCTGGAAGTTACCTAGACAACCGCCAAATACAGACTAGCAAAAACATTGGAAGCGTCTTTTAGAATTAGTCGCGGTTTGTATCCTATTGAAATTGAGCTGTGCAGGAGACAATATTTAGGCCAGTGCTCTGCTTGACCGTAAGTTTCGAGAGGCTTGCACCCAACGAGGCACGTGACGTAATGTATTCCCAAATTGCAACCTGGAACCGAAACGTTATCGCATAGTGAGAAAAAATGCGCTTACACCTCTCAACTTTGAGTCCTTTTGTTTCTCGGAAGCAACCGTGTGTATTTTTTCGTTCATGATGATATGATGCGCTTCAAAGAAAAGCCAAAGCAAAAAGCCAAAGGAGTTTTGTACCGAAAGGCCCCAAATCAATATTCCCAATGACCGCACAAAACGTGGTGACATTGTCCCCGCCTCGGGACGCTAAAAGGGTCATCAATGCAGTGCTTACAATAGCCGGGTCCGACAGTTCGGGCGGGGCTGGAATCGAGGCTGATATCAAGACAATCACTGCGCATAAGACATATGCGTTGACATGTATCACAGCTCTCACGGCGCAGAATACGACCGGGGTCAAGGCCGTAGCAGAAACGTCGAAAGAGCATTTGCGCCAAATCTTGAAGGCCAACTTCGAAGACTTCGTAGATGGCTACGATGGCCCGCACCCATTGAAGGTTGTGAAAACAGGTATGCTTACTTCCAGTGCAGCCGAGGTGCTATCAGAACATCTCCCGTATTTGCATGACAACAATGTGCGCTTGGTAGTTGACCCAGTTATAGTGGCCACTTCTGGGCAAGTGCTTGCCGAAAACGACACAATGCAGCTAGTTTTGCGTGATATCATTCCATCGTCCTTGTTGTGCACTCCAAATTCTGATGAGGCCAAGTTCTTGTGGAAGGCCGTTGAGGGCCAGCTGGTGGACGAACACAGTTTCGACACCGTTGACAGTTTTGTTGCATTTGCCATTGCGCTTCAGAAGAAGTTGCACTGCGAAAACTTGCTCGTCAAGGGGGGGCACGTTCCTTTTTGTGATGGGAAGAGACAGCTGGGAAAGAGTGCTCTGTCTCTGCTGGACGAAGAAAACATGGAAATATGCGATATTCTCTATGAGAGCAAGACAGACACAGTGACGGTGTTCAAATCCTCGTACATTCAGACAAACAACAGTCACGGCACGGGCTGCACACTTGCCAGTGCAATCTCGGCAAACCTTGCCAACGGGAAGACGCTTGCACAGGCTGTGGCGCTTTCTATACACTACATCCATAAGGGTATGGTGACAGTGGAGGGAAAGTTGGGGCACTGCAACGGGCCATTGGATCATGCTGTCGAGCCTCCTTCAACTTTCCTCGGTGTCTCAAACGGTGAGGCCTGGGACGTGAGCGCAGAGCACGGCACGTTCTTCAACTACTTCAAAAGCCATCCGTTGGTCAGGGAAGGCTGGGAGAGGTACACGAAGCATCCGTTTCTCGAACTCGTTGCGACGAACAGCTTGCCTTTCGATGACTTCTTGTACTTCCTCAAGCAAGACTTCTACTACCTTGTGAACTATGCTCGAGTCCACGGCTACGCAGCGTCGGTGGCTCCAGATTGCGAGCAGATTGAGGCACAGACCAGAATCATCGCGAGTATCATGACCGAGATCGAGCGCCACAAGGACAAGCTCTCGAAGAAATACAACATCGACTACAACAACGCCGACTTGGACGCAGAGCTCCGGCCTGGCCCTGCGTGCGTCGCTTACTGCGACTACTTGACCAAAATAGCCCGTGACCAGGACTTCGCCGCCATTAAGGTTGCTGTGGCCCCGTGTTTACATGGATATGCTGAGGCGGGCTTACATGGCCTTGAGATCCGCAAGCACTTTGACGGACAACTCAACCAATTGGACAGCCAAGAGCAGAGCGATATATATTCCGCGTGGCTCGATGACTATGCGTCGGATTGGTACCGGGCTGCGCATGACGAGGGCATCCGGGTTTTGGACTCGCTTTTCCTGGGGCAGACTTTGAGCGAGCACCGCAAAGAAGAGCTCTGTACGATGTTCCGTGATGTGGTGGAGCTCGAAGTCGCTTTCTGGGACGAGGTTGTTGACAGAAGCAAGCAGAAATAGACCAAGAATACACAAAAGAGGATGTTTAGAGAATTGACAGAAAAGAATAGACAAGTAGTAGGCGGAAGGGTATTCATGAAAGGGTAAGGAGAGAGCACACAGAGAGTAGAGACGGGAGCAAGCAGAGTAAATAGACCAGGAATATAGATACACATAAGAGAGCGTTTAGAAATTTGACAGAAAAGAGTAGACAAGTAGTAGGCGGAAGAGCACTTCTGAAATGGATAGGAGAGCGCACGCATGCTAATAGCCCCAGGCTTTTAGCTGCGACGAGTCACGTGACGCCCGTGTTGCTTGTCGGACATGGCCGAGGCAATTGTTCTCCAGCAATATAAACGTGTGATTTTCCTAGATATTTAGGCTTTGGCTGGTGGTTTGCTCTTTGCTCTTTTCCATGCTCGTCCCTCATCAGAAAGGATGGACGTTTTGATTATTGCTGTGTGTTTTGGGTTCTGTAGAAGTGCGTGTGGAAGCAATAAGCAGGAGTAAATTGCAAAGCATTACTTTCGTACTTGTCACACAATGGCCAAACATCAATGATTTCAGACAAGAAATGAGAGAATGGAAACGGAAAGGCCAAAGCTAAATAAAAAATTGAAATAAGACAGCTTGAATCATCTTTTAGTCGGTTACTTCAAAGCAATCTTCCTAGCCCTGTGATCCACTGGCTCAGAAAAACAACCAGAGCCGTGCGCTCCGCGAGAGCTGGAGTTATTGACCCCATAAAGGCAGGGTGCACCCGAGGGAGCCGAATTCTCGCCGCATCCGTTTTCGCCTCTTATCAGTTTTATCCTTATCTTGCGTCCTCGCTCGCCGTCCCCTCTTTCTCTTTTCCTATTGTTTTGCTTATATATCCTGGAGGCCACGGTGCCCTGTACCATAGCCACCAAGCGAGAACGTCAAGGCTCGGTCCTGCATGGAGAACTGGCCAGCAACGGCCAGAAATACACCACGTCTCGGGCTTTCGCAGACCAAAAACCAGCAAGCCGGGCTCCTTGCAGCACAAAGACAGGGCCGCCGAGCTCTGCTGCCCAGAATCCCCGTTTTCCAGCACGATTGCCAGGGGTCAATTGACCTGATGTAGCGGTACTGCACACAGCGCACCCGGCGCCCGCGGTGGCCACCGCCCCAGGCGTCCAGATCTCGCATACTCGTCCCTCCGGACGTCCAAGCCCCAGCGAACACCGCCGAAAAGAGCCCAAAAAGCCAAAAAAAAGCCAAAAAAAAAAAGCCAGAAAAGCAAGAAAAGCCCAAAAAGCCAATCTAAATCTCCCCGATCTGAAACCCCAGCCATGTACAACCCGTACCAGCAGGGCGCTTACCCCAACCAGGGGTACCAGCAATATGGACAAGGGTACCCTGCGCAGCCGCAAGCGACCGGGTTTTACCCGGCGGCACAAAACCAGGGCTTCCCACAGCCGCCGCAACCGGGATTGTTCCAGGGCCAGCAGACCGGCTACCAGCAGCAGTTCCAGCCGCAGCAATCGCAGCAGACCCCGCCCGGCTTCCAGCAGCCGCAGCAGACCGGCTTTGGGTTCCAGAACCTCGCGCCAGGCGGCCCCCAGGCAAGCGGGTACGCGGCACAGCAGCAGGCGCCGCTCGCGGCGCAAAAGACCGGCTTTTCCGCGGCGCTCCCCGGCGTGCAGCAGAACCAGGACGTGCACATCCCGAACATCCGGCTCTCGTTCATTTCCGCGGCGGACCAGGTCAAGTTCGAGCACTTGTTCCGCACGGCGGTGGCCGCGGGCGAAAACGCCGTGTCGGGCGACGCGGCACGTGACATCTTGTTGCGGTCCGGGCTCAGCCCGGTCACGTTGGCCGAGGTCTGGGCGTTGGCCGACACCAACAAGCTGGGCTCGCTCTTGTTCCCGGAGTTTGCCTTGGCCTTGCACCTCTGCAACTCCGCGTTGCAGGGCGAGCGCTTGCCCGCGGCCTTGCCCGAGAAGTGGGCCAACGAGGTGCAGAGCTTCGTCGACGCAATCTCGTTTTCCGTGCCGGAGGACCCCAGCAAGGTGCTTGCCAACACCCCGTTCTCGTCTTTCGCGCCCCTGGCCAGCGACTGGCTCGCGCAGCCGGCCGCGCCTGCCCAGGCCTCGTTCTCCCAGCCGGCCGCGGGGCCCCACAGCATGAACGCCTTGTCCTCGCAGAGAACGGGCGGCGGCACGTTGGTCCCCTTGCAGCCCCAGCAGACCTCGGGCTTTGTGCCTGCGTCGCATCCTGTGCAGCCGCAGCGCACGGGGCCCTTGGCTCCGCAGCTCACTGGCTTCTTGCAGCAGCCTCAATTGACTGCTCAGCGGACGGGGACCATTCCTCCCACAAGCTTCCAGGCGCAGGCCACGGGCGGATTCCAGGCACAGGCCACGGGTGGGTTCCAGCCGCAAGCAACCGGAGGGCTCCAGCCCCAGACCAGCTTCCAAAACCAGCAAACTGGCGGCTTCCAACCTCAACAGACTGGGCTCCAGCCCCAATTGACTGGCTTCCAACCTCAACAGACCGGGCTCCAGCCCCAGGCCACGGGCTTGCCCTTGCAGGCGCAGCCAACAGGGAGGCCCGGCGAGTGGGGTTTTGTCCACACTCCCACAGGCGGAATTCCAGGGTTGAGCGCCATGCAGCAGCACTTCTTGCCGTCCGCTCAGCTCCCCTCAAACAACCTCCAGGACGCCATGGGGGGCTCGTTGAAGAACAATGTCACCTGGGCCATCACCAAGCAAGAGAAGCTGATCTACGATGGGGTCTTTGCTGCCTGGGACAAGTTTAGAAAGGGGTACATTGACGGGGATGTGGCAATCTCCATCTTCGGCAAGTCTGGCTTGGGCAGACCCGACCTCGAGACCATCTGGAACTTGTGCGACTCCAACAACAGAGGGAAATTGAACAAGGACGAGTTTGCCGTGGCCATGCATCTTGTCTACCGTAGATTGAACGGGCTCGAGATCCCATTAAGACTTCCTCCTGAATTAGTACCTCCCTCCTCCAAGTTGCTCCAGGACTCCGTGGAGTCCATGAAATCGTCGTTGAAAGGTGGCTCGGCGGCGAGGAAGGCCCCCGCTCAAGCGAAACCCCCCTCAAGTGCCACGCGGTTCAAGAACGACGACGACAATGTTTCTTACACTTCCAGCTCACGCCACAGAAGCAGAAACCCGACTGAGAAAACAACAAGTAGTGTGAAGTCTTCGTCATCGAAAGACTTGACTATCGAAGATCTCAAAAAATTGATTCGCGAGAAGAAGATCCTATTAGACGCTGCTGATTCCGAAGATCAGCATAACTCTATTGCTGCAAGGAGAGTTGAAGAGAGCAATGCTAGGGATATCGAGAGAACAAAAGCCCAATTGAGAGACGTTCAGTCCCAGTTGAATGCCTTATCAGCTGGAGGAACTGAAGCCGAAAAAGCAGATCTTTTCACAACCTTAAACCACCTCACCAAAGATACTGTTCCAAATTTGATCTCGAGGATTTTCCAAGTTACCTCGGAAATCTCCAAAGCCAAGTCCGAGTTAGCAAAGGCGAGTCTCAAGAAAAAATACCCCGACTGGAATCCAGAGAATTCTGATTCGGGCATAGAAGCAACTGGTCCCAATGGAGAGATTACTGAGAGTGACAGGCGTAAGTTCAAGTCAAAGCAGCTTTTGAGACAAAGAATGGCGGCTCTTACTGGGAAACCATATTCTGAAGACTCGAATTCTGATGCAGAAATGCAATGGAAACAAATGTCAGAAACTGCGGACAAGGAGAGGGAGGCTCAATCTGCCATGATTAAAGATATTGAAACAAGTATCAAGGACTTGGAGGAAGGCGCTGCAATTCATTTGGAGGTTTCTGAGAAATCTTCTTTGGGATCTAACAAATGGGAGAACGGAGAAGGCGTATCGTCAACCTTGAGAAATTTCATCAACGAATTGAAGAATTTCTCAAAGCCTCAACCGAAAGCATTGCAAAATAATGCCAATGAATCTTACCAAAACTCAAGAATTCTGACTCCCGCACAGCAAGCTCCAAAGGAAAATAAGCCAGCGTACAGCACACCGGAGGAAAGAGCTGCCTACATAAAACTGCAGGCCGAAAAGAGAATGAATGACCGATTGGCGAAATTGGGAATTTCTAGAAACAGAAATTCTAGTTTTGGGGCACAAAACAACACTAGTCAACCCAGCATTTCACAGAAACCCGAAGAAAAGCTTCCAGAGCAAGCAGCACCAACACAAGAAGCCAAGAAGGTCGTCAGTCTGACAAATGTGGGCGCATCAGAACAAGCACCGGGGAATCCGAGTGAAAAAAAATCAATGAAGTCTGAAGATATTGAAAGTAGTGACGACGAAGCGGATGAAGAATATGAGGCCCTCTTGAGGCAAAAGAAGGAAATGGAGAGAAAAAGAAGAGAAAAAGAACTCAAGAAACAAGAGAAGGAGGCGAGATTGGCAAAACTAAAGAAGGAGATGGAGCTCATGGAACGTCAAGACGATGACTGGAGTGACAATGACATCGAAAGCCAGCCAAAAGTTCCTCTGTACAATCCGAGCAACGTACCTTTGGACAAGCCAGATACTGCGAAGGCAACCGCTATTCCAAGAGAGACATCTGATGTCCCCTCAAATGCTACGTCGATCGAGAAGCCTGAGACGAAGCTTGACATTGAACCTGATGCAAAAAGTGAGCCAGCTGATCAGATCCCGAAACCATCCAACAACGAAGCCAAACAGCCACATAAGAGCAATCCTTTCTCTCGTTTTGGTACGAATACTGGCTCGTCTTCTACATCGAATGCGCCATCATCGAGCACTAATCCTTTTTTCAAACCCAATCAAGTCGATAAACCTCTTGACCAAAAGAAATTAGATGCACAAAGAGCATCTCAGAGGGGGTTGGATAACGACGATTGGAGCGACGATGATCAAAAGAGTTCAGATGAAGAGGGTCCAAACAGAGCGGGCGCAGCAAAGTTGGCCAGCTTGCTTTTCGGCGGAATGCCTCAACCAGTATCAAAAGACCCAACTGGAAGCTATCAGACGAAGGCTACATCACAAACTCTGGATCCTGTGAATCAACATGAAACAGAACAAGAGGAAAAGTCCCTGGAGCCTGAATCAGATGACGAATTTGCCACCCCGTCTCCAGAATCGGCCCCAGCACAGTCACCAAACATTTCCCCAGCTCAAGAGCTACCAGCGGCTATTCCTAGTCAAGCTCCTCCTATTCCAACTGATGTCCCTCCTATCCCTTCAACTGCGCCCCCCGTGCCAACTGAGGCGCCACCTAGAATGGAAGTGGCCCCTTCACCTAACCACGGCGGACCCGAATCATCAGTCCCACCATTAAATGTACCACCTCCACCACCACCTCCAGGACCACCGCCACCGGGGCCACCTCCCCCACCATCATTTGTACCACCGAGCGGAGGTGAGTCGCTCCCCAAACCTAGCGGTCCACTGGATATTGGAGCTTTGCTTGGTCAAATACAAGGAGGCAAGTCTTTGAAGAAAGTGAGTGAAAATGAGAAGCATATTGCTGATGCAGCAGTTGTTGGAAGGGTGTTGTAGCCCTAAATGACATTGTAGTTCAATTTATAATAATTCATAGTATCTTCATTAATAATGTCTAGCTAAATATTTACAGTGTTGTAGTGCAGACCAGCTGAAATCAGATTAAACATCATGGATAACCTCAGTCTCTGAATGGTTGGGTGCGATAAAGACTTTTTTGTCTTTCAACGATATGTTGACATGTTCGCCTTCTCTAACTTGTCCCTTGATCAAAAGCATTGCGAGTGGGTTTAATACTTCTTTTTGCAAAGTTCTGTTGAGAGGCCTGGCACCGTAGACGGGATCATATCCTTTGTCAGCCAAGTAGGCCTTAACTTCATCTGTGAGCGATAAAGAGATGCGCTTGTCACCGAGTCTTTCTTGAATTTCTTCCAACCTGATATCGAGAATATTTCTCAATGAAGACTTAGACAACCTGTTAAACACCAAGACGTCGTCAAGACGATTCAAGAACTCTGGCGGATAGTAATGACGCAAATTCTCAGTTATTTCTTTCTTGACGGAGTCTTTGATAGCGCCTTCATCATTAGCGTCTTTATCGGCCAATAAAATTTCTTGCCCAATATTTGACGTCATAACGATGATTGTGTTTCTAAAGTCAATGTGTTTTCCATGAGAGTCTGTCAAAGAGCCCTCGTCGAGAACTTGCAACAAAAGTTTCGAAACGTCCTTGTGCGCCTTCTCGAACTCATCGAATAAAATAACAGCGTATGGTTTCCTTCTCACTGCTTCAGTCAATTCGCCACTGTCTTCATAGCCAACATAGCCTGGAGGAGATCCAATCATACGCGAAACGGAGTGTTTTTCTTGGAACTCCGACATGTCGAACCGAATTACAGACGACTTATCGTTGAACAAAAACTCGGCCAATTGTTTGGTAAGCTCGGTTTTTCCTGTTCCAGTGGGCCCAAGAAACATGAAAGATGCTATGGGCCGCTTGTCACTCGTGAGCCCGGCTCTTTGCAAACGCACAGCATCTGAAACAGCGTGGATAGCCTCATCTTGACCTACCACATGCTGCTTCAAAATAATTTCCATGTCCAATAACTTGTCCTTCTCTCCTTTCATGAGGTTGTTAAGGGGAATACCTGTCATTTTTGAGATCACACCCGCAATGTCATCTGATGTCACAGAATCGTGGAGGAGAGACGACGATTTCATGTTGTCTTCAGTCTCGGTAAATTCCCTGACTTGTTTCTCGAGAAGCGGGATCGTAGAATACTGCAATTCTGAAGCCTTGCCGTAGTTACCAGTTCTCTGTGCGTGGTCCAAATCAAAACGAGCCTGCTCCAAGTCGCTTTTCGCGTCTTTGATCTTATCAATAACCTTCTTTTCCGCCTCCCATTGTTCGGTCAAGATTTTCAATTCAGCTTCTTTCACCGCGAGTTCCTCTTCTAACTTCTTCGTACGGTCTTCAGACATCTTGTCTTCTTCCTTTCTGAGGGACTCCAACTCAATGTGAATCGTCATGATCAGCCGGTCCAACTGGGCAATTGCATCGGGTTTGGACTCATGCTGCAACCGCAAAGTCGAGCATGCCTCGTCAACCAAGTCAATTGCTTTGTCAGGCAAAAAGCGATCAGTTATATACCGATTGGAATAGAGTGCCGCAGTGACCAAAGCGCTATCAGCCACACGTACTCCATGGTGAACTTCGTATTTCTCCTTGAGTCCTCTCAAAATCGAGATGGTATCCTGTACCGTGGGCTCGTGAACAGACACGGGCGAGAATCTTCTCGCTAACGCAGCATCCTTTTCCACATATTTGCGGTATTCCTCAGTTGTCGTAGCACCACAAAGTGAGAGTTTACCCCTTGCCAACGCTGGTTTAAGCAAGTTGGATGCGTCGATAGAGCCCTCTGCTTTACCAAGTCCCATGAGCAAATGCAACTCATCCACGAAAAGAATAACAGAGCCTTTCTTCTCCTCCACTTCGCTAAGAATCTTTTTGAGTTTCTCCTCAAAATCACCGCGGAACTTAGCACCGGAGATGATTCCGGCTAAATCCAACGTAATGATCTTCTTCTCCTTCATGGATTCAGGTACCTCGCCTTTCAAAATCCGCTGGGCAAGACCTTCCATGATTGCCGTTTTTCCCGTACCTGCGCTTCCAATGAGAACAGGGTTGTTCTTTGTCCGGCGTGACAAGATTTGAATCGTTCTGCGAATCTCCTCATCTCGTCCAATAACAGGGTCAAGTTTACCATCCTTTGCCAATTGCGTCAAGTCTGAGCCGTACTTCTCTAATGCTGGCACGTTATCGTCATCCTTTTTCTGGAATTGGAGATGCTTGCGTGCACTTTGATGAAACAGTCTCACCAGGGACAACGCAGGGCTAGCTATGTTAAGCGAGGTTTTTCCAAAAGTGTAGATTCTGGGGGAACTTGAGGATACCTGACTATACAACGTGGGGCTTTGATGTGCGTGCGGAAGTAACACCGCAGGCGCAAGGCCAAGATTTGTGGACTCTGCCTTGTGCGCGAGTCTGGATAAATTTTTATGTAGATTTGAGGATCTCAACATTTTTTGAAATAATTGTTCTGAACTTCTCAGATTCTAGATATCGTTCTTCAGGACTCAAGAGGATCTGTGAGATAATATATATTGCGCGAGACATTCTAGGGTCACATGACTAGAAGGTGCTGGAAAGTGCGAGAACCCCAGGTCCAATTAGCTATTTTAGAAGGCAGAAGAAGCAATTATAAGCGGAGAGAACTCAAAAAAAACTTCTGAAGAAACTGGTGTGTATAGGATCCGGCATTATCGACAGGGTTTTGTTTTTTGAGATATCATCCTGCGTTATATTTTTGCAGCAGCGGAAAGGACCCTCAAGATTTCTCTCTGGGTGAGCATTTTAAACTCTGTTTTTCGCCTTTCTGGGGCAAGTGAAAAAGCCCAACAAACTCTAAGAAGACGTGCATGTAGAACACAAGTCCCCAGAACCTTCTTGTAATTTTTTTTGCTGGGAATATATAAATGCCTTATTCGAAGAACCGATGTCGCCAGGTACATTACTTGGAATTGGCACTAGGAGGAACTCCTCCCCGTGACCCCGACGCGGTTTAATGCGGCGTAAGGTTTCTCCAGATGCATTCTGCATGTAACGTTTATAGATCGGATGATTCATGTTTTGCAATTTCTCTCTCGGAATTTGCGGAACGAGGGGAATGCAGTGATACAAACTGGAAATAATTTCACGTTATGGAACACATAGTGCGCTACTTCTGTTCTTGTTTTTAATAGATGAAAATATTCTGACACTTTGCTACGTTATTTGATTTTCTATTCGCCTCCCGAATTCCGCTGTCATTTTTGGAGGAGGAGTTCCGCCCAGACTGAGTTTGACCAGGGCATTTGCTTCCATTTCAGAAGAAGTTCGGTACTTTGAAAGTTCAGCCAACTTCCTGAAAATCCCTTCACATATGAAGCTTGGGCGCTTTTGCTCCGAAAGAAATGTGCAGGTAAAGCAAGTGACGACAGCTCATACGAAGTGCCTTGGTTTTGTAGCACGTCTAATTCAAGACTAAATTGAAACTTATGAGAAGGATTGTTCTGAAAATAACTTCTGGTGCATTTCTTGGCTCACTTCGCTTCCAAGTAAGGAACCCAATATCTTGTTTTATTGAATGCTCAGAGTCCAATTAAAAATCTCCTCAAATCAATTTTCTGGGGGATGCTGTATTGAGACAGCTTTGCCGAAATCCCGAGTGCTCTTCAGTGGGTATGTGGTCAAATGACCACATCACCCTGGCTTACTGACTCCAGAATGCTACACAGGAATGTTTGTAATTGGCAAAGCATTTCTTGCGCATAGTTTGTTTGGTTAGTCGTGGTCAAAAATGGTGAGGCGTTCTGAAATCTCAGGAGTCCGAACTCCAAGACAAAGCACATATTCTCGTCTTGAGTCCGATGAGTTAGTTAGTGGTTTCCTTAAGAAACTGGTTTCTCGGAAGGTGTTCTTGACTTTAACCAGAATGTAAAAACATATATGTAGCGACAAATGGATGGATGACTTTTTTTCCATGATTTATTTAAGGGAGGAACAAAATCATACAATTGTATAAAAAACTTTGAAGCAGCTCTTAGTTACGTACCTAGTGTCTGGAAGAGTCCCATTGCCTTCTGATATTCACAGATGATTTTTTTTTTTGGTATTTTTTTTTTTTTTTTGG
>NW_017387731.1:1812069-1839534 GCF_001664035.1 Metschnikowia bicuspidata var. bicuspidata NRRL YB-4993 | reverse complement strand
AAGTGTCTTAGCTCGGCCCGTCCCCTTCCGTTAGTCACGGCCTGGACAGTCCTCATGGCACGTATCTGTTTACGTATTGGATATTACGTCATCGACTCCTAGGATAGGTCTCCTGTAGTAGTCGCTTCAACTCGGCTGGTTGTAGCGGACTTAAGGATCCCACTTCCTGCGACTCGCCACGCCTTCTGGTGTAGACCTTGAAGATCGTGGTGACGAACCAATTTAATTTTGTTAAGTTCTCCAATGAGTTGTCGGCTGGGGCCAACATTGAGTTCAAGCTCATGGGCTTGGTAAATTTTAGCTCTTGCCACCAGTATTTGGATGTTTCGCAGTTGTTGTAGATATGGCTTAGGAAAGCGTCGGTGGCGTCTCCGTTGTTGTGGATTTGTTCTGTGCAAAGATGGCATTGAAAATCTGCTGTGTCGCTCGGTAGGGTCCTGCGCGGGACATATGATCCGTAATTGAAGTGATGGATGGACGAAAGATCGTATCGCTTTATCCATTCTGCCTTATACAAGGCTTTCCAGAAACGTTTCCACCTTTTGGTCTGGCGGACCGCGGGACATAAGCGAACAAAGCGTTGTGGCATTATCGGGAGTTGCTTTTCTTGCTTTTTGCGACTTAAGGATTTGAAAGTCTCCTTACCAATGGCTTTTTTCTCTGCTTGGTCGAGGTATGGAGTTTTTGCTAGCATTTGTTTGATCTGCTCCTGATTGTACTTTGAGCTTTCGCCTGGTATCGGTATGGTCCTTGTCCTGGGTACCACTTCTTTCCACGCTTCGAAATAGGCGATTTCGTTTTTCGTGAAGGTCCACTCCAAGTGTGTGAAGAATTGACCTGTTTTGTCAAGCAAGAAGTTATACCATTCGGAGGCGGCTATATGTCTTAGCCTGGCTTGTTCGTCGTTCGATACGATTTTGTTCATGTGGTGAAGCATTCGTATTCTAAGATACTGATTGTACCAGCTATCGTTGTTTTGGAGGGTGTCCGTCAACACCATTGCCCGATGCCCTTTAAGTTGGGTCAGTAGTTCGATAAGGCCGTAGCCTGGTAGATTCATTTGATTAAAGGGACAAGTTATCATGGAAAACACCATATCCTCAGGAACTGAATTCTGACCACTCCTTTCTTTTTTTTTTTCGAAATCAGATCTGCATATAAAACATGAAAAACAAATGCTATATTGACATGTTAAATCAAGAGTTTATAAGAAACATATCAGCCTGTGTGGCGTAATGGTTAGCGCATTTGACTTCTAATCAAAAGATTCCGGGTTCGAGTCCCGGCATGGGTTCTGATGGCGGCTTTAGCTCAGTTGGGAGAGCGTCAGACTGAAGATCTGAAGGTCCTGTGTTCGATCCACAGAAATCGCATCTTTTTTAAATGTTTTTGTAAATTCTGGCTCACATGATTCAAGTACGAGTCAGTGAAGGCTGGTCCAAGAATGGCCCTAGACGGACGGGAGCTGAGGGCAAGAAGTTTGAAGGCCCTGCCTAGTTCTTCTAATTAATAAGCTATGTATAATTCCCCTTGTTTTCCTGCTTCATAAGCGATGTGTAATTTCCCTTGTTTCCCCAGATAGTGCAGTCAGAGAGCCTCTGATGCGCTGTATTCGGCGTTCGCCTTGTTAAGTGAGAGCCCGCTCCCACTGATTTTAACTGAGCTTCTTCAACAGGACTCTTCCTCGTGGTCTTCCATATCATGTCCTGATCAAAGGTCATCTACTTTTCGTCCCAGTAGTCATCTTTGCTGAAACCAGGATGTGGCCTGAATGGGGGAAGTTCATCATCCCCGTTTTCAATGGCGGATTGATCAGCTGCACCTTGCATAGCAGTAGAGGATCCTTCTGTTGGCTCTGCAAACACGGCAGGTGGAAGACCAGAGCCGGTGCTTTCCATAGCAGCACCAGATATCACAGGGCTGTTGTCTTCGGATGGAGACATCTGCCGTGGCGTTCCGGGGCCCAGATCTGCCAGCTGGTGTTCTGGCATCTCCATACCTCTTGTCACATCTCCCAAGAGGCTTTCACCCGGATTCTGCTCGTTCTGATGGTCCCCGTCCCATGAATCGGTGTCCATATACTGCACCTCATACACAGAGCTTTCTTCGTCCGCCGAGGCAGCGTTGGCCTCATGCTCCGCTTGTCCGCAATACACAACAGCAGGAACACTAGCCGAAGTGCTTATTGACCCGGAACTGGTGCCGTCGCCCACAGCTGCGCCACGCCGGCGGCCGAAGAAGTCGAGCAACGACGCGAACCGGCCGCGAAGTGCTGTGCGGCGCACCTTGTCGTCGTTGCTAAAATCCATGACGTCTTCTAGACTGATTCTGCGGCCCAACATGTCCACGAGTTCTAGCCGCAGCTCGAGGTGGCGGATCGAGTGGAGCCACTCCCAGCTGGCAGTCAAGATGTACATGGCAAGCAAGTCGGGTACGTAAGAAATCCACGCGTTGGTGAGCCAATCCTCGCGCCACAAGGTGGCCAAGAGCAAGGTTTGCACGATGTAGATCACCACGAAGGACCAGGTGAGGATGGCCAACAGGAGGAGTTTTTTCGAGTAGGCCACCTGTTTCGGCGGCGTCGCTGGGCCGCGTGCAGTATAGTAGCCCAAGCACACGGCGAACCATGCCATGAACACGGTGTCCAACGCAAGGAGCGCAATGGCCAAAGACGTGGCAGGGAGCGTGACGTAACTGAACGAGTCTTCCGTGACCGGCACAAAAAACGCCCCCGTGACCAAGCACGCCACAATGAGCACGGAAACCAAGGCACAGTTGGCCAACTTCCAGCGATTCTTGGTCATCTTAAGGAAGAGCTGGAGGTACGCCAACTGCGTGAGAAGCGTCTGCACCAACAGGAGCACGGCGTACTGCAGGTCTGCGATGGTCGACAAGATCTTCACCATGTCGAGCAGGTCCGCGTAGTACTCGGCCTCTGTGATGCGTGCCACCTGCGAGAAGAGCACGGTTAGATACACCAGATAGAAGAGCACGGCGAGCTGGGTGAGCACGGGCTTCTGCTTGTGTTTTGGCAGCAAGAGGAATAGAAGCAGGAGCATCCAGCCCAGCACGCACAGGCCGACTAGCGTGAACAAAAGTGCTACGAACGAGTCGCCGTTGTCCGCCTCATTGTACGGGTTTTTGCGGAATTCGCCGAGCCACAACTCGATATCCGACAGGCTGACATTCTGGCTGGCGATCTGGTCCCAGAATTCCAGCACCGAACAGTTGGTCACATAGTATGCGGGGAGAAAATTGGTGATGTTGTCCAGCCAGGAGCCGGAGAAATAGTCCTGGGTCCTGAGCAGCCCCGAGGTGAGGGAATACACCAGGCAGTTGATGTCCATGTGCGCATTCTGTTGTAGAAAATACACGCTGTAGTTGCTCATGAAGGCCGCACTACTGTTGGAGTATGTCGCCGCGGACATGGCCACGCTTATAGATGGCTTGGCCCGAGACTGTGGATTTTGGGGCCGGTGCAGTCGGTCAGGCCAATTTTCTTGGTTTTCTCGGGATTCCCTCCGTGTGCAGGCGTGCAACATGGGTTGCGCAGCCGGGGGCCGAAGACGGGAATGTGAGATGAAAGCTGGGGGCGCGCGTGGGACGGGCTGAAAGAAGCCGGGCACAGGCGAGGCCAAAAAACGGATGTGACTGTGAAGCTCAGGGGGAGCTGCTGTCAGGGGTACTCATCTTTATATCCTTTTTTTCGGCACTGTGTGGGCTTTTGAGTCGCCCCTTAGACGGCTGCTGGAGCATACCCAGCTTGCCGCGTCTCACGTCCGCGCAGGGCCCGAAGAAGCCAAGCATTTGCTGATGCATGAAGTGAACAATAGTGAAAACCGTCAGAGGAGTAGGACAGGACAAATCTTCTGCACAGAAGAGAGGTCAATGTTAAGAGCCAGTCTTTTTTTTTTCCAGGTGGTCTAGGTGGAATGGAGCTTGATCCGGATTTAACGAGCCTTTTTTAACTTTTTTTTACCTTCCGCTTTGCTTGGCTCTTGTGCCCGCGCTGTCGTGTCCGGAATGCATGGCCAAAAGTGTGAACGGCTTCAATAGCCGGGACTAAGCCATGAACTAAGCACTGATACCACATTTGGGCTTTTTTCATGAATTATGCGTCTATCTCGCCAATTTGGAATATCGTCTCATGATGCCAAGCAAAAAGGGTGGGGGCTTATCACTCAAAGGCTCCACCCACGAATCAGAAAGAATCAGGATCTGGGACTGATGGCCGAGAAAGAAATATGACCAAGGATTACTTGCGTATTGCTTGTCAAGCAGTTGTGGGAAAGTTATGGAAAAACAACGAAAGCATTGGTGATCCGACGCCCCGCCGCAGCTGGCACGGCCCTGGTGGCGCTTCCCTGTATGTAAAATAGCAACGTTGCATAAGCAGATACGGCACGTACTCTGACAGAAAGCCGGAATCTCTTGGGATTATGCTTCGCCAGGATCACAATTAAATGACGTAGATTGTCATTTTCTCCCTCGAACCTGGAATACCCTAGCTCGGATTTTATTTTAGAGATAGCATGGGGGACTGCGCCCGCGGTGTATCTCATTTTAATCACGGATACGTTTCTGCAGCTAGCACCAGTGCTAAGGACTGGAATAATCTTCGCTGAAACGCGCTTCTAGATTGATTGCACATTGATCAATTAAGAAGTCTGAATTCTCTTTTTGTCTGCTGCTTAAGGATATAATAGTCTTACACGTGCCAATTTCTGTTACAGAAGCTTTCGGTGATTGTTGGTGCAGGGCATGAGGAAATGGGCAGTGTGTTAGCTTATTATGAGCTTTCGGTTAGTTCAGAATGAGGCGTTCACTACAACGCGAATTCATTGGATATGAGCACTTTTAAAGTTTTTGGATCAATCTGTGGAAGGAATTATAAACCACTATACAAAACCCCTAATAGCTCTTAAAGATAGATCGGAAGAAATCCCAGTGGTCTTATTTTGGATTATAAAAGCCAGTAAGAGACTCATCCATGCTACCACGATAATGAATACAGAAATGTGTCGACGACAACTTCTAAATGAGGTACTGCTTCGGGACACACTTCGACTGTGCTATGGCTCATTGTCTAATTTGAATAGAACTTTGGGTCTCTTCAAGAGTGCCACGCGGCGGACAGTACTTCTATCGAGTTTGCATCGACTTCTTGCAAGTCTCTGATGCAGATACACAGAGTCAAGTATGATTCGCTCACCAAAAAGAAACCACGAAAGTAGGTTTTCGATCCGTGAGTCAAAGCTTTCAGCGTCATTTCAAAAAGCTCGAGTAGCCGTGTACACCAAGCTCGTGTTTTGAGATAGCAGCTACTCTTGAATTTCCCCCTGGCAAGTGTTTCATGTTTTCGTACAAAAAAGTGCAAGCAAGTTTATCCTGGATTCAGGAATTTATGTCTATGTTTGGGGTTCAAGCCTGACATACACATGAGGACAGACACAATGGAGATGTATGTTTTTTTCCGAATTCGGGAGCCCCAGTAATGGCTGTTCATTGATACCATTTCTTGTAAGCCGGGTTTGGATTCAAAGTCAATAATTGTTTTGCCCAATGAAACTGCTTTAATATGAGAACATACTTAGAAAAATTGTATAACTTGAGCAAAACGTTTCTCTTGGGTTTGACCACGAATTTCATATGTTACGGATCTTCCCCTACAATATAGCAGCTGGAGCGAGTGAAATTACCAAATAAGTATATACCGTTTCGCAGATTTTTGCCATATGTTATAATTTGATTATTCGAGCAGAATTAAGTCCATGAGCTTTCAATTTCCCTGCCTTCATGTATATAAATAGAGTCTCGAAGTGTGGGAAATCCTGGGTCTGAATTGAGTTTTACAGAAGTTGTAAAGAACTATATTTGTTGTATCTAGAGAGATATTCCCAAAACAGTCTGTTCTAGTTTCGGAATTTGGAGTGCATTTGCAATTTGTGGTTTCGTGAAAAGCCATCCTTTACTTTATAAACCGCTGATATGGCCAGACCGGAGTGTAGCAGATATGGAAGATTACAAAGAGAGGCGGAAGAAATGTAACGAAAAGGAAATTCAAAAGACAGCAGTCAGCCGCAGTCTCACATAAATTAGGTCTCTGTCTTTGTTTTGGTGATAGGCAAATATATTGTGTTTATACGCAATATGCTAGTTATAGAATCTGTACTATTTTCATACATCCGATGTTCGTCATCCAAATCCTACATTCCGCAAAGGAACCAAAGCCCCAGAATAGATAAGCAGAGGGTCAGGGTCAGAGCAATCACCCCTGATTATACCACTCAATATAATGCCAGGTCCTTGTTAGTTTGTTGAGCTACTAAGCCATTGCAAATGCAAAATACCTCGGGTTCAGAAACAAGTATTCGATATTTGACCAAAAGGTTGGGGTCAAAGCTGGGATAAAACACACAGCAGGACTCAGCAATTGAGTATGGTTTAGCAGTCTTTGGGAGCCGAGGGTGAAAGTATTTCAATGCTTACACTCGGCATCACAGGTGACTTGAATCGAAAACAGAACGGTGCATGGAGAACTGGAATCAGACATTACCGTCCATATGACGATATCATGTATGCCACATATGCTGGATTTGTTTTTCTGAGAAATTCAAGATGACGAATATATCAATGGAACTAAGCTCAAATGAGGAATGTAGACGAAGCCATACATAACATGGGCGTCCATAAACCTTGCATACTGGTTGAGTCACACGTACGCATCACGCGCAAAGCACATGTTCGCTAGAAGTAATTCTCCAGTGGGCCGGAAGTCCAGGCTTGAAACGAAATGGCCATTATCGCATCAGTTGCGGAGTATATTGGTACTGACGCGTACTATGGATATTTCAGGGAAGGTGCCCATAGAACAACCGAAGCCCATGGACCAAGACGGAACAAAAAAAAACTTCTGAGCAGCGCATTCTTATCAGACCGCCCATTTTATGGAGCTATAAGACACTACAAGAACACGTACATAACCCGGAGAGAAAAGGCACGTATTGACCAGAAGAGGACAGAGATTAGACCCAGCGCACGTGACCCGACGGTAGCGAGACGCGGTGTTTCCACGGTCGCCGGGGTGGTTGTCCAGGCATCCATACATCTTGCTGCGAGAGCAGGATACTCCACCAACAGGTCCGCAAATTCAGTGACCTTTTTCCTTTATTTTTATTTTTCTTTATTTATTTTTATTTTTTTAAGCGCTTTTCCATAGTGCTGCGGGCATGTTGCTGTTTTGTATCGGGCCTGCTGTATTGCGTTGACACCGTGGTCTGTGATAATTTCCAACCGGCCCATTCTTGGTCCATGTTCGGTGGCCCTGCGGGCGGCGCGCACTGGCCCTGGCATATTTATCATTCCGGTCCGGTACATCCCATCTGTTGCGAGCCACGAATCGCATCTATTACGGCCCGAGATTCCCCTTTGTTGCTACACTGCAAGAAAAAATCCAAAACCACGCCGTCGGGGCCAAAACAGGCTCAGCGCCAAAAACCCATGCTTTTTCCCATGAGCGGCATGTGCTTTACAGCGCCCGGCGTTTTGCTGCCCACGTACCGCTGGCGTGCTCCATTCTGTTAATAGTCGCGTGGGGCCGCCTGCGATTCTTCGCGTCCACTACTGGCCGCACCCCAAACACGCAGGCCCTAAGAGTACTGCTGTTTTCTTTCCAGCGACTAGGCAGCACCTGGAACAACACCCCACCAGAGCGGCCAGAACACCCGGCCAGACATAAAAAAACCATTGGCACACAAACACACAAACACACAAACACACCAACACACCAACACAAAAACACCAACACAAACACAAACCCCCAAAAAACGCCCGTCTCCCCATGTCGCTCCACGGATCAGCGACCGATTTGGCGGCCGGCGCCAGCGCCCCCCACGCCGACCCCCGCCGCAAAAAACGACCCCAGCGGGCCTTCCACGATACGCAGTTTGCGCTGCCGCACGCGCCGTTTGCGGCACCCGCCCAGCCGTTTGCCCTGCCGTCGCTCTTTTCCGCCGGAAGTGTATCTCCGGGCGCCAGTCCGCTGCCGTTCTTTACGCCCGTGCAGCCCAGCACGCCGCTGTTTCCGCAAGGCGCCCACGTGCCAGCACAGGCGTTCTCGCCCGCCGCTGTTGGCGGCCCGGCGGCGGCGCTCACGCCCGCAATGGCGGCACTCAGCGTGTCCCAGCTCCCTGAAACGGCGTCCCCACAGCCGCCCGGGCTCTCCTTGAGCAGCGCCCGGCACGCGCAGCAGCACGAGTTCTGCACGCCGCTCGCCGCCGAAAATGGCGCGTCTTTGGGGTACAAGCAGTTTCTCTCGTTCCAGAACATCGTGCCGCCCATCGCCGGCACCCAGTACCACGCCGTGGACCAGGGCACGGCCACGCCGCGGCACATGCGCACGACGTTCTACAACGTGCCGGAGCTGGAGGCGTTGCGGCGCGCCACGCGCTTGCCTGTGGCGGTGACGGTGCGGCCGTTTGCGCCGGTGCTTCCGACGGAAATGCCGGTGCCCACCGTCGACCACTCCCGGCTTGGCGAGACGCCCGGCGGCGACGCCCTGGACGCCGGCCCGCCGCGCTGCAACCGCTGCCGCACGTACATCAACCCGGCCATGGCCCACACGCCGCTGGGCCGCTTCACATGCAACGTGTGCCAGTTCCCCAACAACAGCGTGCCCCCGGAGTACGTGGCGCCCGTTGACCCCGCCACGGGCCAACGCACCGACCAGGCCGTGCGCCCGGAGTTGCACCGTGGTGTCTACGACATCGTGGTGCCCAAGTACTACAACTTCGGCGGCGCGCACGTCGAGGCACAACCGCTCCACCACGTGTTCTTGGTGGACATCTCCCACCAGAGCGTGGCCCGCCACTTGCCTGTGCTCTTGGCGGACGCCATGCGCGCCGTGTTCTTTGACTACGCGGCGGCCGGCGGCGCGGCGGGCGCGGCCGCCAGCTTGCGGTTCGCCATCATCTTGTTCGACACAAAAATGCATTTTTTCAACTTGGCCCCGCACTTGGACGCGGCGCAGCTCTGCGTGTCGGGCGACTTGGACGACCCGTTCGTGCCCTTCAGCGTGGGCCTTTTTGCGGACCCAGACCGCAGTCGTTTGGCCATTGAAGATGCCTTGAACAAGCTCGAGCTGTTCTCCCACGAGCATGCGCTGCGCGACCCGGAGCCCTGCTTCTCCGTGGCCTTGCGCACCGCGCAGCTCTGTCTCGAGCCCGTTGGCGGTGGGAAAATTACCCTGGTGTTGTCCACGTTGTCGTCGTGGGGGCCCGGCCGCTCCAAGATCAAGCAAAATCGAAATGTGGGGCGCACGCAGCTGGCTGAAGCCGAAAAGGCCTTGTACTCGCCCGACAACGAGTACTACAAGCTTCTTGCTAAGGACTTCCTTGCCCTGAATGTCGGGCTTGACGTGTTCGTCGTGTCCGACACACCCGCAGACCTCTCGAACGTTGGATGGCTTGCCCTGGTCACAGGGGGCTCTGTGTCCAAATGGCTGGACTTTGTTTTCGAGCGTGACGGCCGTTCATTCACCGCCCAAATTGTGGCCTCCGTGCGCAAGTGCACGGGATACCAGGGCCAGTTGAAGTTGCGCTGTTCAAACGGTTTACAGGTCTCGCAGTACTACGGCTTTCCCACAACCGCCGATGGCGGCATTGTTGGGTTTGCCGCAGGTGCACTGCAGGACCCGATAATTCCCGTCCTCAACGAAGACCAGAGCTTCACTGTGCTTTTGGAGTACGATGGCCAACTCAACACAAAATACGACTGTCACTTCCAGGCGGCGCTCCTCTACACAGACCCCCAAGGAGTACGGAAGGTGCGTGTCATCAACTTGGTGCTTGCTGTGAGCGAGCGGCTTCTGGACGTGTTTAACTTTGTTGATCAAGATGCTGTGGTGGCCACAGTGCTTCGTGATACCATCTCTTTCTTAGGAAAGGAGTCTATTGATGAGTTGAGGAAGTCCCTCAACGAGAAACTCGTGGAAATCTTCACCGCGTACAGAGCCATGAGCGAGCCTTCTCACAACAGAAACAGCCCGATGGCCAACCAATTGGTATTTCCCGACTCACTCAAGCACCTCCCCAGCTACTTTTTGTCTCTCATCAAGTCCAAGGCATTGCGTGACTCCTCCTCAATTTCTCTGGACACACGCTTATGCGACATCTTCCAGATGTTATACATGCCTCTCGACAAGCTCGTCTTTCATTTATATCCGGCTATGGTAGAGTTGCACTCTTTGGCAGAAGATGAGGGGATGCCTTACGACGACCCAGAGAACACCGACGATTTCATCAAATTGCCGGAGTTCAAGAGTTTGACTGCAGCTTCTTTGGAGAGCGGCGTATACATCCTTTGCGATGGCACTACCGTCTACGTAAGAGTTCATCCAGATTCTAACAAATTATTGCTCAAGGATGTTTTCGGCGATCACATCGAGAGCTGCGAAGATATCGACCCTTTACTAGATTCATTGCCTGATTTACCCACGCATATTTCGCAACAAGCCAGAAACTTGGTGCGGTACTTCCGCGAGAATGTCATTGGATGCGATTCAATTGGCTCGTCGGCCATTGTCATAGTCAGAGATGGCATGGACTCAAGGACACATGAGTTCAGAGATTGCCTAACCGAAGACAAGCTTGCTTCGAAGGCCTTAAACACTAGTCCGAATTACTCGGAATTTTTGTCAGCATTGCATAAAGCCGTGAAAGTGAAGCTCGAGAACGAGAAGAGACCTCGCGAAAAGACTAAAGACGTTGTTCACAACAATGAGACTCTAGCTCAAAGAATGATCCAGTTCTGATGGATCGATGTAAATAAATATACCAAGATCTGCAGTACAAGGCTGTACCCGTTTGTATATTACGTTTCATACACAGGTCTTCTAATTCAAAACTTCATTTCTGCAAGCTGGATTGTTTCACGTAAAAGTGACATGATGTTAGCGTCTTTCGTAGTAACCACCACAGTTTTTATTCCACTCTTTAGAGCAGGGTCTGTTCTGAGCACGCTCAATGCTTCTTTTTGGGAAGCCTTGGCCACTGAGGTCAAGTGTTGCAAAAACGTGGCTACCCGAAGAATCAAGTCATCATTTTGCGCTTGTTGATTGAAAATTGAGGCAACTATCTGGCAAAGGTTTTCGAAAATCGGCTTTTGTACAAGTATCGAAACAGAGACGAGATCAAATTCCATGGTGGCATTCGCGATCAATCCCGCAATGACAATTTGCAAGGACTCGTCCTGTGAATGGAGCATTTTCACCAAAAGGTCCAAGTTCCTCCGGCTCTCAGCGCTTTCGGGGTTGAAGAACTTTGCCAACATCAATGGGCTAGCCGCAACCAAGTTATTAATGAGTTCCCAAGTGGCCTTTTGCACGGCAAAAAGCGTGCTGTCAAGCATGAGATTTTTGAGGTGTTGCTCGAAAGCCCGACTAACTATCGATTGATGAAGGTCCGGATCAGGTTTTGAGGATAAGTTCGTGAGGGCAAGCAAAGAGCACAACTTGTCACCAGGTCCCATAAAGGATTCGGGGAGAAATGGTGCTTTTAAACCAACAGTCAGATCTGGGCCTAGAAGCTCAACTAGAAAGGGGACGCATGTTTTCACATCATATTTCGAAAATGCCAATGTGGGGTTTACCGAGCGACATAAAGTGGCCAATGCGCGAAGACTTTGGAGCCTGACTTCCAGCAGCGTCTCATCGCTTGAAGCCGCAGTGGTGCTGGAAGTTTCCTTGATGACTTTACTATGTTCAACGAGGTATTTGATGTTGATGTTCAACCCGCCTTGCGAGACAATCATTCTATGCGTAGCGACGCTTTGCTTTGTAGTTAGCGAATAAATAATCTGGATTATGTGGGCCGTTGAGTTTTCCTTTACGTTCTTCAAAGCTGCCATCGTACTCACCAACTTGTGTTCTGACACTAAATCCAGATTAAAAGCAATGACAGACTCCTCGCTGTCATCCGCGGTGGACTTCTCCGTCGCCATGGACTTGAGGTAATTGAGCGTGTTGGTGTCTTTATCTTGATCGGCACTTTTGATCCGGCACAAGTTCAGAATCACCAGCAAGCACCCGTATATGACCAGTGGATCCAAAGAAGTTTCCAAAAGCAAAACAAGTTGTTCAATCGCCTGTTCATTCGCTCGAAGGGCAGATTTAGTCGCCGCACCTAGTGATAGATATGCTAATGCCTCGAGCAAGGATATACATTCTAGCGAGGCCGGATCCGCAGATATGAAAAGAGAGAGTGTTTTGGTGAACACTGTGTCCATGGAGATTTGTTTCTCAATGGCACTGAAGTTCCACAATTTCACCACGCACAAGAGCAGAAGTGACCTGATGGTGGGTGACGACTCGAGGGCCGTTCCGGCTATGAGAAGCGGAAGATAATTCTCAGTGTTGAATTTCCGCGCTGTTTCTCTGATACACGACAGAGACAACACTTGCAAAAGCTGCTGTGCCGTGGAATAGTCGTTCACGTCTTTTTCCGGGTTGAGTAGGAGACCCTGGTAGAGGAATGCCTGTTTGCAGGCCTCAGAAACGTAGATTCGCGTCATGGAGTCCGGGAATATAGGAAAAAACGTCTCGAGGGATTTTGAGAGAATGGTGAAACTTGGGGCTGGCATCTCCGGCGAGTCACGCTTTAGAGAATTCATCAAGTATTCCGTAATTTGTTTTTCTGTGGAGGATGATTTTTTTGTGAGCGCATAAAGCAGGAAGATCGACAAGTCCTTTATCGATGTGTCTGGGCTTGCTAGGAACGATAGAAGGGTTGGGACAATGGATGATTTTTCCTGGTGCTTCACACAGAAATTCAGATATAGAGACAAGTAGAAGCGAGACGGCCCGTCACGTTTTGTAAGTTGGAGCTCACATACTTGTATGATACCCGGAATCATATCCGTAGTGATCAAGCGGGTTATCTGAGCGACAAGATGCGGGATCAGAGCAGTTTCTGATGCCACACCTTCAGCGTCCAAAGATGAGGCTAAACTTTGCAAAAACTGCGATGTGCTTGAGCGGAAAATTTGCGTGAGTTTTTTCGAGCCATCAGCAGTTTGGATGAGCAATGGAATTTCATCTAGCTGGGGTTGTGAGAGGCCGGCCCCATGTTCTAGTTTGTCAGCCAAACCCTGATCTAGCGTGACTTCTGAGAAACCCATGGCCAGCGGTTCGGTCAGATTCAGATCAGTCTTGAAACTGGAAAATCAGAAACGCAATTACAAAAACAGATCTATGACGGGCCCGAATGCGTCACCCCGTTGTTTCTGACTTGTGTTGGAGGCACCAGCTTAGCGGCGACAGGTTTCGACCTACCGCGATTGGTGATGTGCCGGTCCACGCACGACTTTCCTGACACCACTTTCGCGCGCGTGATGTGAACGGTATACGTACCCCGTCTTTCTCCGCCAAAAATACGTTTGCGATGGACACAACGGCCGTGCTAGATAAATACACGCAGGACCTCCTGAACTTGCCCCTTGAGGTCAAACATCTTTTCGAAGAGCTCAAGGCCAAAGACACGCAGCTAGCGGAGGCCAGGCGGCGGTACCAGACCAAGGACTCCCAATTGCACAAGTTTATTCGCGCAAACGGCACGCTCACGCGGCACCCGAAAGAGCAGCAGATATGCTCCAAGATTGACGAGGACATGAAGCTCGTGCAAAAAATCCAGAAGGAGAAGATTTTGCTCGCCAACACAGCGTTGTTTCTCGTGTCCAAGCACATGTGCAACTTCGAGGCGGACATCCAGAAATTGGAGCGCGACGAGCTCATTGCCCCGCTCGACGAAAGCGCACAAATCGAAGAAATCGATGGCGCGCTGGAGACGCCGCGGTCGTCGCCTGCGCCCGTGAAGAAAAAGCGGACGTTGTCCGTGATGAAGCAGCGCACCAAGCGCCCGAAAAGCGAGGACGCTGAGGACAGCGGCCACGGCGAACATACACATTCCGGCCATTCGCGTGCACACACTGTGAATGCAGGGAGCCTTGCAATGAAAACGTCCAACGGCGCGGAGGACGCCGACAACAACTTGTACTGTTTCTGCCAGCGGGTGTCATTTGGCGAGATGATTGGCTGTGACAATGATGACTGCCAGTACGAGTGGTTCCACTGGGAGTGTGTGGGCATCACGAGCCCTCCCAACGACGACGAGATCTGGTACTGTCCGGATTGTGCGCCGAAAATGGAGAAGCGGAAGAAGAGAAAGAAGTGAGCGAGCTGCGGCGCACGCAATGTTTTTCATTCTGCGGCGGGCATATTGCTTTCCATTGGGCGCAATGTTTTTCATTCTGCGATGGGACTCGAAAGTTTTCAATTGCTTGCGAGCACCCGTCGGCGAGTCGAGACTGCCTGATTCCGACGAGCAACGAACAGTTCTCAGGCTTTGATGTTGGCGTGTTTGGCGCGGAATGCACTGGCATCAGAGGCGTTGCTTCTTGAGTGTTGGGGCCGCCTGTTTCTGTTCCCGGGGCGTGGCTCTGAATATGTGCCATGCTTCTTCTCATGCCTACTGGAGGCGCGGAGTCTACTATGCCCTCAGGCGGACAATGGCGAGATCGGAGCATGGTGCCTTTAGCCAAAGCTGCCTACATGCCTGCGACTATGAGTTGTCAAAAGGCAATGCTCGGGGACGAAAACAGCTACTACGTTATCAGCACAAAGCACCCGGAAGAGTATGGAGAGAAGCCTTTACAGAGCCGCGCAACAGACCTATGCAACCCCGGCATGGACCCGGGCATCATTCCAATGCATCGCAACCGGCTGTCAAAATCGCGAGCAACCCGTCATAAGATGCGTGTGGGGCTCATGGAAAATGTGTTGCCATTACAGGACGACCATGGTTGGGCCGCGCGATCCGAGTACTGCAAGGCTCAGTCATCCCAAGGCTCAGTGGGCTTGGGATTGGCATCGGCATCTTGCGGTGTGAAGTCCAAGACAACCAAGAAAAACCGCCGCGGCGCCCGACAGAATTCGGGACTGACGCTGAGTATCTACACGGACAGCACCGGAATTACGAGGCTCCTGTTCGGAGAATGCCGTCGAGGGCTGCGGCTCGATACAGTCGCGAAAATGCGAGTCGTGATCCCCATGCAGAGAACGTGTTGTTGGTTAGTCGAAAGCAGGCACGGGACGCGCGGCCCGAGGTGCAGAATCTGAGATCTCCGATATAAGGCTGGGCCGGTCCGGAAGCATTTTGAGATTGTGGCCCACGTTGCAGACATGAAATCGCTCGCTTTGAACCCTCTTGTGCTCGCCGTCTTGCTTGCTGCTGTGCAGGCGGCTGACTCCACAACGACAACCAATACGGCCACCACTGGAACCACTGGAACCACTGGAACCACTGGAACCACTGGAACCACTGCAACCACAGCCACAACCGGCACGGTCACTACTGGAACTACAGCTACAACCGCTACAACCGGCACGGCCACTACGGGTACGGCCACTACGGGCACGGCCACTACGGGCACGGCCACAACCTCCACAGGCACACTGACGTCAAGCACCGTCGACACGGCAACCATGAATGCGTCTCAGTTGTCCGTGTACCTGGAGACGTACACCATGAACAACGACCAGCTCATCGCGTGGACCGCCACAAACACCTTGAGCCTGACGACCAGCAGCAGTGTTTCTGGATCCACGTCGTTGTCGACGGCAACGGCGTCAGTCGCCGAGTCCTCGGGCTCGAGCACCGCCTCCAGCAGCACGACAAAAACAACCGCGCAGACCGACGCTGGCGCCAGCCAAACCGAAAAAACAACGTTGTCCTTCGTGACCACGTACATCTGGCCCTCCACGATAAGCTCCGCCGCGGCTTCCGGTTCGGCGGCGTCGGGCTCGGCAGACTCCGGTGCGCACAGGTCGCACCACAGTAGCTTCTATGCGTGGGTCAGCGTTGTGCTCGCCCTTGTGTCCACTGCGGGATTTGCCGGCTTGTAGGGCCTCGCAGCCGGCGGCGGGCTTTTCCCTTCTCCGTCATTTAGATCTAATATAATAGAGCAGCGCCGGCCTGCAGATAACACCCGCTTTTTCCTCGCCGTCTCGTCTTCGCGCTCGCTAGACAAGCCAGTACAAGCAGCGGAAAGAACACTTATCCACCGGCTTTTTTGAACAGCCTCCGACTACAGACACCGGCACTCCGATACGCGCATAGCGGCCGCTTTTCCGACTCTGCACATACCACCTTTTCTCTGTTTTGTGCCGCTGCTCGCAGATCACCGGGACCTCCCCCAGTTCAAGCTAGCCGATGTTCAGACTACTGCCATTGGTCTCCCTGGGATATCTCCGGGCCGCCCGCAATATACACAGCGGCGCCCGGCGCCTCCAGAACACACAGTCCGCGAACCCGTTTTTGTACCCGAGCTCGGTGCTGGACTTGGCCCAGAAAATCGGGGCCAGCCTCGCGGCACGTGACTCGCCGGTGCCCAAGGAGCGTGTTCTAGATGCCTTGAGGGCATGCAAACGCCTCCAGGACCAGGTCACCGAGCACGACAAGCTCCGGCGGGATCCTGCACAGCAGCAGATCCAGCAGCAGATCGACGTGGTCTTGCTGAGCGACAACGTGGAGTTCGACGCGGCACTTTTGAAGCAGGTGTTCTTGCTCAAGTTCCCACAGGCCACCACGATCAAGATCCTCCTGCGCTTCTACGAGCGGAACCCGGACGCGTACATTGCCAAGAACGACGCCTTGATTCCGTTCCGCGACTCGTTGTTCAACGCGGACTTGCACAGCGCCATCCGAATCACGGACATGACCACGGGCCACCCCAACTACATCAAGCACAAAAGCGCCGTGTTGCGCCTGGGCACCCTCAAGTTGGCCGCGTCGGCGATCGGCATCACGCTCTTCTCGAAGTTGGGCGTGCAGCACGTGATCGACATGGGCTGGCTCCTGCCCACGTGGCACCACTTGGCGTCGCTCAACGCCATGTTCTTGACGTACTTCCTCAACTCGAGCTTCTTTGTCACCGTGGTCAAGTTCGGGCGCCAGTTGAACTCTGCGGGCGGCGACTTCTTGACGTGGCAGAAGGGCACGTTCTACACCCACTGGTACCGGCACGCCGACGAAATGGCCATGTGCACCAAGATCATGGAGGCGGACGTGAAGTTGAATGGCGGGCCCGGCAACAGCGCGTGGCTCGTCGAGGAGCTCTGCAGGAAAAACGACCGGCTCGACGAAGGCGCCAACTTGAAGGCGGGCTTCACGCGCGACGGGCAGAAGATCCGGCTCCTTGAGCCCAGGGACAGCATTGAGGACTTGAAGTTGCAGGCCTACTGGATGAGCGGTGGCGACGGGTTTGAGTGGGTGGAGCCGGACCAGGACCCGGCCGAGTTGTTGTGGAGGCAGCATTTGAGCAAGCTCCACGCCCCGGCCGTGGCTGGTGCGGACACCAAGAACTTGGGGTGGGCCGAGGATTTGATTGAGGAGAAGTAGAGTCTACGAGGCTCTGCTGGACCGGGCGGTTACATGTATATACAAGGACAGTCAATAGAAGCCGCCGCGAGATGCTGTGTTGTCCCTGGCATGGCCGGGAGGCCCCCTGGCCGTTTGTCTGGCATTGAGCTTGGGGGTTCTGGTGAGCATGCTTTGAGCTGTAGTTCTGGTGAGCAGGCTTTGAGCTGTATTTCTGATGAGAGGCTTTGAGCTGTAGTTCTGGTGAGCATGCATTGAGCTGGAGGGTTCTGGTGAGCAGGGTTTGAGCTGTAGTTTTGGTGAGCAGGGTTTGAGCTGTATTTCTGATGAGAGGCTTTGAGCTGTATTTCTGATGAGAGGCTTTGAGCTGTATTTCTGATGAGAGGCCTTGAGCTGTAGGGTTCTGGGCACGGTGGGCAGACCGGCCGCGAAGACTCGGGCCGCTGAGTGTGGCACGGAATGGACCGGGCCATGGTGACCAGATCAAAACAGACCGTCGCAACATAGAGCAGAGCCGGTGTGCCCGCTCCCGGGACTCCAGACCACCCGGGCCGGCGGCGCACCCATATGCTAATGTTGTAAGATGCCGCGAGTCGAGCCCTCAAGCACAGCTTCTACCCCTGGCTACATACGATAGACAGCCAGGGAATGCACGGACTGGAGGTGCAAGCGGTCCGCACATGTGTGCGCTGCAAGGGGCCCTGGCGCCACAGCATGCTTGGCACACGGGCAGGCTCACAGAGTCTCGAATGGCGTGTTGTCCGTCCCACGTCCGTCTCCGGGTTGCATGTAGCGCACTATAGCCCCAAGGGCGTCCCAGCAGCTACAGAGACTCGGCGGCGGGCGGCTCGTCCAGGAGCCCGTCCAGGGGCCCGTCCAGGAGCCCGTCCACACACCGCCAGCGCGGAATCATGCGCACGTCGAAGTCGGTCTCCTGGAACAACTCGTCCCAGGGCTCGAAGTTGGCCCAGACCATCTCGAAGTCCGCGTCCGTGTCCATGGTGTGCGTGCCCAACTGGATGTTGGGCCTGGAGTAGTCCGCGTCCAAGTGCACGTGGCCCTCGTCCTCCAAGAGCGCGTCGAGCCGCGCGGCCTTGTTCAACTCGGACACGTCCGCCAACGCGCCCGCGAGCAAGGCGTGTGCCCGCAGGCCGTTCTTCGCACAGAGGCTCTCGTAGATTTCCGTGTACGTGTCGGCCTCGCCCGCCTTGAGCACGGCGCGCGGCCCGAGGGGGATGCTGCTGAGCACGCCCGCGTCGTGCGCGCCGGCGTCCGCGGCGCGGTCCGCCTCCAACGCGTTGATGAGGTTGGAGAGCCAGTTGGTGGTCTTGCGCTTCCACTCGGCGACGGGCATGGGCGTGTAGAACGCGATGGCGCCGCGCCACCAGCTGGGGCCGTGCCCGTTTCGGACCGCCCAGTGCCGCCACGCGCGCGCCTCTTCCGCCCAGGGGTCGTACGGGATCGCGAGCCGGAGCGCCTCGAACGCAGCGAGGAACACGGCCACGGACCCGGCCAGGAACCGGAGCGCCGCCACGGCCCGCGCCCGTGCGCGCGACTCGCCGGCCCGGGGTGCCCGCCGCGTCATCCACGAGAGCCCCAAGAGCAACTGCACTGTGGTCAAGAGCGCGAGCGCCGGGCGGTTGTCGGCCGCGGGCACGAGCGGCGAGAAGAGAAAGAGCCCGAGGCTGGGGTTGGTGGGGAAGAGCGAGAACACGCTGACGGCGCGCCCGGGCGCCGCCGAGGACGCGGGAACGGATGGCGGTGCCGGCGCGTCGCTGCCGCCAGGTGCTGCCGGCGAGCCGCCGGGGATCATGGCAAAAAACCAGGGGTTTCCTGCTGGTTCTCGCCACGTGCAAGGGAGCGCTGGCAGCGGGCGCAGGCGGGCGCCACGCGCCGCGAGATCAAGGTGCGGCGAGCCGGGGCGCAAAAGCGAGGCGCTGGCGAGTGTTTCTAGGCCGCGGGGCGGGAATACGCTGGCTGTGTTTGTGGCGCCCGCCATGGCCACGGCGCGTAGGGGGCCCGTGGCGGCGGGCGGCGGGAAAAGACGCTTTTTGTGGGCGTCGCTCATGGTGCGGGCCTGGGGGGACGGATGGCGGAGGGCGGGGTGCACTGGGTCCAATGTGGGGGCACTTGTGGTGCGTGTTGTCGAACGGAGGAAGGAAAAAGGTGGAGTTGATCGACCAAGGGATTGCGCCCGGCGCGCGCGGGCCAGGGCCAGGGCCGCGCGCCAGGGCCAGGGCCGAGAGGCCCGGCGAAAGCGCCAAAAAGAGGGCACCTAATTTTCGGGCCACGGGCCGAGGGTGAAAAATTGGGCATGGGGCCGCACAGCAGGGTATGGACTGATGGCGGCACAGTGGTCCATTTTATATGAAGGGGCGGGCCTGGGTGGAGTTGCTGGGGGGCCGGGCAATTTGCACCCACGAACCGCACTGGGGTCCGTCTTGGGCCAGAGAGTTCTGGGCCGGAAGAGGCGGGACTTTGTATTTCTTTATTACTTTATTTTATTTTATTTTATTTGTTTTGCCACCGGAGAGGAGGCTGGGGAGGCGTGTAGATGTTTTTCTATTTTTTTTTTTCATGCTGACGGAGAGAAAGTTGGGGGGCATGCTGATGCCAGATGCCAGCAAAGTGTGTCAATGGACAGAATGGCAGGAGGGTGGTCTGCTCGGGAGTGTCAACGGACAGTGTTGGTGAAGCATCCTGGGGGGCATGATAATGAAGCGAGTGCTCAGGGTATTTTCGAGGTGTGTTGTAGAGTATTTTGAGGTGTATTGTAGAGTGTTTTGAGGTGTATTGTAGAGTGTTTTGAGGTGTGTTGTACAGTATTTTGAGGTGTGTTGTAGATTTTTTTGAGGTGTATGGTAGAGTATTTTGCGGTGTATGGTAAAGTATTTTGAGGTATATTGTAGAGTGTTTTGAGGTATATTGTAAAGTATTTTCGTGAGGTGTGTTAGTATTTTAGCGAGGTATGATTTAGGGTATTGTGAGGTGTATTAACATCCAGGTATGTTCTAGGGTATTTTCGTGAGTTGTATTGAGAGTATTTTTGTGAGGTATGTTGTAGAGTATTATTGTGAGGTATATTGCAGGGTATTTTTGTGAGGTATGTTAGTATTCCAATGAGGTATATTGTAGAGTATTAGTGTGAGGTATATGGGTAATTCAGCGAAGTATGATGTAGGGTATTATTGTGAGGTATTTTATTGGGGTCGTTTTGCGAGGTGTCTTGACAGCCTAATCCAGGGGGGGTGTTTCAGTCATAGTTGAAGGGTATCCGGGTAAAAATGCTAACGTAGTTCGTAAAAAATGTCAGCAAATAATATACAAACAAAGTGCTTGTTAATAAAAAGGTGTTAATAATGAAGGCGTTAATAAAGAAGGCGAGAATAAATAATGCGATATTAAAAAGGCGTTAATAAAGAAGGCGTTAATAAAGAAGGCGAGAATAAAGAATGCGATATTAAATAGGCGTTAAATAAGAGCATGTTGATAAAGCACCGCAGACGCATATTAATAGAACATGTTCAAGCATGTTAAAGAAGCGCATCAGAGAATGTATGCCAGCGATTCCGTCGGCATTCATGCCAATTAATATTTCAGTCAAGGGCGTGCCAGTGGATTTCATGGTATCAAGCTGCCAATAAAGTATTGCAGAAAAGAGAAGTATGCTGATGCATGCCAATAGAACAATAGTTTTTCCCCATCAATTAGGAGTATATGGCCAAATATCTTCCTTACAATCTAAGAACATATGGCCAAAGCTCTCTCTATAAATCAGGAGCATTTGGATATAGTTTTTTCCTCTGAATGAGGAGCGTTTGGATATAGATTTCCCCCATCAATCAATATGAATAAAGGTCCTCCCAAAGGAGCATGTCAAATCCCGGCAGCATAAACTAGCTTCTGCAGAGATCGCTGCCATGCGGGTGGCGGGCAGTGGCATGGCCTGTTTTAGTGGTTCTTCTAAACCGGCTTCTGGGCCAGCTTTTCAGTAAATGAAATCCAGCCCTGGGCTTCCCGAGCCCGAGGATTCCGAGAGTTCATTCGGCCAGCTTCGGTCGATGAGATCCTGGTGGCCCCAACTTGGTCTGTCGCTGTTTGGATGTCGTATACATGGCTCAATTTTCTGCAGAGCTGGAGCTAGACATTCATACGACCGCGCAGACAGCACCATGAATGCAAGCATAATACGCATGTCCAATGTCTGTATTTGTGGTCTGATGTATACTCGGTTGCTTGCAAAGGCCCTGAAAACAGAACTGGCTTCATCGCTGGATTGTTCCGCGACCATGTAGAATCATCACCCTACCCCGAAACCAATGTTCATAAAGGTCGGAGCGTGGCCCTGCAATCAACCCATCAGATCAGTGTAGCACTTATTTCACGGCAATGCACAAGCCGTTTGGAGACCACGCCAACACGACGCACTTCGGGATGTCTCCTCATAAACCATCCCAGCTGATCTCTTCAAAAACCGTTCCAGCTGGTTGCCTCCAAAACTATCCCAGCTGGTCGCCTCCAAAACTGTCCCAGTTGGTCGCCTCCAAAAAACTACGCCCCGAACCACTTCCCCCAAATACTACGTGTCGTTTCGGCTCCCTTTATGGTTTATCGTAAGTACTTTTGCTTAGATTTCATGTTTGACTACATACCGCAGAAGACCGCCTACTCGAGGTACAAGTCTTCTTTCAAGTCGATGCCCAAGGCCTCTCTGGTCTCCTTCAACTCGTCCAAGTAGGCCTGGTACTGCTCCTTGTTCTCGACCTTGTGCTTCAAGGCCTCGAAAGTTCTGACGGCAGTTGGGTAGTCGTTCACTCTTCTGCACGCCTCCAAGGCCTTTTGGATCACGGATGGCGAAGGGACCAAGTCGTAGGAGAAACAGTTGTTCAAGATTCTTTGCACCTCGAACAAGTCGTAGGCTCCCTCGAACTCCTGCTCGTATCTGTAAGGTTAGTACATTTTTTAGACTCGGTGTGGCCCGGCGCTGCATCCGGGTCCGGCACAGCCCACGTGGCATTCACATGTCGGGAAACCCGCCAGATGCAACGGTGTGGATTTGGCGGGTTGGGAAATTCAGGGCAGGTTGAAAATTTCAGGGCGGTTCGGACTTTCTGGGCAGTTCGGACTTTCTGGGTGGTTTGAAAAATTCCGGGTGGTTTGGGCGGTATGGAGCAAGGCCCACTGAGCCCATACTCGGCAATGGTAGACCAACGCAAAACGGCTGAAGAACACCACTCTCTACTTTCCAAACCTGGGGCAATGTGCCTTGGTCCCAGCCTTAATAGTCCCCACAAAAAGAACATGTGGCCCAGCCACGGAAGGCAGGGGCTTCAAAAAAGCAAGCAGGCTCTCATGGACCTGGCTGCAGAATGGGTACATACCTGGCAGTGAACTCCTCGAAAGTCTCCTCGTGGTGCTCGTGGTTGTTGGCGTAGGTTCTGATTTGGGGAACGGCCATTCTGCCCATTGAAACACCAGAGGCGGCAGTGAATCTAGTCATAGGAACGGGTCTGGCTCTGAGGGCCATGCGCAAGGCTGAGGAAATCATGGTTGTTGTGGGATTTGCTATGGATGGAGAGGGCTATGAATGTGAGGGTAACGATCTGTGAAAATCATACGAGGGTCGTGCGGGGACCGTAGATGCCTGGCGGCCCGGGACGCCGGGTCACGCCGGCGGGTGTGCAGCCAGCGGCAAGGGTCACAGGACCTTTGGCCCTGCGGACGGGACAAGAAACTACAGGGCTATTTTCTTTATTTTAGTTCGGTGCCGGGGCCAGGAAAACCCGTGGGCTCACTGTGCTTTGGCCCCCCGCAGCCAATAGAAAACGCGCAAATATATGGGCCTGTTCTGGGTGGCTGCGCGCATGCAGACTGGTGGAGCGGCTCCAAATTTGCACCCACGGAAGAGGGCCCGAAAAAGTCGGGACACGCTCAAGGAGGCGATTTGGCCGTATGTTTGAAGGTATGCAGAACACGCAATGCAGCCTTGGGGAGTTTCTGTGTTTGGGCATAAATGGGGCCGTGGTCCCGCAAGTGGCCCCACGCATGACCTTCGCGTATATGAATATGGTGCTTGCAGAGGCCGGTGGGCTGGGATATATTTTGCCGGGCCTGCTGAAGAGGCGGCTTTAGTATCTAATTTTCAAAGATCCGACAGCCTGCTCAGAAACGCTTTCTGCTTCTTTTCGACCAAGTGTCCAACGCCAGTTTCCGGCGTGGACCAGAGAGCGTTAATTGATATGTCGGTGCCCGCGCATAAATTGCAATGAGAAAGGCCGGCGTGCCAGTATATCAGCCCCAGCCGGAGCCCGACTCTGCTCGAAGCGGGAAGTCTCTTGTGCCCCGCCAACCGAACGTGCTTACAGAACTGAATTATTGGCCGAAGCGCTGTTTTTTGTCGCTGGTCCAAGGAAAATAAGCCTGCGAGAAGTCAGCAGACATTCCCGAGCCAATGCCAGAGAATGGAGCGATGCGCCACTGAACGCAGACCAGCCAGCATCCGGGAAACAAGCCTGGCGCCAACAACATTTGTGTAGTTTTGTGCCTCGGACGAATCTACCAAGATAACCGAAAAGAACAAAACAAAACAAAAAAATAACAAAAAAATAACAAAAAAAAATAAATGGCGTCTTTTCTCTGGTGCCGTGTCGGACTTGGGTGACCGGCCCGCGCAAACCAGCCGCATCCTCCACAGCACGCACCAAATCCATGAGAATCCGCGGAGCCAAGATGGCCGAGCCGGGCCAAATGAACCGGCCCGGTGCGGCGGCCACGCAGAACAAGCAAATACCACCGGGATGGTCACGTGGGGCCGGATGATCACGTGGAGCCTGATGGTCACGTGGAGCCGGATGGTCACGTGGAGCCGGGCACGCTGCCGCCCGGGGCCGGTGGCCTTCGCTGCGCCGGCGCTCCTGCACCCAGCGCCAGGCCTGCCCAAACCTCGTCATCGGAACACGAGCCGACCGTTCCCACCAGAGCCCATTTTCTCTTGGTGTGCTCTGGAAACCGCGTGTCTGAATTAAGCCTTCCCCCCGTCTGCCAGTCTGCCTGTGATATATGCACCCGGACTAGCGGTGCAGGGAGATGCAGAAAGACAACAGTACAATCTCTCACGGGTACCCGTGGGGTGAGGCAGCCGAGGGCATGCCGCTTTTCAATAGTTCTGCCGAGTACGGCCATTCGGTCGCCCCGGGCAACATCACGCAGTCCACAGGCCCCGCGGCCCAGTCTCTGATGGCCTATAGAAACGAACCAGTAGAGTCTCTGCGCGAGCAGAGCCACGAAGCATCTCCAGAACTCTCACGGACCGTCACGCGACTGTCCCCATACGAGAGTCACCCCAGAAAGAGCGGACAGGGTGAAAGCAGCGTGCCGGCGAACGGCACCTCCCACCCTTATATACATGGGCCTAGCACGGCGCCGCCCAGCAGCATCCCGACGCAACTGGGCGGGGAGCCGCAGTCTCAAATCCTCATGGCGGTGTCCCCTGAGCCCCACCAGCCAGGAAGGCAAAGACGCGTGGCGGAAACCAAACGGGCCGCGCAGAACCGGAGCGCCCAGAAGGCGTTCCGAGAGCGCAGGGAAAAGTACGTCAAGGGCCTCGAGGCCACGGCGGCCCAGGCGGCACAGTTGCAGAAAACTGTGGGCCAGTTGCGGGAGGAAAACGCCAAGCTACGAGAGCAGAACTTCGCCCTAGAAAGCAAACTCATGGCGTTGACCGCGGCCGGCACGGGTGCCCTTCCATAAGGCTCGGGTCTGCGCTGGAGACTGTTTTGGCCGGGCGCAAGCTGTTTTGAGGGACCGGGCCCGGGCCGGCAACGCTGGCGTATTCCAGGGAGGGTTCTGCCGGCCCGTACCAGACTTCTGCACTGGTTCAGCCGCGGCCCGCCGCACTAATACCTCCACCCTTTCCCACTTCTTTCCTTTTTTTTTCTAATTTTTTTTTCTCTTTATCGCTTCCTGTACGAGCTCTGGCTCCGGCTGCCAGAACAACACACAACCGCCTTGGAAAAGCGCCGGCTTCTGCATTGGCCCTTGCAATGCGGTTGCAATATTAGGGCCTCATGCGGGCTCGCGATGCCAGACGCTGCCTCCGAACGCCGCACTGATAGCGCGCAGGGCCCTATCGGCAAGCAGAAAACAAGATGGGAAAGACGGAGGCGCCAACGATAAGCCCTTCAAATCCAAAAAAAAATAAAAATAAAACACATATATATATATATCGGGCCAAAAAGAACGCAGGGCAAGGCGCACGCAGTGTGCCCGAAAAAGCCGTGGGCCCGTTTGTGGAGTCTGGCGGCCCCCATATCGGTGGTCTCAGGCCAGCCCCGGGCCTGGCGCCACGCGGCCCCAGCGATTTCAAATTGCCGTTGCAGCGTCGAGCCCAGCGCCCATCGCGGGATGTGGGGGACAGGCTGCCTGGAAAGGCGCAATCGGCGTGCACACAACGCCGCGCCCTGCATGCGCTGCCCGAGACGTGCAAATTGCCTTGTGATATCCAGGCAGACTGGGGCCAACAAAGCCGGGCCTTGTCCGCAAAGCAAACATCCACAAATACTTGAGGCTGTTTTGCCTGTGTTCGGACAGGGCGGGGATGCACTCGTTTTTGTCCATAAGCGTATGGGGGACTCAGGAGCCGGCGACACCCGATGGCTGTGCCGCACCGTTTGATTGCCGTGACTCAAAGCTGCGCGCCGCACGCATGGCCGTGGCGGCGCTGGGCATTCTTTACGGCAATGGCCTCGTAAATGATAATTACGACGGCCTGTGAGAAAAGCGTAAAGATGTCCATGACTCCGAGCGGAAGGGTCCATCTCACGCAGCCGTCTTTTTCTTGCTGCCCGGTACGCACGCGTTTCTTTTTGCTGACGCTGGAAAAAAGCAGGCTTTGTTCTCACTTGGCGCCAGCTTAATTCCATCAAGGCATTGGTCCGGATATAGCCACGCTCTCGGTGTCTTTCTCCGTGCTGATGAAGCCTTTGGATGCCAAGTCGCCACGCACACAGAACCCGATTGTGCCCGGGCTCTTTCCGCCCATGAACGTGATGAAGAAAGAGGAGTTTAACCCGGGGCTATCCACGCCATTTGTAGTGGAGGACAAGCCAGGCATGATGCACGTGCCCAACGCGTGCTGAGGCCGGGCCGGGCGTTTGCTGAAGGCAGGGGTTTGGGGGCAGTGATAACTATGGAGTTCAATGGCAGGATTTTTATGGACTCTGGAGGCAGGCATATTTGGAGGCAGGCATCTTGATTGGCAGAGATACTCATGGAGTTTGACGGCAGGATATTGATGGAGTTCAATGGCAGAGATTTTAAAAAAGTTGGATGGCAGGAATTTTAATGGAGGTTGGTTGCAGAGATATTAATGGAGGCTGGAGGCAGAGACTGATCGTCTCGTCTCATGCCCAGAGCTAGTAGTGGCAGGTCCATGCTCGCTCTGCTCTACAGTACCGTGCGGCTCGCCGGGGCCGCGACCTGAGACCAGGCTCTGCAACAGCCGGGATATTTCTCAGTCTACAGCAGACATTGCCGGTGTTCCAAAAACCCCTTTCTCCAACCGTGAAGCGAGACGCTCCGCATGGTTCTGACCAGGCCGGATTGCGCATCCAGTGCTACCGGCCATTTCTAATATCTGCCGGTCCCGGATTTCTAAAGCGGCCCTGGCAGCCCGCCCGAAATACGCCCGGCCGAATACGGCCCACTACTAGCCAGAAAAAATATAGCCAACTAGACAGAAACAAATAAAGAGCTCAACTAGACAGAGCCCAAATAGACAGAAACAAATATAGAGCTTTACAATAGACAAAAAAATATAGAGCCCAACTAGACAAACAAACATAGAGCCCAACTAGACAGAACAAATATAGAGCCCATCATGATCAGTCTTCATCCTCTGCTTACATTCTTCGGAAAAAGAATCATATACTTTGTATGAGGTTTACGTTCATTCAATTCATTAAAATTAAACTTCACAGCACGAACTGATGACAAAGATGTAACGCCTGTATATTAATCCCTAGGATATATTCAAAAG
>NW_017387731.1:1784167-1811992 GCF_001664035.1 Metschnikowia bicuspidata var. bicuspidata NRRL YB-4993 | reverse complement strand
GAACTCAGATATATCGCGCCACATACGATTGTTCTTCCTATTGAACTATAGTTATCTTGAAGAAAAATAGAATCGAACTATCGCAGAACAAAGGCACTAAAATTACAATTCAGTTCTAATTACCAACATTAGAATTTCCCCTATATATATATATTATTACGGTTAGTAGGAGTCGAACCTACAAGATTTATTATCGGAACAATTTAAGTGTTCTATGTCTACCATTTCATCACAACCGCTGTTATTTATTTTGGTCTAATAGGAATTGAACCTATATCTTACGATTATCAATCATACTCTCTACCATTGAGATATAGACTAAAAACCACATATCCTAAAAATATGTAGTCATTATATGTAGTCATTACATGTTATCATTAAATGTTATCATTATATGTGATCATTATATGTTGTCATTATATGATATCATTATATGTTATCATTATATGTAATCATTATATGTTATCATTATATGTTGTTATGTTGTCATTGTATATGAATAAATTATATTTTCTGACCAGGTTCCCCTAGCCGAACCGTATTTAAACTTACAGCTTGTCCTAGAATAAATACCTATATGATATTTTTAATATTTTGAGCTGTTGATGAGTGGTTAGTACGAAGTAGCAATTAATTTCACCGTAACGCTCTTGTTTACAATTACTAGCAATTTCTTTCTTATGAAGTCGAATTTCAGACTATAATCCATAACGGATATAAATCTAATTAATTTTTTTTAAATATATGTTGTATATATTTGTATAATATTATTGTAACACGTCGATAGCCCATATTATAAGGGTCATCATGATTAGTCTTCATCCTTTGCTTACATTGTTCTAAAAAAAGAATCATATACTATGTATGAGGTTTACGTTCATTCAATTAATTAAAATTAAACTCTACAGCCTGAACTGACGACAATAATGTAACGCCTGTATATACCTTAAGGATATATTCAAAAGATGGTAAGATTTGTGGCGGATTATCCAATTAAATGACATGTTTCACTGCTTGGGACTACAACTGTCTAATGTCTTGTATTTCACCCTTGCGTGCATAATCAGGCGGACTATTTTTCATTTTAATTTCACACTTTTTTATTCATAGTTTTCTGCTACGAATAGATGGGTATCGAATCCATGTCGCTACCGTAGCCCTCATCTCACAACGTCAATAATATTTAGTTATCTCTTTACAGTCTTGCATTCTATACATATTTCATCCCTTATATTTTATTGTTATCATTATCTTTAGCAAATTTTTATATGAATGTGAAATTTTATAAAATTTTCCTGTCAAGCGCAGTCTTATGACAACTGAATAGTAGCTTTATTAGAGTTATCATCCAATCTAATAGCTATTCTATCATCCAATTTAATAATTGAGGTTAAACATGATCTATTTCTAATTTTTATATCAATTATCTTAGCGTATTTATCAATAAGACTATTATTAACAATATCACCCCGGGTTGTTATCTAGAATTGTTAATTTTATATATCAGTTGTCAACTGTAAGTATATGTAGAACAAATAGTAGGAAAGGCAAAAGATTTAAGTATAATATACATATGTTTAATCTAAGATATAAGTAAATCATGGAAAGCCGTATGATGGGAAAGTATCACGTACGGTTTGGAGGGCAGTATCAAATAAGTACATAGAGCTCAACTAGACAGAGACAAATATAGCGCCCAAATAGACAAACAAATATGGAGCTCAACCAGGCAGAAACAAATATAGAGCCCCAATATAGAGCTCAACTAGACAAAAAATTTAAAGCTCAACTAGGCAGAAACAAATATGGAGCCCAAATATGGAGCCCAACTAGACAGAACAAATATAGCACCCAACTAGACAGAAACAAATATAACACCCAACTAGACAGAAACAAATATAACACCCAACTACACAGAAACAAATATAACACCCAACTACACAGAAACAAATATAAATACCAAATATAGCGCTCAACTAGACAGAAACAAACAAAACACCCAACCACACAGAACAAAGATAAAGCCCAACCAAGCAACCCCTCCCCCATGCCCCGGCTTGTATATCCGAAGCACTGGCCCCAGCGGGCGCGGCCCGCGTAAATCGCAGCACTAAGTAAACCACAGCGCGCACGCGAAAAAAACCTTCTCCGGGCCCAAACCCCCATACAACTCCTCCCAGCCGTTTAAGACCCCACCGAACCCGCGCAACATGAGCCTGAAATTCGCCAGATTGTTCTCGTCGCAGGCCCGGAGCCTAGGCGTGTGGACGGACGCCGCCAGCCGGCCGGGCAGCTTGAGAATCGCGGACGAGGCCGTGCGCCAGGGCGTGTTGCACGGCATCCCGGCCTCAGGCCCCAAACTGATTGCCCACCAGGGCCAGCGCGAGACATACCACTCGCCCGTGGCCATCGACGAGGTGTTTGCCGGCGCGTACGAGATTTTGGAGCAGGAGGCCGCGCAGAAGTACCGGGCGTTGGAGGCCTCGGGGGCTCAGATGTCGGCCAAAGACGTGGAGAACACACTTGCCGCCGCCGAGCAGCACAACCCGGAGGTGCTCTACAACGCCCGCTTCCAGACAGACAACGTGGACCGCGCGCACCCCGTGTACCGGCGGTTCTTGCGGCAGAAGTGGCAGCTGCACGACTTGATGGTGACCATGCAGCGGTTGGAGCAGCACCACGTGATCCCGGACACCTTGCCCACCGTGGAGCCCTGCGCGGACGTGCGCGTCAAGTTCGGCCACAACGAGGACCCGGAGTTCGCCGACTGGGTCGTGCCCGGCACCAAGTTGCCGGCGCTGGCCGTGGCCCGCCCGCCCACCGTCCAGGTCCAGGAGTTCGAGACCGCCGCGGATTCCTGCGGCTTGTACTGCGTGCTCTTGGTCAACCCGGACGTGCCCGACGTGGCCGCCAACTCGTTCCGCACCTCCTTGAACTTCGGCTTGCACAACGTGCCGCTCACGTTCACGGACAACACCATCGGCCCGGCCACGCTCCTCGCACACCCCGCGTACGTCTTCCAGCAGTACGAGCCGTTGGTGCCGGAGAGGAACGCGCCGGTGCAGAGGGCTTGCTTGTGGGTGTTCAGGCAGACCAAGGCCTTGGAGCGCGTGGACTTCTCGCGCGACGCCTTCGACATCCGCGCGTTCGTGGCCGACCACGGGCTCCAGCCTATCGGCGCCCACGTGTGGCGGCAGGAGTTCGACCGCAGCGTGGAGGCCGTGAGGAAGCAGCACGGGCTCCCCGCGGGCCGCGTGTTCGACCCGGTGCGTGGCTCCGAGCCACTTGTGTAAATAGTATCTGCATGGCAATGTGCCCGGGTGCCTGGCCGGCACGAGCAGCGGCGTCTCGCCGGCGGCGGCGTGTGTGCCATGCGTGGACCCGTGTGCCTGACGGTGCCTGACGGTGCCTCGGGAGGCCTGCGCCTGGCGCCGCCGCACGCCGGTATGTCTTTTTTTTTATTCGACGGTTGTGCGTACTTTCCTCTGTAGTCGGGCTCTGGTGGTTTACCTATACCGAGCTCAATCCTGGGCCGCCACCAGCAGCCCGCAAGTCGCTCGGCAGAATCACGCAACGCGCGGGATGATTACAGCTGGAGAGAAGTGCTATATTGCTTGAGAGATGGTGAGTCGCGGCAGGTGATAATACCTCGTGGACCAATTACTCCTTCGCTAAAGATAATTATGAGTGCTAGATATAATTATAGCTGGACAGAAGAGCTGCATTGCTCGAGAGATGGTAAATCACTGCAGGTGATAATACCTCGTGGACAGAATTACTCCATCGCTCGAGGCAATGATGAGATAATTATGAATTGCTAGAGATCATTATGAATTGCTTGAGATAAGTATGAATTGCTAGAGATAGTTATAGATGCACAGAAGTCCTGCATTGCTCGAGATAATTGGAAATCGCTGCAGGCGATTATACATCGCTGTAGGTGATTATGCATTGCTGCACAGAATTACTCCTTCGCTGAAGAGAATTATGATGCTAGAGATAATTACAGCTGGACAGAAGTACTGCGCTCGAGAGAATTTTAACCGGTTGAAGTCTACCCTGCATTGAAACTATAGGTCTGCCCAGAGCCTTGCTAAATGTCGTAGACAGTCCTAGTATGCGTATACCGGGCATATTTTGGTATACCATCTAGGGGTGGTGAAAACATGTGAACAAACATTACCATGGTAAGGACCACATCCATGGGACCTAGCTCATGGTAACGTAGGAATCGACTAAAACAGATCTATGAAGAGGAGTTGTATTTATGCATCGCTGGACAGAATTACCACACACATGAATTGCTTGAAATATCGTTAGACATTTCGCCAAACAGAATTACTTCCAGCTGGACAGAATGCTTCGCGGACATAATTAATATATTGCTCGACAGAAGTACTACATTGCTCAAGAGAATTATTCTTCGCTTAAAAACATTACAAATCGTTCGACTGAATTACTATATCGCTCGAGAAAATTATGAATCGCTTGGAATTATACGTCACTAGACAAATCGCTAGACAGAATTACTTCGAGCTGGACAGAATGCTTCGCGCCACAGAATAATATATCGCTGGACAGAACTACGACATTGCTCAAGAGAATTATTCTTCGTTCGAGATTATAATACATCGCTCGAAAGAATTGTAAATCCCTGGGCAGAATTACTGCAAGGCTCGAGATAATTGTACATCGCTAGACAGAATAAGACTCGACAGAAGTACCTGAGAAAATTATGAATCGCTCCACAGAACTACTATATTGCTCGACAGAACTACTACATTGCGCAAGAGAAATATTCTTCGCTCAAGAAAATTGTAAATCGCTGAACTAATTACTCTTCTCTCGAGATAATTATGGATTGCTTGAAAGAATTGTACATCGCTAGAATATCGCTAGACGGAATTATTTCCAGCACGACAGAATACTTCTTCGCGCGACAGAACTACTAGATCGCTCGACAGAATTACTACTAGCTCGAGATTATGATACATCACTCGAGAAAAATATAAGTTGCACGAAAGAAATATATATTGCCCGAAAGAATCATGAATCGCTCGAGAGAATCATGAATCGCTCGAGATATTTACTCTTCGCTTGTGAAAATTATGAATCGCTCCACAGAACTACTACTTCGCTCCACAGAATTACCACATCACTGACAAGATTCAGTCACCTAGATACCAAGATCTTTCTTAATCGCCCTGAAAACAAGAAACCCTAGGCTTCGCCTTGCGATTTGCTACCATTGTCATGTTCAAAAACAGCCCTTCGGTGGGGCCTTGGCTCGTCCCGCGGCCCCATGCGAAAACGCCCTAACGGCCCCAACGCCTGATTCGAAGGCTCAAGACAAAGACAAATTCAAAGCAAAAAAACAAGAACGCGCCCGCCCAGACCCCTCCTCCCAATTCAGTGTTTGTCTTAGAAAACGTCACCGGGACTATATCAAAAACACCCGAATCCTGTGAAATACTGCCCCAGGACTCTGGTGTCGGCCCAAGAAATAGGCCCAGGAAATAGGCCCTAGAATTAGGCCCTAGAATTAGGCCCTCCAGCCGCGCGCTGGGCCCTGCGAAAAACGCGGCCCCAATGTCCCAGGCCCTCTGAGAAACACACCCACTCCCGGCAAAACCACCCTCCAGATTCCCCAAAACCTCTGTTCCTTCCCTACAGACTTCGCCATGTCGCTGGATTTCGCCTCCCGCCGAGCGGAGCTCTACCGTGCCAACCGCAGTGCCGCGGAAGGGCCGGCTCACGCCATGGCCACCAAATTGGACTCGTCTTTGAAGAAAAACACCAGCTTCATCAAGAAAATCAAGGCGTTGACCGCCGACACCGCGCCGGCGGTCTTGGCCGATATCTCGCTGTTGACCTTGGAGAAGTACCTCAGCGAAATCACCGCGTCGCTCGCGGAAGGCCTCCTCAAACTATCGAAGAACGACGACATCAACGCCGGCGTGGTTGTGATCTGTGCCCTCTACCAGCGCTTCACCGGGCTGTTTGTGGCACCGCTACTTTCACACTTGGTCAATGGCGCGGCGGAGAAACACGAGCCGGACGCCTCGTTGAAGCAGAAAACCGCGTTGAAGCTTCTCTTCGAGATGCAAGTGCTTGGGATGGCGGCCTCCTTTGACGCGTGTGCCCCGGAACTCTTGGGCGAGCCCGCCGCACGGCTCCACGCCAAATTGGCCTCCAGCTCCATGACCGTCACGCTCTTGAAAGACGCCATGTCGCACAAACTAGAACTCGGGTATGCGTTGCCTGTGGCCACCTCTTTCCTACGCAGATTCTCGGCGCTCCTCTCGGGCGATTCAGAAATAGTCCCGGGCCCGCTCCAGCAGACGCTCCGCCAGCTTTTCACCGCCTACACCACCCGCATACTTGGGTTGCGCCAGGCGCTCCACGTGAAACTCGCAAAGCTAGAGCTCAGCAACAAGAAGGCGTCCATCCGCACGGGCAAAATCTTGGCGGAGCACGAGGACCTCGTGACGGAAACCGCCGCACGGAAGAGTCTATTTGACACGCATGCGGCGCTCCTCTGCGAGTTCTTATCTATGGAACTACCCTCTTTGGAAGAGGCACCAAAACCAGGCCCCGAAACAGAAACCTCTCCGGAGCAGGTCAAGCGCACGTGGTGGCACGGTTCCAAAGAGCGGGACTTCTACCTCGAAGTGCCAGGCTACGGACATGTCTTGGACCACTTCGACCGGAACAAGCTCCCCGAGGCAGAGTACGGTCAGCTCAGCGAGGGCCAGAAGGTGAATCTTTTCCTCGCCCAGCTCGAGGCGCTCCTCGACGCAAAGGACTTGGAGCTCATGACAGCGACCATGCATGCATACATTCCGTACAACAAGGCGACGAAGAACCGCATTGTGCGCTTCTTCACCGAGATCAAGAAAATCGACAACGTCAACCTATACGCCCGCTTCCTCTGTATTAATGCGCAGTACTTCCCGGAAGTGATTTCCGAGCTCATTGAGGCGCTTGACCGCGGCTTCCGCTCGCAGATCCGCTTCGACACCATTAACTTCAGGAACTTGGCGTTTTTCATCGAGCTTGTCAAGTTCAAGTTGATTCCGAGCCACGTGGTGTTCCACAAGATCCGCCGCATGACGCTCAACATTCCGGGCACCAGCAACGTGGACATTCTCCTGGTGTTCTACGAGCGCTGTGGTAAGTTCTTACTATTCGAGCCGGAGTATCTGCAGACCACCAAAGAGATGCTAGAGTTGCTACAGGTCCAGGCGAAAAGCGACAAGTTGACGGTCAATGAGAAGTTTGCTCTTTCGAACATGTTCTTGATTGTGGACTCCTTCACTGCAACCGCGCAAAAGCAAGCGCCGGCCGCCGAAATGACCGTCGTGCAAGATTTCATCCATCAATGTGTCAAGAAATTGGTCACGCCAACAAGCTATCAGACGGCACTAGATCTTCTCAAGGGCATCAATTTCTCAAAGAACATGGAGGCCCAAGAGACACTCATTGAGATCTACACAAGGCCCGAAGAGTTGGGCGGAGACCGCTTGGAGCTGCTGTGCGGTCTTCTTTTACGGATAGGGAAAACCCACCGCCGTGTGCCTCTCATGGTGGTTGAGACTTTATTTGAGAAAATCACCCGCGGTCTTGAGCTAAATGACTACAGACACAACGTGTCCCGAGTGGCACATGTGAGGTTCATGGCAGCGCTCTTCAACGCGAAAGTCCTCAATTTCAAAAGCATTCTTGACTTGTTGTACAAAATCATCTGTTTTGGGTACCCCAACAACCTCCCAACGCCGGGCTCCCGGCTCGAGATTGACCCGCCCGAAAACTACTTCCGGATCCAGTTGGTTTGTGCTTTGCTCAAGTCAATCAACTTCCAAGGCGTCAAATCCATAGGCTTGCTCAATCTGGGCGTCAAGACCGCGGAGGGCTTGTTGGTGTTCCTCCAGTACTACAGCTTCTGCAAAGCCATGCCCCTTCCGAAGGATATCGAGTTCTCCTTGCTGGGTGTTTTGGCGTGTTTCAACGCAGTGTCCAAAACCAAGATGCAGAAGGCCGCTGATCTCACAGCAGCGATGCAGCTGCTCCAGCAGTATACCATCAACAACAAGCAGGAGGCCGCGAAGAAACCCATGCCGCGGAACGCTGCCGAGCCAAACGACGACGATGTCGAGTCTGTGGAGTCGGACTTCTCTGCGCTTGAGCTCTTTGATTCGGGCGAAGAAGACATGAGCTCAGACGACGATGCTGCAGTGAACGAAGCCTCGAGTGACGAGGAGCCTGTGCAAAGCGACGACGGAGAATCTGCCAGCGGCGAGGATGGCGAGGAAACGTCTCTGGGCAGCGAGATGGGTTCCGAGTATGAGGACGCAGACGGGGACGAGGAGCAGCAGGCCTTCCGGTTCCATTCTGCGGCGGACCAACAAGAGGCGCAGCGCATGGACGACGAGATCAAGACCCTCCTCAGCGTGTCCATGCACCAGAACCGGGTGTCCGGGTCGTTGAGAATGCCGGCGCCTTCGAGCTTGGTCCCTGCGCCTGCGGGAGAGGACGCGCAGCCCAAGGCGTTCAAGTTCCTCACAAAGAGCAACAAGCTCCGGGATTTGGCGCTTCCGTCGAACAACAAGTTCACGGAGAGAATTGCGCTGGAGCAGGCGGCGCAGAAGGCCAACCGCAGGAAGATCATGAGTCTTGTGGACAACATGTATGAGAGCTGAGTCTCGGGGGAGCTGTATTAGTGCTGAGTCTTGTGGAGAACTACATTGGAGCCGACTCCTAGAGACAACATGTATGAGAGCTGGGTCTATAGATGGCTAGGTACGTACACGGCGCAGCAACGAGCTGTCCTGCTCAGAGCACCTTGACCATGACAACAGTAATGTCGTCCTCCTTTCCCCCCATGTACCGCTGGCCCGTCAAGCGGGACAACTCCTGCGCAAACGCGCTCGGGTAGTTGGGGTCCTTGGACACGGCGACCACCTCCTGCACGAGCTGCAGCGAGATCTGCGGCAACAGGCGGCGCTGCGCAGACTGGTCCCGCAAGAACACCTCGATGTCCTGCGCAACCACGTTGTCCGTGACGCCGTCCGTGGCAAAGATGACCACGTCGTCCTTCTGGAGGTCCCACACGTACTCGTCGCAGCGGTCCGGCGAGTCGATGATGTAGCGCTTGCCCTGGAGCTCGGCCTGGCGCAACACCTGCTGCGGGATCTTGGCCAACTGGTACGGCGTGTTGAAGTTGTGGGTCTGGACGCGCGTCTCGTGCACGAGCTTGTCGCCGCGGAAGAGCCCGCACCACGAGTCGCCCAAGTTGGCCACCTTGAGCCGCCGGTCCGGCGTGAGCACGCCGAAGCACGCGGTGGTGCCGCCGATCTCCACCTTGGGCGACTGCTGCACGTCCTCAAACGCCCGCACGAGCAAGTCGCGGGGCGAGAGCGCCGCGCGGGCCGCGGCCGCCTCGAACCGCGTCTTGGCCTGGTGGCACAACTCGCGCAGAATGGCGCTGGAGTCGTACCCGGCCTCGGCCCAGCCGCCCACGCCGTCCGCCACACCCACGGCGATGTACCCGTCGGCATCCTGCGCGGAGACAAACAAGTTGTCCTCGCCCAGCGGCAGCAGCGTGGCGGGCGCGGGCGCCGGCAGCCGCCGCGTGAACACGTTGGTGTGCTCGCGGGTCTTGGGCTGGAACAGCACGGCGATCTGGTACGCGAGGAGCCGGTCGAACGACGTCTGGTCGTAGTTGTACGCGGCGGACACGGCGGAGTTGGCCAGCGCCGCGGCCGCGGCGTCCGCGGCGTCGGGCCCGGTCCAGCCCGTCTCGGGCCCGCGGGCGCCCGGTTTCTGTGCGTTTTGTGACGCGGAGCGGCCGCTGAAAAAGAAGCCTCGTTTGGCGCCGAGCACCCCGGGGCCGAGCGCGTGCGTGCCCCAGCGCACGGCGCCGGGGCGTGCGGAGAACATGACAAACATGGCGAGGAGGAGGAGGAGCAGCGAAAGGACGAGGCGGCGGGGGGAACGGGCGGCGGGGTGCGAGTGTTTCGGGGCGCCTGGTGCTGGCTTAGGGTGGTTCATGAAGAAGAAGGGGAGTTGCTGGCGCGCGCGTCTAGCGTGCCGGGCCCTGGGGCCTAGGGCCTGGGGCGTAGGGCGCGGCCTGCGGGGGGCTGCTAGGGCAGGGCCTGCTAGGGCCGCGCCGGGCCTGTTGGGCCGCACTGGACTGCTAGGGCCGCACTGCCATGGACGAGGCTGCGGCTGGGGATTTTGGTGCTGGAGATTTTTGTGCTGGGGACTTTATTACAGGGGATTTTGTTAAGGTAGTTTTATTACGGGGGGGTTTGCGGTGGAATCTGCATGGGTTGTTTTATGTTTGGGAGGGGGTTTGGGGAAGATGCCGGGAGGTGTACTACTCCACTGCTATGCATGATGTGCTGGATGCTATCTGATGGGGCCGCACTGATGGGGCCATGGGGCCTGATGGGGCCGTGATGGGATGGTCGGATTCTTCCTCGTCTCGGCTTGGCGTTTATTTCGAATTGTGCATCTGATCTGGAAGCCGTGCATTTTTTTGCTGTTTTTCTGATTCTCGGCCTTTTTCGGGCATCACTTGGGGCCGATGCTTGGTTGGCTTGTTTTGGCCGGTGGAGGTTGCGCTGATCCAACTGCTCCAGGTCGCACTGTTCTGGATGGGTTCTTGCAATGGGACATGCCCTTGTTTATGCAATAGAATTTTGTTCCTCTATTTCATAATTTTGTTCCTTTACTTATTTCATGATTATGTTCCTTTATTTCGTGATTATGTTTCTCTATTGCATGATTATGTTTCTCTATTTCATGATTCTGTTTCTCTATTTCATGATTATGTTTCTCTATTTCATGATTATGCTCCTCTATTTCATGATTATGCTCCTCTATTTCCTGATTATATTCTTTCATTTCATGATTTTGTTTATCTACGTATTTCCTGATTATGCTCCTATATTTCATGATTATATTCCTTTATTTCATTTCTTAAAGCATGTCTTTGCATACTATCCTATCTCTCCAGATCAAGCTAATTTCATTTGAGTCCATCAATAAATCACTTCCAATTATGTCCGCATGTCTACATTGCAAAAATCAACCCCGCCGCTGGATGATGCATGTTTATTGAAATGGGTAAGTGTGAACATGTCTTGTTCCTTGACGTACTTTTATCTAAACTTGTTAGCTCGTGTAGGTTTAAACCTACTATATTGAGAAGCATTGGTTGAGCCTGACTGAGACTCTGTAAAGCGATGGTCAACCCCATGCGTGTATGAATTGAAGTATTTATTGAGCTTATCCCTCTTTACTTTTCCTGTCTGAAGCAGCTATGGGTATCCACTGACTGGTAAAAACAACGTACTCATAGGTGCACTAGTGGCATTTAATATCTTCCCCATCCTCTTATGATGGGAATATGCTTGTCGGCTTTCTACTTTTCTTACTTAAAAAGCATTTTTCTTGCTTTTGAGTGTGTTTTTATTTTGACTTACACAAGTTTTCCGCGATAAAATAAAGATTTTTTTAGTTTATAGCAGTATATTCGCCTACAGGTCACTTGTTGCGCTGACCCGGAGGTGGGTTGGGAAGAAGCACATAATGAGCACGCCTACGGAAACAGGCCAATTGGCGGTACTGACGCCACAAATATAGAAGCCTCAACCCAGAAACAACCGCACGATCAACATATTTGATGGGGAGAGAAAGTTTCCCTGCGTCTAGTCTCTTGTGTTTGTTGTTATTTTTGGGCCTTGAGGATTTGTCTTTGGTTCAGATTGGGGCATAAGTTGATGCTTCTTCCGATTCGAGGCCAGAAAGCTAATTCTTCCCCAATTTAGATGGAGTGGCTAGTGCTTCTACAATGAAGCATTCTTCATGTAACTAAAAACTTTTATATTCCACGTTCAAGGCCGCTCAAAGCTTATATAAAATAGTGGGGAGAATATCCTGTCTCCGTGATCTGTAGATCTCCCGCTCTTGTTTACATCATTTGCACAATGGCAAGATGTAAAGTAAACGTGATTAAGCCAGTGCCTATGAATACGTACTCGCTTGAATTGCACCCCACGGTACTGAAAGTCTTCGGCAGCTTATAAGTGTTTCCGCCATTTTCTGTTCCAGCTCATCTGGAGATTCATGTGGTGTTTCTGAAGTTCCAAAACAAACACCCAACGCTGACTGGACACTCTGTTAAATTAGAGGACTTGTTTCCGACACTGCCTAGCAAATGACAAGATTCGGCTGTCGAAATCGAAGCTCAGATATGCCGCACAAGTGTCTGGCTGATGGACTCCTACTTTTGGTCTGTTTTGAATCAAAAGCAATAAATCTTGGGACAGCTGAGGCAGAATTTTTATTTTAAAACTCAGTGCCCATTTATTTGAGAAAAATAATATCAAAAACTGTGAGTCGTGCTATACTGATTACATACAATCTTTATTCCTTTGAATATCTTCACACAGAAGACGGCTTCTGGCGTTGCTTAAGGACCATTTCAAGCAAGCATGTCCTCTTATCACAAGTCATTACTCACAAGTATTGCCACACAAAAAAAAATTCGTCAATATCTGAAAGCTTGTAGCAAACTCGGTCTTTTTTCTCCGGATCCCCAATGGAATTTCTTCTGATTTCAATGACTCAACTGCACGTATAGCAGGTTTGACTTCCAGTTTCAACAAATCCAGAAAAACTCTAATTATTTTGAGGGCTTGCAACAATTACACCACTCAGAAGTATACATCTAGGGTTGAAATCCACAAGCTCATTTTCAAATCAGTCATGAAAGCTTAAGATCTTTAAAATAGTGAGAGTCGGGACTTGATTCATCGTCACAAGAACGTAGCAAGCTACGGTAGCACTCTTTGCTTCTCTTCTCCACATCCATCATGCTTTTATTTGAGCATATTTTTAAGAGAATGCTCTATTACACTTAGGTTCAATGAAAATTCTCTCGAAAACGATTCTGTCACTCCTTACCAAACCCTGACCCCTCAAACATAAATTTTGAAATATGAAAAAGTCGGGGATCAAATTTTGAGATCATTCATTATCACTTTTGAAGCGCGAACAAAAGCTTGCGAAAGTGGCCAATGGGAAAAGTTACATTTTTGTCTCTTTGGATAAACCTCCTAAAAAAAACCGAAATCTTGGTGAAAGATGGAATGAGCCTCTGACTTGTTTGCTCATCGACTAGAGAAGGTCTTAAAATAATGGCCCTCAGAAAAAGATTGATATTGACTTGTGAGAACTGTTGCAAACCTGATCGAGCGCACTGTGCTGTGATTTCTGGGTTTATCTTCTTTACGACACCTTTGTCCGATAAAGTTAGTTTTTTTGCTTTAAAAGTAATATTGTCTTGGCTTTGAATATATAAACTGATATCTTTAACATGCTCTTTTCTAGTTCAATGTGCATAATCTTGGTTTCTCCTTTAGATTCCACTATAAGAGCCTTCTTAGTGGGCACCTGGCTTAGTCAATCTCTAGTAGACTATCTGTGTTGAATAACTTCCAGAATTATAGCTTTGGGCTAGAGAAGGCCAAAGTATACGGGTTTAGAGTGGGATACATTTATTTACTCAAAGACTGAGACATCTGCATTCTTTCACATCCGACTCCAGCATTCGCTTTATCAAGGATAATTTCTATCGCTAAGTCTCTAGCAATATTTGCAATTCAAAAGCTCGCACTATGAATTCGAGTGGATTGCAAACCTATTTAATTGTTTATTTGATGAAATCTGATACCTTTTCTATAAAAACTTTCTCTTGAATGATTTCGGACCTACAAGAGACACTTATCCTTTAGAATAACTGGGTTGTTTTTCAAATAACATCTCAGCTAGATTTTTCTTTGGCCACACCCAAACGATGTCCTTGTACCTCGTGTCTGGGTTTTCCACATTTGATAATAAGTATGCAAGTTCCACGAGAATGACAATTCGTGTTTCATCTAATTCCGCTAAAACGCCTCGGAAGTGCTGTCTCACACATAGTAACACATATATAGTGTCTCGCTAAAAGTAATTGGAAAAGCGTTCTTTCAGCAGCCGGTTGATCAAGAAGGAAGGCTGTGGTGTGGGTGCTTTTGGTCTGCGCCAGCGCTTGAGTAGCCGTGCAAACACATTGCTGCTTTTGCTGGTCTCACATGCTCTTTGGGATCTTAACGAATTCCAGCGCATACGCTGGCGTTTTTGATTTGCAGCGTGTGCTGCCCGTGATGCTTCATGCAGCATGATGATACCATCTATGGATGACGGTCTTGTTTTGCGCAGCTGTCGAAAGCTTTCTGCTAGCCACTCAACAATATTTCTTGGGGCTGCTTTAGTGACTTGCGTCTCTACAGCAAGCATCAGCTCAGAAAAGGAGTTTTCGTCTGATTCGGACTCTGATTCGCCGTCTGCTACATCCAGAAATCTGGCCACACGAATTCCCTGCAGCACCTCGAGATCCTCCATTAATCTACCAAAGCGCGTTAATGTCGACAGTGCACGTGTAGGCACAAACACTGTAGCATCTCTGTCAGTCCGGAAGTTCAGCTCCTCGGAATCGGTGTTAAGAATGGGTGCAAACTCGGCACTTGGCAAGGATCCCCCTAGTGCCTGGCCATTCGGCTCCACAATAGGATCCGAATCCGGGCTCTCATCCCTAGGTGGTGGACGCGTGTGCCCAAGTGACAACACGGAGTCCTGAGACAGCAGAAACGAATCGCTGAGGCATGACGAGGGATTGTCTATGGGTGTTGGTACCTCTGATTCAACGCCACCATTTCGCTGGCTGCGCAAGATGAGAAAATCCCGGATTATCGGGTTTCCTAGATATGGGTCTGGAAAAATCAAAAGTTCGGGGGCGGGAGCAAATGCCACCGGCTGATCCATGATAGGTATTTAGTTTACTCGGTGAAATTCTTATGAAGGACAGCGCTGGTGAACGGAAAAGACATCGATCAAGTCAGCCTGGTTGAGTATTGCTTCTTTCCGTTTTTCGGGCTTCCTGGCGGAGTACCTCTGCCCTGCTTAATACCATCTTTTTTGCTGAAAAAAAGAAAAGTGGGCCCGGACCAAAAACTGTATGCTCTGCTAGAGTAAATGCCTTTCGCAACCGCTCGCGGCACAAGGTAGAGGCGCAATAGAGTTACTGTGGTTTACCCTGGATTTATAATATTAACAATTACTTGCGGTTAATGGAATCACAATACAAAGACAACATCTTCTTTTCTATGGTTCGCCTCGGTTGTGAAGTGGTTTTCTTATCGTCATCTTACTGTCGGTGTTCTGTGCAGTACTGGGTAGATAAATGAACATCTCGCTAATTCGGACAAACTCCCCGGCCTGGCTTGTCAAAGACTTACAGTACTAAACCTAACAGGCAGCTCATTGCTTTAAAGAACTTTTGTGGGCACACCCAGTACTGTAGTGGCTTCAGCACTCCATTAATTATAGTGTTGGTCCCAGCCACGATCTTGGGAACACACGTCGCAATCCCTGCGATGGCACTAGTATAATCCCCAAGAAGCTATTTAATAGAGGTTTTCATCTTGGCCCCGTCGAGTCCTACCGGTTAAAGAAACACCCCGCTCCTCGGTTCAGACGTGATGTTCTATGTGCAGATCTGCCACAAGACCAAAGTTACCAAGCTCTTCTTGACACAGCCGTTTTCAATTCAAAAGCTTGCCGATTTCAAGAGCCAACTCAATTGAAACACAAATGTTTGTTGGGTAGAAAACCACTATGCTGACTCCCAGGCTATTCAATGCAGTGGGACGCGATCTCGGTCCGAGACATCGCCGAGGTCCCGGGCGTCAGATGAAGACCTACTTTACACAATCACCAGCTCAGGCATGTATACTGCGTCTAACCCTCTGTACCACCATGTTTTCCAATCCCCGAAATATAGATGTATTTGACAATTCAAGCTAGGTTTCTTCTCCCCGGACCTGCACGCAGGTGGCTCTGGGTGTCCAATCAAACTACGCAGCACTGCGAAACCCTGCGAAAAAAATCGTGCTGAAGCTCTCTCACGTCTCTATTCAACGCAAGTCTGGAACATCTCAGTCTATAACATGTCTACTTTCAACGTTGTCAGATACTCGCTTCTCGGTGCCGGTGTGGTCTACGGATTTGTCCACAGACACAACTTGGAGCTGAGCCACGAAGAGCAGCAAAAGTTGGCACAATGGAAGAAGGAGGAGAAATTGATCAAGCAGGCCAAGGCTGAGTACGCCAAGTTGAACCCTCCTCAGGCCAAGGCTGCCAATGCTTCCACCAGCATCAACTTCGAGGACCCCAACTTGGATTTCGGCCTGGTTTTGGAGTCCTGGGTGCAGAATTTGCAGTAAGCTATGCAGCAACAGTAGCTGATGTTTCTTGCAGATTCGGAGAACTCTACGTGAAGAAGAAAATGGAGATGCCGTCGCATTTCTGGGCATTTAGTGGGGATGCCGGCGTCCGATGGCCAGTGTTTCCCGTGTATGGACATGTCATTGGCTATCTGTGACGTGTCCCATCATATGTATAAATACAATTATATTCGTGCCTTTGTGTGCCGTGGAGAAAGTCAGAAAAAAGAGTTCTTAGTACATCTCGTCGCCAATGTACTTTCCTTACAGTTCGTAGACTGCCCTATGACCGGTTTTCATGTTCCGGGCGATTCTGGTGCATGTAGGGTATTGGTGCTCACACAGGGTCTGCACGGTTCATAAAGGAATGTCTACGCTTGATTTTCAGTGGCCCCTTCCTAATCAATCATGAATTAGTATCGGTTCTCAGAGAGTCCTGGAATATGCGTGTATTTTATTCCTATTAAAGACTGCCGAGTATCAGTTTTATTTGTTCATTTTTGGTGGTGACGACGCAGACGCAAACATCGAACACGACCACAGAGACTATAATGTTTTTAGGGGGCGTGTGGATTTCATTGCGCCTCCCCCGCATACACTACAGCTGGTCCCATTTTGCAGTCCAGATAGGAACTCGGGGCCAATCAATGTTTCAGGTGATTGCTGGAGGCTGTTCTTGCAAAAATAAATGAAGCACCTCGTCACCAGAGTTCATTAACTGGATTGAACAACTGAGTCCCTCTTCTTCCCAGAAAATCTGGCTAATCACAGGGATTCTTGGGTGTCAGACCGATCTTTTAAGACTCTTTCAAAAACAAGAAACAGACTTGATGGCTTTCACCGATTGCTCTGTGAATCAGCAATAGACAAAGAATGAGCACGTCAGGTTGGTTCCAGACCTCCATATAAGGTAGTAGCTTACGTGCTGGAAAAGCTGAGGAAGACGGGCGAGGTGAAATAAGAAAACAACTCGATTCTCTTGCATCCAGATATCGAATTCTTGCAGATCCTAGTGAAGGATCCAATTGCTTAATGTTCTTTATTTCTGCTGCGGCCTACCCTCCAATTCAATATTGATTGTGAACCGTCAGTCGCACCCTTCACCCGAATGCGTGTCACATCACAAAACAGCCCCAACCAACTCCGCTAAATGTCATGGAACCTATGGAGCTAAGATGATTTTTTCCATCAAATGAAGTATATACAGCTCTTCTTCGGTAGCATGTGCCGATTGTGCTAATACTTTGTTCTCGACTGGTGGCTTTCTTGAGTTCGGAGTCCGAAATCAAGTTCCCAATAAGTTGTTTCAAAGCAAAGCCAAACAAGTCTAAAAAGGCGATACCTCCTAAGATTTCAGTGGGGACAGCTTGTCCTCCTGTCGTATCCGCATACAACTAATAATACTTGTTAGTCACCGCGGGACCCATGGTACGGCACGACAAGCGTGTCTTCAATCTCCAGCATTAGTGCTCCACCAAAAGGCTCAGCTGCTATATATGATTTTTCAGAATTTTGCAATAACTCAGACTGGTCATAAACCTCCACATGCTATGCTTTCCTTATCTCATGAAGAGGTTCCAGTAGTGCACTGTGTCGCACGTGACCTGCCTGCGCTTCACGAACGTGCCCTTGCATGTACAGCCTTGAGGTCTCTTGAAGCACCTACAAAACCAGCATGGATGGGAAGAATGATGGCTCACAAGACCAAGCTCCAACTAACCAAAAACTAGATCTTTGGCTGGCTGATTCCCCCTTCCTAGATTCAGCAAACCCAGGAAACTTGGAGGCCGCCACCTCTTATACGTGTCCCATATGTGGGGAAATGATGATTTCACTAGGCCAATTGAATCGACACATCGATGATCTGCACAGCCCCAAATCAGACACCATGTCAGATATAAACGACTCTGATTCTCCGAGGGCATTTTTGAAAGAAAAAAACGCAAGCTCCAGTCATCTGACGCCGCAGAAACGGAGCCTAAAGCTTGAACTTCACGAACATTCCTCGCGATTCAGCCTTAGCGAAAATGGCTCTAATGCTGACTCCCTAGATCCTGTGAAGTTGACACGCTCTCACTGGAAGCACGTGTCACAAAAGGGCCCCCAGACCTGTGCTGCACCGGTTTGCACAAGCATTCTAAATGTGAGGAATGGCATCGTGAACTGCCGCAAGTGTGGCAATCTTTTCTGTAACCAGCACACAAGATTTCGGGCCCGTCTTAATAACGGACAACAAGATCCCCGCTCTAAAATTGTACTTCCTGTTTATGACTCGAAAAAAGGCGTAATGGCTAAAGTATGCCAGGGCTGTTATATGGCCAAACCAGGGGTGAAATTAGGCACGCAAGTTTATTCCGTGAATCTCACGGACGAGTTTATGGCCAAGAGACGCCGCACTATTGACGAGAAACAATTGGCCCGCAGTATGATCCACTCAAGGTTTCTCAAACTAGCTGATTTGCACTCGCAGGGTTATTTGTACCATTTGCAGAACGAGAAAAACTTACTACTGTATTTCGGGGCGCTTTCGAAGACATCGCCATTCTCAAAAGAGCGCATTTTGGAGGCAGAAAAGGAGATTGTGGGTGTGGAGAATTGGCAGCCCGACGAGAATGTCTCTCATTGCAAGCTCTGTTTTGAGAAATTCAATTTTTTGGTCAGGAAACACCACTGTCGGCTTTGCGGTAGCGTGGTGAATGACGGGATCTTTGATGTGGATGGCCATGCAGAACTATGTTCGGTGCAAGTGCCCATGGGTCTACTTCTAGCAAAACTAGACATGTTGAATTACTCACCGGTGGTGAAATCCAATTGGGACACACTTGTGCTCGCAGATCTGCACGCCGCCTCCACTAGCTTTTCTATTCGAGTATGCAAAACATGCAAAAACTCGCTTCTCCATTCACTGCATGTGGAAGCACAGGAGGGAGATCAAGTAGTGGCAGACGTACTTGATGCGTATGACCAGATGTTGAAGATCAAGGCCACTATTATCAATTCCATGGCCCGGTATCACATGCTTGTCCGAGAAAACAAAGAGGCGCAAAACCACCAGACCAACAAGTTACGGGTGCGCTTGCGGAAGGCGGTGAAGGATCTCGAAATTATGGTGAATTCCTTCATGAACCGGTTTTTCGCGGTGGATCCCAAGCTGAAAAAGTTGAAGCCCTTGCACAACGCAAGGCTCGTAACAAATATCTACAAGGCTCTGGCTGCGTACTTACAGGAGGTGATCTTGGAGCTCAAGGACCTAAACGACAGTTTCCAGAGCGCAGAAAATCAGAAGTTGGCCGGCCAACTAGGCGCTTTTGCGAGCACTGACAGTACATCAATATCGAACTCACTGCTCTCGACAACTGTGCTGCCTGTACCTACTCCAAGACTCACGAAAAAGCAAATTAGAGAGTTGCGCGAGCAACTCATGGTGACAACCGAACAACGCTTCATCATCGAGAACTTGATAGAGGACGTGAAGCGACAAAGAAAGTTTGATGAGTTGATTACGTTGGAAGAAAACAAGAAGGAGCTTTCCGCGAAGATTGATGAATTGAACGGAGAGCTCGGCGAGTTTGCCTTTTAATGCCGGACTTCAAAAAACGGAGAGTCGTCACGGCCTTTGTTAATGGACGTATTCACCACATGAGATCAGTCTAACAAATAGCCACTATTCTGGTTTGGGTAGAGCGCACAAGAACCATCTGGCATCCTGTGATTTTAGTGGGCCTGTGGCCGTGTCGAGCGCAGCACCAAAATGCTTCACAAAGCATCTCTTCCCTGTCCATTAAAAGAAGTGATTGCTAGCATGTATTGGATTTGAAATTGACTTGCAAAATTGGGTGCAAGTATATTCAATGGTTGCTAAACGTGGGGTATTGGTGGGGGAGTGCGGGGTGGTGTGGGGGCACCACGCCATACACAACGATAATGCGGACCCAAAAAAATTATCGAATCAAAAGGGGTATTTGCGCCTAAAGAGCAATGATGCAATATTTCACCATGGCTGTTTTCTTGGTAGTTGGCTCTTATTTCTTCTGGTGAAGGTGCCCCCACGGTGCGTGGGGGTCTCTCGCCCGGAGGGCGCGCCCATGCCAGACTTTAGCATCGAAGCTTGCTCAAGGTTACTACATGTCTCCACCTTACATGAATCCTATAAAATAAATGTGGGTTCCCAATGGCTTCGTGAATTTCCCTCCATATCCGTTCCATTGCGTCAGCCAGCACGTCAGCCAGCACACCAGCCAGCAGTGCAAGACCGACTAGCGAGAATTCAGCTAATTCTTCATCGCATCACTCAACCTTTTTTGGTTCTTGTTTCTTTTTAGGTGCTGCTGATTCAGGCGGTTTCAGTATGAAACCGACCAGTAGCATCAGCTCCAAGGGATCCGAAGACGGGTTGTCCGAGCTCCATGTTGCACCATATCATGAAGGGGAAACGAGAACCACGCTCCAACACTTGAAAGATTCGCTTCTCTTGAAAAATTTACTCGAAAAGAACGAAGATCGGCCCACACCTCCGCAGGTGTATAACTGGCGTGTGTACTTCACGGCCTTGATTTCCTCTGCAGCCGCAATCATTATTGGGTATGATGGTGGCTTCATTGGGGGCACAGTTGCTCTTGACTCGTTTCTCCAAGAATTTGGCCTCGACACCATGACCGAACAACATCGTGGCCAGGTCACGTCCAACGTTATTTCTGTTTTCCATGCCGGATGCTTCTTCGGATCGTTGATCTCATATCCGTTCTCGTACTACTTCGGTAGAAAGATACCGCTTATAATCGCTGCCACGACCATTACTATTGGCTCTGGAATCATGCTAGCTGCAAACTCCTCGACCGGTTTGGGCCCCATCTACGCTGGCCGTGTCATTGCGGGATTTGCCGTTGGCTTTTCAACCAACCTTACGCCCGTATACTTGAGCGAGATCAGTCCCCCTGCTATCCGCGGGCGCATCATTGCGCTTTATGAGATCGGGTGGCGTATCGGTGACTTGGTGGGATTCTGGATCAATTTCGGAATCGACTCGCACATCCCCGATTCTAAGAAACAATGGTTCATTCCCTTTGCAGTCCAGCTCATTCCAAGCGCCATGTTCTTGGCAGGCGCCATCATTATGAAGGAGTCTCCGCGGTGGTTGTTGTCGGTGAACAAGCACGATCGCGCGATCCGAAACTTAACTTGGTTCAGAGACTTGCCCGAAAGCGACGAGTACATAATTTACGAGGTGAATCAGGTGAAAGAGTCGATCGAGAGTCAGCGTTCTAAGGCAGGCTTGGGCTTGTTCGACCCCTTCAGGCAGATCTTCAGAAGTGGTGACCACAAGATTCTCTATAGGTTATGCCTCACGTGCACGCTATTCCTCTTCCAGAATTTCTTGGGCATCCAGTCGATCAACTACTACTCGCCTAGAATCTTTGCCAGTTTGGGCGTCGAGGGCACTAATGCCACATTGTTTTCCACCGGTATGTTTGGCGTGGTGAAGACGGTGGTTACCTTGATCTACGTGTTGGTTATTGTGGATACTTTTGGCCGGAGAAGAGCGTTCATGTGCTCCTCGACGGTTTGTGCCTTATGTTTCTGGTACATCGGCGCGTATTTGAAGCTCAATGACCCGACGGAACCGGGCGTTGAGGCTGGCCCTGGGGGTACCGTGGCCATTGTAATGATGTACGTGTGGATCGCGTCTTTCATTGCAGCGTGGTCCGGAGGGCCGTTTGTAGTGGGAAGTGAGATATTCGACCAAAACATCCGGTCGTTTGTACAGGCCATCAACTCTGCCGTGTCCTGGGTGGCGATCTTCGTGATGTCGAGGTTCACCACGCTCATGATTGATGAGATGAAATATGGCATTTACTTTTTCTTTGCGTCGTTGGCCGTGCTTTCGGTTCCGTTTGTATTCTTCTGCATCCCAGAGACAAAGGGCATTGCTTTGGAGGACATGGACAAGTTGTTCGACCGAACGATTCCCGCAAGAAAGGCACACCACTACGTGATGTCTGGCGCCAGAGAAGATTCCCTGCGAGCCATGGTTGAGCACAAGGGTTTGTTCAAAATGGACACTTGTAAGTCCCTGGATATCGAGCAAGTGGAAGACTCCAGCTTGCTTCAGAAACGGATATAGCTCGCTGGTGCTGTCTACATGCACTGCGCTTCGAAATGCAGTTTCATGACTTCCAATGCAAATATGTAATTAACCGAAAGAGCCACACGATCTCATGTTCTTGCAGACCCTCGATTGCGGGCTAGATCAACCCGCTGAGTGTAAGCTTCTCCAAGAAGGGCGAGAGATCGTCTTTGCGGATCTCGATGATGGAGGAGTCGAAACTGTTGATTCTCACCTTGGCGCCCGACGTCGCTGCAACCTTCTGGAACGCTACGCTGAATGTGTTGAGCCTCGTCATAAGAGCCGACTCACCGGCTTTTCCATCCGTCGACGCCTGCTTGGAGAGTTTCACCTTGGTAGAATTGTCCAAGCCCCTTGGATATTTCGGCGCAAGACCAATGATTAGGTAAGTGTCGCTGACCTGGTCCAAACTCGCCACGACGAGCGGTTTCAAAACATTGGACTTTAGGCTGTCGTCTTTTTTCGAGAGGAAGTTCAAGAGCTCGGCCTCGTTGATGTTCTCCAAGAGCCAGTTGCCCAACTTGGACAAGATCAACGGGTTGTTGAAGAGCTGGAGGTCTGGGATGGCACCGTCATTGAGTACGCACAATCTGTAGATGCGGAGGTTCTTGATGAGGCCCCTTTCCAAGACAGACATCCCCGTCCGGAATATGATCTGCTGCATGGACTTGGCGCTCTCGAGCCCGTGCACTAGAAGATCAAACCCCTTGAGTTTGCGCAAACTGCCCACCCCGGGGTTGAGATTTGAAGACACCACGCGGGACGCCTTGCCGTGCGTGGTCATGTTGAGCGCGTCCCATGAGGACCAGAAATTGACCACCCACAACTTCTCCTTCATTTCGATTCGCGAGCTGATCTCGTCGGCCTCGGTCAACGGGTCCTCGCCGCGTTTTTTGTGGGCGTCTCCAAGTGCCCGGTCGTCGGTTTCCAAAAGCGCCGTGAGCGCCTCGACGCATTCCATCGCCGAGAGCTGCCCCATGAAGCCGAACGTCCGCACAAAGCCTTCCCGAACCACACCCTCCAATCCATATTGGGGAAGGTACTTGTTGAAGATCACCGGGAGGTGTTTCTTGATGGTGATGTCCATGTACAACCACTTCTGCTGGGCCACCGAGAGCGAGATGCCCATTTTGGCAAACATCTTGTGGAGCTTCTTTTTCCCGTCGTCGCGCCAGAGATTGAGCTTGGAGTTCACGAGCGACGAGTAGAAGAACGAGTCGTAGAGCGTCCAGTGCCGGAGGAGGAAAAGGTGGTAGTCCTTGTCGATGGCAAGCGTGGTCAGGTCCGCGGACTTCTCCAGGCCCGCGTTCGACGGGCTCAACCGGTGTACCTCCTCCTTGTACAAGGGCTGGATTTTATCGTACACTTCCGGATGTAGCCTGTCCAAGGACGAAAGCCCGATTATGGAGAGCCAGAGGTTCTCGATGTTGGTCTCGCCGATGGTCGCAAGCATGGCGTACATGATGGCGGTGGTGGCGGTGAAGAGCGCCGTGCCCTGGTTGTAGTAGTTCTCCAAAACCTCCTCGTAGGAGCGGATCTCGTTGCGCCGTTGCCTTTTGGTTCTGCGCGCGCTGGGCTCCTGGTGTTTCCGCTTGCGGATTTCACCATTGCCGTCGTCCGAGTCGGCGCCGCTTTGCTGGTCGTCGGCGGGTGAATCCAGGGGCGAAACGACCGTGTGAGGCGGGCCGCAACCGTCCGCCTCAGAGTCCGAGTCGCCCTCGGAGTCCGCGTCCGTCTCGGACTCGTGGTCCGAAACGTCCACAAGTTTCTGGTAGCTGTCGCGCTCGGCGGCTAGGTGCTTTTCGATGAACCCGTCGTCAAAACACACCACCATCTGCAGCCCGAAGATGTTGTCCAAATTCCAGGGCCGGCTGCCGTCCATGACGTAGATTTTGCGGCGGAAAGTGGGCCCGCGCAGCTGGAGCGCCTGGTCCAAGTCGTCGGCGTCGGCGCTGGCACCAAAGCCGCCGTCAGGCGAGACCATGAAGTCGTCCGGGTCGATCTCGAAAAACGCCTCGAGATCGATCATGGCGCCGCAGCCTATCAATATCACGTTGGCCACGTCCGCATCTAGCTTCAGATAGTGGTTTTTTAGGTCTGCGTACCCAACCACGGGGATAAGCTGGTACAGGATGAGCGACTTTTTGAGCACTAGGCTTAGCACCTTGGCCGTACAGATGCTGTCTATGCTAAGGCACGAGACGAACAAAATGAGCTTGCACGTCAGATGCAGCGAGGACGTACGTTTGATTTCGCTGAAGGCGTGGCCATACTGGGCAGGGTTTATATGCATCTGCTGTGGCTACGGCGGGAAATCCGCGTGTGGTTGTGTTTTCGGTTGGTTGAAGCGACGCCTGGAGGATGGACATGGTTTTCGGTGCCGTGAGCTGGCGCTGTGTGCAGGTCACCACGGTCGGCTCTGTGCTGGTGGGGAGGCCCAGGACGCCGGGTGTCTTTGCGGTTGCAGGCTCCAGGTTCAAATTGGGAAGGTTCCGTGAGACCGGTTTCTTTCTTTTTTCTTTTGCTGTTTTTTTTCTTTGGCGTGGTCGATTTTGCAGGAAACATCCTGCCACTTGCCAGACTGATGAGTCCAGTAATCTCTCCAGTTAGGGCCGGGAGGACGCGTGGCGGCGCGCGGCTCTAACCGCGTTGGTCGCACAGCAGGCAGACGCGCTCAGACAAGAACTCCCACGACCCCGGCTCTTTGGTTTCTTGCCCGGCTGTATTTGTGATTTTATAGGGTGCAAAATGGATGCAAAAACAGGAACATGGCCTGTGTTTTATAGTGGCGGCCAGGTGCGGGGTAAACACAGACAGAAGATGAATCAGACGCGGCGCTCGCACCTCCGCAGCCAGGGCCTCGCTAAGCGGACGCGAGAAGTTCGCGACGTTTGCCGCATTGGTACTTATTAGTCGGTACCCGAAAAGTATATTTATTTGGAATATGTAAACAATGTACGTCGGGGCCCAAGGGTTCCTGCGAGTATGGCTTTGTTTTGAATCTTTCGAGCGGCGGCGACAGCGCTGTTTCGGCTGTGTTTCTACAGCCAGGTCCCTGGCTGGGCAGCAGCTCTTTATTCATCTTGTGGATCAGTCATCTGGAAAATTAGGCACACGGTACGACGCCAACTCCAACACCGCACACCCGCCAGGGGCTGACGTTTGCAAGAAGTTCCGCGCCGGACTTCGAAGCGGAGTCGCGTGTGGATACTTGTGACGACGGCTGCTTCGCTTCCTTATATTGAGCATGAGACAACCGTTAAATCTGATCAGTCCAAAGGCTCCTTCTCAACCCGAGAAGGCTTCTTTTAACCCGAGGCTCCTTCTTAACCCGAGAAGGCTCCATTCAACCGAGAAGACTCCTTTTCAACCCGAAAAAGCCCGGTCGTCCGTCGGGCCGCTCACACGTACGAGAAGCTGCCCAGGCTCCGGCGTGCACGCAGGTTGACGTCCCACACCAAGAAGCCGCCGTCCTCGCAACCCACGAGCAACTGGTTGCCGAGCCAGTCCAAGCCCGCGATCTCCATCTCGCCGTTGACGTGGCTCACTGACTGGCGGTACAGCTCCTGTGCCCTTCTCGTGGCCGCAAGAGACGGCGCCGCGGCCTGTGTTGGCGCCGGCGCCACAGTCTCCGCCTCCATCTGCAGCAGGCCGGTGCGGAAGCGAGCGTCTGAGCTCGGAGGAAGCGAGTCCACGGGCCCATCAGGCACACACTCGGGGGCCGAGGACAAGGCCTCGCGCGGCGCGTCCTCCATGATCACGTCGGCGGGCGCGTCGGCATGCTGCGGTGCCGGCACCACGGCCTGCTGCGGCTCGTACGTGTAACCCCGGAAGAGGTTGGGGTTGACGTCCGCGAGGTAGTCGTGGTCGTAGACCAACGGCGCCGGGAAGTGCGCCGCGCCGTCGTTGTAGATGCTGGTTGCGCGGTGGGTGTCCGTGGCAAAGTCGTCGTCTAGCTGCGTGCCCACGTGCCCACACCTGGCATACTGGTCGAGCGCGAACGGGAACACCATCACCTGGTGGCTCTCCGGCAGGAGGTCGCGCACGTCCACGAGGTGCACGCGGCCCAAGTGCTCCAGCACGGCCAAGAGGTCGTGGACGGGCGAGTGGAGGAAGCGGCACGTGCGGAACGCGCCCAGCTGGTGGCCCGCACGCGTGGACCGCACCTCGTGGAGCGGCGACGAGGTGTTGCGCAAGTCGAACATGCAGCACGTGCCGTCCTGGAACGCCGTGGCAAACACAAGCTCGTTGCGGTGGTACGAGATGCCGAAGCCCGAGTCGTGCGGCGTGGAGATGGTGCGCACCACCGGGTCCGGCAGCGCCGGGTCCACGAGGAACACGGCGCCGGAGTCGCCCGTGGCCGTCAACATGCGGCCGTCCGCAGACAGGTGCACGTTGTTGAGCGACGTGTCCGGGTCGCACACGATGCGGCGGTCGCCGCGCACGCCCGCGTCCGACACGTCGATGCGGTAGAGGCCCAGGTCGTTGTTGCACGCGTACGCGGTGTACGCGGCGGCCGAGTTCTGCTGCGCGTAGATCTTGACCGCGTTGTTGATCATGCCGCCGAGCAGGAACGACATCTCCGCGCCCATGGCCGGGCTGTGCACGGAGAAGAGGCCGCGGGCCTGGCGGGCGGCCGCGGGGCCCAGGAAGTCCAGCGTCAAGTTGGCCAAGCCCATCAGGCACGCGCGGGCCAGCGTGGTCAACACGCCGCCGGCCACCACGAGCCCGCCCGCGGCGTGGTGGAAGCACCGGGGCCGGTACGGGAGCGACACGTGGTTGCGCGTGCGGATCGGGCCCAGCACGGAGCGCGTCTTCATGGTCATGACGCGGATGTGCTCGTCCAAGGTGTGGAACACGGCGCCCGTGGACTCGTCCACCTGCACCAAGTCGCGGATCTGCCAGTGGTTGATGGAGAGCCGCACGTTGCCGATGTACTGCGGGTCGGGGCCGAGGAGCCGCAGCCCGTGGTAGTAGTTCTGGAAGCAGCGGTACACGGAGAGCGCCAGGCCACGGCGGTCTGCGGTGCTGAAGCTGGAGTTTTTGCGGGGCTGCGGGGGGTGCGCGAGTCCGATTGTCATGCCGGGCTGGAGATGCGGGGCGGTTCTCTTGCGGGGAGGCTTGCTGGGGAACCGGGGTTTGAAGAACAGAGACGGAGTTCTCCGGTGCCTGCGTTTCTATTCCGGTCTGGAATGTTGCGGCTGGCGTGGGGCTCGGGAGTTTGGGGGCTCGGGAGTTGTAAGACTCGGGAGTTGTAAGACTCGGGAGTTGTAAGACTCGGGAGTTGTAAGACTCGGGAGTTGTAAGACTCGGGAGTTGTAAGACTCGGGAGTTGTAAGACTCGGGAGTTGTAAGACTCGGGAGTTGTAA
>NW_017387731.1:1779098-1783641 GCF_001664035.1 Metschnikowia bicuspidata var. bicuspidata NRRL YB-4993 | reverse complement strand
AAGACTCGGGAGTTGTAAGACTCGGGAGTTGTAAGACTCGGGAGTTGTAAGACTCGGGAGTTGTAAGACTCGGGAGTTGTAAGACTCGGGAGTTTGAATACTCTGGAGCTTAAATACTCTGGGCTTGAATACTCTGGGCTTGAATACCCCGGAGTTTAAATACTCTGGAGTTCAAAGATTCTGGAGTATAAAGGCTCTAGAGTAAGACTCTAGGATAAGACTCTGGACTTCAAATGCTCTGGAGTATAAAGGCTCTAGAGTAAGACTCTGGAGTTTGAAGAGTTTGGAGCTCAAAGACCTTGCAGTTCAGACACTAATGTTCAGACTCTGGGCCTCCTTAACCTGAAGACGTCTGGTGTGAGCCTTGCAAGCTGTGAAATCCTTCTTTCCAATACTTGGCGCTGTTCTGTGAGATTTGCAGGGCTTTTCTCGTCCCTGGCTCAACCTCTTGAATCTATCCGCTCTTGGGCTTCTTGAATCCAAACCTCGTGGATCTGTTCGCTCTTGAGTCTCTTCGATCAAGGCTTGTGATATCTTTCCGAGATTCACTTCAGTCTCAACTCGATCAGATATATCGAGGTATCTTGCAAGTTTCTTCGGGCCGAACTTTCCGGATCTTCCTGAATTATTGGGTTTTCAAACGGCTCAAGTCGCTTCTATTTGGCCTTGTTTATGCTTCGAAGGGGGCGTGTTTCTTGGCTTGTGCTGCTTGCTTCTTTGTGCCCTTTAAGCTTCTCCAGAGATCCCTTGCTTTTCTTCTTGGATGCAGTATTGGGCTTGCTGCTGCAGATGTGGAGACCAGGACTTACGTGTCGTGGGCAAACAGTCAAATCTAAATGTGCAAAGGAAAAGAGAAATGATGGTGGGGTGTGCTGGACGCTCCCCAGACTGAATATTAGATATACCCCCACGTCACGTGCTGGAGGGCCAGAAAAGGCGGGGACGGCTGGAGCCTGCAGCTGCCAGTTTTTTCCACTGCCTCGGGCCAGGCGGCGCGCGGCTCGAAAGTCCAGGGCTAATCATGCCCAGAGCAGGATCTGACAGCTAAGCCTCTTACACCCCTATGGATGCTGGGGGACCAATATCAAATCACGATATAGTGTGGAGAAGATGGGTGCGAATCGCAGTCGCGGTGGGGTCAGGCCACATGACCCCGCGGTCTCTGTATGCAGGACTGGGGCACTGCTATGGCCGTGCTCCTCCTTTCCGGGGTAAGTCGGGTGACCCCGGACTGCTGCCCAGTGGTCCAAGCTGCCACGAGGCATGTTTGCAGGCGCTCGGTGAAAGAGCCTAGTCTAGCAGGATTTCTTTTTTTGCGTTTGCAAGGCGAAGTGCCATGTGACTGCGCAATTTTTCGACGTGCGAGGAAACCGGAGCATCGAACGTGCCGAAATCTTGGGCACGCGGAAATGGCAGAGGGCGAGGAAAAGAAACGAAACAAGCTTTTCGAATATCAGATTTTTGAATCGGGCCTGGACTTGCTGCTGGCGGGCGGTCAGCTGACCGGGCATGCATGGAACCGGTGCGCCTTGTGACCATTGGTCATACTGCACACGTGATCTGCCAGTTTTTGGTGATTCGCCCATTTTCTGGTTATTCGCCTGTTTTCTGGTGATGTTGCCTCGGTATTCGAGACATCTCGGTGCCGCGCGTGCGACTGGCAAACAAGAAGCTGTGTCGGCATATTCATCTGATTGCAGGAACACATTTTTATTCTATTCTGCTACATTCATATAATTGAAAGTATGAAATAACATATCAAAAGCCTTCAAACAGATCCCAAATACATACTTGGCCTAGATAGCCTTCTTGAAAAATCAGTTTACGGGTGTGCTTTGCTCTTCCAGCTGAGGATTTCTTCTTTGGGTGCAGTTTCTTACTGGATGCGGTTGGCTCCAAGCGTGTCATGCTTCTTCCTTTCTTCCTGTACATCGCCGGTGACGCACTCAGTCTTCCCGAAGCTCTTCAGATAGCTGATTATCAATTGCAAAAAGATTGCAGCACCACAATTTCGCATATGGTCTCCCACTACACTACTCAGTGTGGCCCTATGCAGCTTAACTAACGTTGATCGGACGGGAAACAGTGCTTCCTGCATGGTATGACCGCAACCAAAAGTAAAGTTGAGCATATTACATAAATTCGTGTGCTAACTTAAATTACTATTCCCGTGAGCACTGGTGAATTTTTTGGTTCAATTTTGTACTAAACCTATTTGTGGTGAGTCGCAGGAAGTTGGCTTCTTAAGTCTGCAACAACCATTAGATTTGAAGCGACTACTACAGGAGACTTATCGTAGAAGTCGGTGACGTAATATCCAAAACGTAAACACATACCGGCCAAGATGACCGTTCAAGCCGTGAATAACGCAAGGAGGCGGGCCTAGTTTCAACACTTGGTACGTAGCTGGGAACTGTTTAAAAGTTTCTATATTTATTAGGTGTAGAGTTTTGCTTCCTCAACCAGATGAATCTGACAAAAAAATTATAAAATATCTCTTTTCATTGCTCTAGCTAAACAAGATTTGGGGCATTTCTTGAGCCGGAAAGAAGGCTGTCCGACTTATCACCAAAACAAATTCTCGAAAACGATGATTTGAAGCATCGGGGTTTATGTTGATCTGTTCATGTATACTCGAAGCACTATCAATGGCTCATTTCACATTTTGGATTGGCCACAAGTGAGGAAAATCTCACACAAATAAACAGCAAGATCGGGGATCAAGTACATGCTTGTTGAGGTAAGAATGGTTGTGGTGTGCTTGAAAAATAATAGTGTGAAAGCTCATATCATCTCAAAACTAGGTATACCAATGATTTGAAGCTTTCGGGCTTTTTCTGCAAAGTACAATGATAATATTCGTGCGAAATTTATTCCGGAGTAACCAGCTACCCCGAGACTCTAAACGAAGTTTTAGAGTCGCCTTGTATCTGTGATAATTTGAATGTTGGAAATTACAAATTATAGTTGAGCTGTGCCGCGGTGTGTTTGTTTTCTGATTTGCGTAGCCCCCGTCAGGTCTCTGGGTGCGGACAAATCATGTTCAAAAAACCAGCAAGGGTAGTATATGACGCAAGGATAGTCTGACTTTAACCTGCTGAACGGAAGTATTGTGTGTTTTAAGTCGGTGTATTGGCTCCGGTTTTAGTTTTCCACAGCTGTGTTGGATCGGTGTCTTGGGCCATTGTAGTGAGCTGGTAAAAAATAAGTCTATGGGTGCGTTTTGTGCCAGATTATTAGTTCAGTAAATCACGCCAGTATGTTGGGTAGGTGAATTGCATCATACTAAGTTAGCAAATGGCTTCAGTGGATTGAGTCAGTGGATTGAGTCAACAACTAACCCAGTATAATATGTCATTATATGAAGCTGGCATCTAAGGTCGGTGTATGGAGTCAGTATATTGAGTCAGTAGACTGAGTCAACGATTAAGTCAGTATGATATATTATTATACGAAGCCAGCATACTAAGTCGGTATATCGAGTAGGGCATTGAGTCAATGTATTGAGTCACAATTAATTTGGTATAATATGACACTATACGAAGTCAGCATACCGGGTCAGTACATTGAGTCACAACTAAGTCAGTGTAATATGACATTATACGAAGTCAGTATATTAAGTCGGTATATGAAGTCAGTGTATGGACTAGTGTATGGACTAGTATATGAACTAGTATATGGACTGGTAGATGGACTAGTATATGGACCAGTATATGGACCAGTATATAGACTAGTAGATGGACTGGTAGATGGACTAGTAGATGGACTAGTAGATGGACTAGTACATCGACTGGTAGATGGACTAGTATATAGACTAGTATATAGACTAGTAGATGGACTAGTACATCGACTGGTAGATGGACTAGTATATAGACTAGTATATAGACTAGTAGATGGACTGGTATATGGACTAGTAGATGGACTCGTAGATGGGCTAGTATATAAACTAGTAGATGGACTCGTAGATGGGCTAGTAGATGGGCTAGTAGATGGACTGGTATATGGACTAGTGTATGGACTGGTATATGGACTAGTATATAGACTAGTATATGGACTAGTATATCGACTGGTAGATGGACTAGTATATGGACTAGTATATGGACTAGTATATTGAGCCAGCAGTTATTCAGCATACTATGCCCACTAAGTCAGTATTGTTCATCACAGCAGTCCATCGAGCCGTCTTCTAAAGCCCGAGCCGGCATTCACTGCAGTATATTACGCCGGTAGATAGAGCCAATATACCCCATTTCTTGTTCGCCCCACCCAAAAACAAATCCAACAAAAGGAATTGAGCGGTGCCCTCTGGCCTAGTGCCGCGGCCCGTGCCTGGCCCACAAGTCAAAAGTCAACGCAGAGATCAACCCACTGTTGGGCCGCATTCATAGCCCACCACGCATCAAGATACAAGAAACAGACCGTATCAAGCCTACCAAACAAAACCAATCATACCAAACAAAACAAACAAATAAAGCAAATATAACAAACGAAACAAACAAATAAAACAAAAACAAACGAAGAAACAAACAAAACAAATAAATAA
>NW_017387731.1:1768723-1778383 GCF_001664035.1 Metschnikowia bicuspidata var. bicuspidata NRRL YB-4993 | reverse complement strand
AAAAAAAAAAAAAAAAATCCACGCCATCAAAGACAATATAAAGCAAAAGAGCCCAGGCTCCCCTCCTCTCCCCCATCTGCCCGGCCAGGATGCGCGCGCTCCAAACTGTACCCCAGACTGTCGCGGCTCCACGCCAGAGATCCACCAACCCACCTTAGCCTGCGCAAACAGCACCCCGGGCCATCAAAAAAACACCCCCCTCCCCCCCAGACTGCATGTGGTGGACGCTTCCTACCGAGATCGTCAGCGAAATCTTGCAGCATGTCCTGGTGGACGACTACGTGGCGTTGACGCAAACGAGCTCGGCGCTCCGGCTCCACGTCGACACCAGCGAGCTTTTCCGCGGGGTCGTGGAGGCCCGTCTCGGCGACGACTTGCGGGGCTATGAGCTCGACCTCCGGCCCGGAAAACGCCAGGTGTGGCGGGCGCTCAACGAGACGCGCCGGGCTCTCGACCGCGTGGAGGCGGCGTTTCCCGGCCCGGCGGCTCGTGGCACAGAGGCCGGGGCCGCAGCCGAGGCCCGTGTTTTGGGCGCCGGCGCCGCGGCCGTGGCCCGTGTTTTGGGTGGGCTCGTCGCCAGCGACACGCACGTCGTGGCCATTCTCCTCGAAATGCGGGCCGCCATGGCAAGCTACGAACAGGGCGCCGTCCAGGCCCGCCGGCGCGCCGTGGACGTGCCCGTGGCGCGGCTCGCGTGGTGCCGCAAGCTCTTCCAGCTCCACAGCTTCGCGCGGGCGGCCGAGTTCTTCATGGGTGAGGACGCGGCGCAGGCCCAGGACGTGGTCCGGATCGAGCAGTGCTACTTCGAGCTCTCGCGGTGCTACAACGACTTCGCGGAATTGGCGCGCCACCGGGCACGCGTGCGGGCGGAAATCCAGGCGGCGCTCCGCCCGCTTCTCCCTGGGCAGGCCGCGGGGCTCGACTTCCCGACCAGCGCGGCGTACCGGGCGTACCTTGCGCGGGTCATCCAGCTCACGCTCGGCCGGCTCCGGGCGGCCCACTACACGGCCGGCTTTGGCGGCAACATTCTCCGGCTCTACAAGGGCTTGGGCGGCGGCACGCACATGCCCTACATGGCCATCGTGGCCCGTGTTCTCAGCGAGGACGTGTTGCGCGGCATGCCCGTGCGGGTGGCGGGCCGCCGGCTCCGCGGCCCGGCCGTGGCGTTGACGCCGGTGTTCTTGGTGGTGGGCCTGCTCTACGTGCTCGTTCTCTTGGAAGAGGGCTCCTGCACGTTCTACGAGCGAAGGGACATGCACCGCATGCCCGAGGCCTTGCGCCCGGGCGCCACCGGCAAGATCTGCACGCGGGACGTGCTCCAGCGGGCGTTCGAGTCCGGCGCCCCGGGCGCCCGCGCCGCGCCCGACATGCTAGCCCGCGACTGGGCCACCGTGCCCCTCTCCTCCAGCCTCGTCAAGTTGCGGTTTCTCCGCACCGTCTTGCTCCACGTGTGCGACCGCCGGCCGTTGGACGAGGCCGCGTTCCGCCTGTTGATCCACAACCCGGACTTCCACCTCTACTTCCACGCCGCCTCGCGGGTCTGCGGCGCCGCGGCGCCCTCCTTCAGGGCCAACACAGAGTACCTTGGCTACGCCTCGCAGCCCGTCCCGGCGGACGCGGGCTTTGCCGCGGGCGACTTCGTGGCCAACCACTCGTCCGACTACTTTGGCGTGGTCTTGGGGCCCGAGCCCAACGTGCTCGACGGCAGCAGCTTGCTCTCCACGCTCCCGTTCGACGACCTCGAGAAGTCCATGGCGTTGTACTCGAGCGTCCAGCACTTGCGCGTGGCGGATTTCGGCGACGGCTTCGTTCCTTTCTTGAGGTGGTTGGTGACCACCGACGGCTTCATGTACACTAGCATGTTCTTGTCGCCCGTCTTGCGCGTGACGGAAGAGAAGCTCTGTTTCGTCCCCGCCCGTGCTGCGGCTTGAAAGACTTCGTTCTGTTGCAGAATGGATTGCGTCAGCAAGACTCCGTTCTGTCGTTCTGTTTGCAGAAGGGGTTGCGCCCCGTGAATCCTGCAAATCTCGTCAAGGGCCAGGGCGGTGTGCCCAGAGCAACCAGTCTTTAGGCCTGGTGTTCTTTCGTATTTAATCCTCCATCGTGCGCTTTGGTTGGAGTGATGCCTCCTTCGGTCTTGCAGCGGGGTTCCCAGATGCATAGTGCTCATCGGGGTGGTCTGCACTGGCTCATTGGGCCGGCTCAAGTAGCTGCGCCTGCAGCCCCATGCTGGCTCAAATATGCGTCAAGAAAGACGGTTACTCCAAGTGGCTTGCCCTCAAATGTTTGTGGACGCTATACAATAATGGAATATTTGTCAGACTCTGCTCTCTCACAAATTACCAGCAATTGTCTGCAAATGTACATTTTAATTCCAAGGGATGTGGGTTCAAAGACGCATGCTTGATCGTGGCAAGAGTGGGCCGTCTCTGCAAGCTCTGGAGAAATAAAACACATCACTACACATACTCTTCATGCAATTTCCAAAGCAAGGACAAGCTCAGTTCGAGGAATGAATGAAACATATCACTAAGTACTGTATAGACATATATCGAAGACCAGCATTCAAGGACAACGTGTAGCTCTGCCTCCACCCTCAAGCGTGTATCGGACAATTTTTAATCCAGAAATAGGGCCACGCATAATCAATGCTCCCTGTACCGGGCCATTACTTGGATTGCCGCGACGTCGAGTCTGTGAGCACTCCAACAAACACGCTTGAGCCCGGGAATCTCTCGTTTCTGATTCACAATTTCCAGTGGATACCCGCCTGGTTTACTTATGGCGCAGTGGCCCAAAACAAAGACTTGGCCATGTATCCAGCAAGCCACGCACGCCAAAGACCGCAATTTCCCACCAAGAAAGAACACAGACATCTCTCTCTGTATCCAAAGTATAAGACTCGCTTTCTATTAGCAGGGTCTATGGTGGCTCCCATGAACCGCCCATTAGGTGTATAGAAGCCAACCTACAAAGCCCCCAGCCAGGCCCTCTTCACCCAACCACAGTCCCTCACATTATCGTCCTTCGCGTCCACTTTCCAGTTCAGTGCCGGGTCATCATATTTGCCTTCCAAATTACCAGCTGGCTTCGAAATACATATGTACTCCTGGTTAGGCAAAACACACCTGAGCTGCGACGATGGAAACTTGCATGGACATTCTTTGGGCAGAGCAACACAAGCCAAAGTGTCGGGGCAGAGATACTCATTGCACAGGCTTTCGAGAACGCGGCCCTCGAAGTCAAATTGCGGCTCTTGTTGCTGGCCCTGTTGTTGGTTGTTAAAGAAATTAAACATGTTGGCAGAGCAGACTGCCAGAACAGCTAGAAGAGTAATAAACAGGCGCATATTCCTTTAAAATACAACTATGAAAGGATCAAAAAAAAATTTACTTATGATTCAATATGGCTTCGTCAAGCACAGGAAGATGTGGTCCAGAAGAAGATGTGATGTCTACTCTGCATGGTGTCTCCGAATCATCCACGTCAGCCTAGACGCGGGCCCGGCGAGAGCGATCTATGTGCAGTCCCTGTTTGTGTGCACGTTATATGCCAGACTTTGCAGCCGGGCCTGGTTCCCATGTTCGTGTCCTGATGTCCTCCAGGATCCATGCTAGATGTGCAAAGACCTGACATTAAACAAAGGGCTTTATAAACTGAGAGAATCCTAGTCTTTTCTTCTTATGGGCTGATTTGCTTCGTTGTCAAATATGTCTCCTCGACTGGGGCAAAGACTCACCCAAACGCATTTTCCAGTATGCCATATCTAGATGGGTCTAAACACCCAAATACTTTTCGGTATGCTGATACATTTCTATGAGACCAGAAAAGGCAACTCTATAAAGCTCGCACATTGTGCTATGGCCGCCAGTTCAGTACACATACTCCTATGACCGGTAGCCCTATGAACCACACATTAGATCCCCTGGAATCCGACATCCCCGATGAGGATTTGTACTTCATTTTCGACGACGAGAACGTTGTGATAGATCCCTGTGATAAGGCTGCTGGCTATTTCTTCCCTTCGGATGTTCAGTGGCCGAGCTTCGATACAGAATGCCCGGAGCACGAAGAATCAACAAAAAACGAAACCGACAAGAACTCCTACTTGAGCAGCATTTTCCGTGAGGGTATATTCTCTGGTTTTCCTGTTTCTACATTTCAGAAGCTCGTGGACTTTTCAGGAGATTCCAATGATGACGAAGAGCCTCTGCTGTACAAGAACAGTCTGACGACCACAGACATCAAGGAGGCACCGCTTTTAAGCTCCAAGCATAAAGACTACCGCCGGTTCCGGTACTACGACTTGATACGTTCCAAGCTCAAGTTTGGAACTACACTGACAAATTCTCAAGCCTCAGTGGGCCGTGAAAAAGTGCACTTCAACGCTCAGATCGGCGTACAGGAGTTTTACGCTGACGACATTTTAAGGCCCGAAGAATATCAGACTCAAATACGCTTGCCGTCTTCCATATTGCTGGGAAAGCAAAAACAGGAGTCTCAGGAATCTATCCTGCTATTCACCTTCAAAGCAGAGCTGTTTTCAAACGAGTTATGTATGCTTCTTCAGAGAATCCAGGATAAATCTACTTATGAGGTCCCCTCAAATCTAAGGGACTTTCATGAGGTAATGATGCTTGCCAGGAAGCAAGCTTGTGCTGCGACAGAAAATGTGATATGTGCTTTTGAGAGCGTAAGTTCGATCGGAAAGCATTTCATCGGAGTCATCAACCGGCTCCAAGCATCGGCAACAAGATTCTTGATGCTCAACGAGTCGCGCCAGTCTTTTGATTCCGCAGGGAATAACATTTACGAGCAGCATCTTTGTGAGTGTCTTACAGGCTGTGAAGATTTGCAGCAGGACATCTTGCTTTTCAAGGACGTCATATCACAAAGCGAAGAACTCATGGCGGATAACACCCGACATATCTCTACCAGCATGCGCAACACAATAGTGTATTCGAAAAAAATAAAGGACACTTTTGCTGAGATATACAAGAATGACGAATCTTCGTGGCAACACATACAGGCAGTCATTAGTGCTAGTGAAGCATACAAAAAGTGCACCAGTTTCCTTACCGAAATGACACCTGAGCGATTGTTTCGTTTTCTCAAACATGATTTTGCCAAGTTGCAAGCGGACGTCAAGAACATCGATCAAATATGTGGGCTTTTGCTAGATCAGACGCGAAAGACTCTCACGAATTCACAAAGTATATAGATTAACAGTAATAAAATTTTGACAGAGTTAGGGATGGGATGTGACTAAGCAGGGATGCTATCTTGCAGTTTATATTATGATATGATGCATTGAGACCTGCCTGTTTTGTCGACTACAAAAAGGGAAGTGAGTCATATTTTCAAAAGTTGCATCGCCTCATTTTCAAGCTCATAATTCGTCGTCCCTACAAAGAGCAAATACAATGTTATTCACGAGGCAAATCTTATCTAAGAAGACTTCCATAACAGTCTTGGCAATACCTTCAGGCCCAAAAGTTTCATACAGATACTGATACTAGTTTTTTAGGGTTGTATTTTGAAACGAGAACACCCCGTTTATACAGCTACAAACCTAATCAAAGCTATTTATATTTAATAAAATCATAACTTCAATAAATTGGTAGACTCCGTAAGATTCATATGTGGACAACTCCGTATTTCTTTCTCATCTCAATGATAGATATCCAGCAGCAGACTCGTAGTTCACCGCAGATCTCTCTTTCAGCTCGCTTTTCTCTTGCTTTTTAATCAATTTTTCTGAAAGCTTCTTCAAGCAAGACTTTTTTGTTTTGTCTGTCGTGGTATTTTGCGCTTCGATTGCAAGAGTCTGTGATTTTCCTCCGGTCAGTATTGAGTTTACTGATGCTGTGTACGTGTGAGTAGAGTCAAAAGACTTTTTTGGCACGGACATTTTAGCAATGATTAGAGCAGTAGGGGAAAAGAAGTATTAGTGATCTTGTACTTGATACCCGTTGTTATGATGAAGCTCTTTAAAAAAGGGTCAATATTGTACTTTTTCGCGGCCAAACGCATCTCTATTTATTCGTTTCAAGTTGTCTTGTTCTCTTCCCTCTTTTTTAAGACTCATCAATGTCGAATATAATCCTGGATTTTCCGCCCTTGCGGCTTAAATGAAAGGCCACCAATAGGATGTGTCAAAATGTGCCAGCTCACAGATCCTAGATTGCGCACTTCGTATGAGCCCTTCCCCCAGGCGGCTTCACAATGCATGGTCCTCCCATCAAACGAATCATGACATATGACATGAACTAAATTATGATCAACTAGGCAATCATCGACTGAGCAATTATGCAGATACCACCGATTATACAATTGGATACATCGATGATAATGACCCTGGGGAAGATTTTACAAGAAAAAAACATAGCAGGCGACAGCGAAACTTTGATCGAAAAAAACACCTTATCCAATTGGGGGCATCACTTTTCAGAAACAGTTATGTTAAGGAACGTGGCAAGTTGCACAAATTATTAGTTGAGTTGTGCATAAATTCACATGATGTCAAAAGCGTCACGCACACTCTTTTGAAAGTGTTTTTGGTGAATATTGAGGGGTGCATTCTGCCATTTTTGCACATGCGGGAAACTGTTAAAAAGATATAAAAACACGGATATTGTGTGGCAATTAGCTCGTCTATTGTAGTAAATTAAAGGTGTCCCCCACTTTTGAAATGCGCATTGTTCTCAAAAATTACATTTTGCGAGCTGCGCAAGTGACTCATGAACGCAGATCATTTTCTTCCAGAATTCTCGTCTTTTGATTATGCGCGAACTTTGTCCAACACTCCACGCTCGCAAAAAAGGAAGGGGCATACTGGGAATTGAACCCAGGGCCTCTCGCATATTTGTTTTGGATCCAGAAAGCTGAGAACACAACCCAAAGCGAGAATCATACCACTAGACCACACGCCCATTCGATGCACATAGAATTCAGTACATTACTAATATTTACAAACTTCATTACATTTAGTGAATAAAAACAATTAAGAAAGTCAGGCCGGTCGAAAATATTCTGATGCTTAAATTCAACATTGGTCTATTTCCTGACCGATGCTATGGAAGCTCAACCCTAACGAATTAGATGAATCTACCAAAAAAAAAACTTTTTCGAAGCTCTGAAAAGATTGTTCCAAGAACTCGCGACTTCCAACGTCCGGTGTTAACTACAATGACGAAGCAACAACTCTTTGAGTATACTGACTGGAAGGTGTCTGCTGGCTCATCCGTACCGATTACTTATAGAATCTCATGAGATCGAAGCTATAAAATATACGGCGTTTCGTTCATTGAGCCGGCACAAACAGGAAGAACTTCCGCTATTTCGCTCGGCGCGTTTCCTTGTGATCTGCCCTGAAGTGAAGGCAACGAAACGCTGGCGAAAATTTCAGGAATTATACAAACAAGAATGGTTGTCGCAAAAAGATCTTGCTGCCATCCATCTATTCAATCACGGTTCATATGTTCTCTTTCATGATAATGAAATTGGGGCCTCAATATTCGAATGCAGGTTGTGTTTGAAAAGCTGTTATAGCGATCAGGAGTTAACCCACCTCTACAATGAATGTGAGAGTGTGCATTTTTGGTGGTAGAGGATCGGTTTTCAAGCTCCAAGGAGATGCTCGCTCCTTCAAATACTTCCTTTGACAATCTAAGAAAATCTAACCGGTTTGTTACAGTCTTTCGCAGGGTTTATTTGCTTAGGGGCCAGAAGGCAAAGACGAATGTACGTCTTGTCGCCTTGTCAAAAAAACTATCGTTACGGGCCCTTGGAAAACATATCTATGGTACGATCGCATTTAGTTAAATTTATTCAAGTGGTTGACATTAGTTATGAGCGTAAGTTTTTTGAGGGTTCACATCCTCTTTGGGAAATTTCGTGAATTGGTGCTCGCGCCGTCTCACCTGAGCCAATGTTGCAATCTACTATTTTTTTTTTGTTTCATCGTTTTTTGTTAGTTGTGGGACTTAAATACTTCCAGTGACACCCTATAATATGAGTTTTTAAACCCACCCCCTGCTAGACAATGCCATAGCGCTTCATTCAATTATTCCCCGCGGTCCGTCAGCACACTTTTGAAAAGGATTTTGAAGATCAGACTGGCGAAGCGGTACGATTTATTGTCCCTTAATAACTTCAATTTCAAGACTTCCTGTTTTCTTAGTAGATTCGTCTGATTATATAGTACTTTATGGTTATGTTCCTTCAATTAAAAGAATAAACATAAAAAGAAAAAGTTGGTTTTATAGAATTGAAATTTACAGCAGTAAAAATCGTATCTTCGTAGATACTTTGAAAATATAACCTGGCGCCTGGAACCTGATTGACAACACATGGCCCCTAGTGGTTTATGTGCCTTCGCATTTTTAAGCCTATTAGTGACGTCTACAAGAAATGGCTGCTATTATTTTGGGCTGAATCAATATTTGGTAGTTTTGATTACTATTCATGATCTTTAATTCGAATTCGGGCATTCCAGTGTCATTTTTCAGTGTCCACTGCGAATTATAAAATAAAGCACTGCTGTATGATCAAGGTCTGCTTTTCTTGTTTGAAAGTGTCTGTTGATAATTTTTTGTTCTGCTTTCACAGGCTAGAGAGACTCCGGCTGTGGGTTTTGGCACCCAAATCTTTTAGCAACACATCCGGATAGGCCATCAGATAAGGGTAAAGGCAAGGTTGACTTGCTGAAATTAGGAAACATTTTGAAAGATGCCAAGTAGTGCTACATATTCGACTATACTTGCTTTCTCTTGCAGCTTGCAAGAAAATCAGATAAAACTTCACTCCAACGTATATATTTCATGGCTCGTAGTTCGAGTAAGTGATTACATACTTATTGCAGTTTATAAGATTAAGTTAATGTAGAATATGTCTATTTTCATGAAGAAGCAGATCATTTCACACCTTTTCTCTAGAAAGATCTGACCAGATTGATTATCAAGTTTTATTTTTTTTTTTTTTTGGTTAAATACACCTGATTACAGGAGCAAAACTATATGAATGATATATATAAAAAATCCTTCATACAGCTCCCAACTACGTACCAGGTGTCTTAGCTCGGCCCGTCCCCTTCCGTTAGTCACGGACTGGACGGTCCTCATGGCCCGTATCTGTTTACGTATTGGATATTACGTCATCGATTCCTAGGATTAATCTCCTGTAGTAGTCGCTTTTACCTCGATGGTTTTTTTTTTATTAAGGAAACATTATATTATAGGGTGTCACCGGAGAGATGTAAAACCACTAAAGGAGTTTTAAATTTTGTTTCAGTAGTTTCATCTTAAACGACTTTTAAAAGCGCCGCTTCTGCTCCTCGTAATTTCCCTTGTGCTTTTAGTAAGTGACAGACTCTTTTGTTGACATAAAAAAGCACTCATAGTCAAAAACAAACTAGAGTCTAAATATTATTCTTGCGTTGAATATGTTTGTTTTTTGTTTTTTACCCTTCATCAAATCCGATATGGTGTAACGGCTAGCACAGGACGCTCTCACCGTCCAGACCGGGGTTCGACTCCCCGTATCGGAGATTCTTTTTGAGACCTTTAGATGAAATTCACCAAAATTCTATTTGCATCTTCTAGAATGGTCACACAATTTTTTTGGTCAAACTTATCATTCCACGATGATGTATGAAATCAA
>NW_017387731.1:1756684-1765979 GCF_001664035.1 Metschnikowia bicuspidata var. bicuspidata NRRL YB-4993 | reverse complement strand
AAAAAAAAAAAAAAAAGATGAATCTACGAAAAAAAAAAATTGAACTCCTGAAAAGCTTTATGTAACTATTCCAGAGGTTTGCTTCTTTGATCAGATTTTTCAGACATATTCAAAGTCTTTGTTTTTTTTAGCTGACGAGAATACAATAGATGAGAACAAAAAGTTCGCAGAGTCTGAATTTGCTTGCAAGCGCTTTGCATTACTCCTTCAACAACAAATTTCCTAAAATCCAGACTCTTGATTTTGGAACCCTTCGTAGTACCTTGTAAAAAAAATTTATGTACATTTTGCTCCGGAAGACCACAGGGTTCCTGAATTTTTATGTGCCCGACAACGGCATAATCCATGATTTGCACAGCTCTTCTAACGGAATCAAAAATTCGAATTGAAACTCTTGTAATTTAATCATCGTCAAGAAGCCTGAGGTATACTTTGAGTTACAATCTCCATTCTGAAAGAATGTCTCGAATGTAAACACCAAAGTTATATGGATCAACTTGTCTATGGCAGAATATTAAATGCTCATAATGTTGTTAAAGCACGTCAATTTTTTTTGCTTTTGCTGAAAGGAAAACTAACCCAAGAATAAAAACAAACCATGTTGGAAGAAACCATATTGGCTGATGCGCGCTTTGTGGGTAGTCGAACTCTGTCCTTATTGAAAATGAATAGGCTTGTGAAGTGAAGAAAAAGAAGTTCTGGTCAAGCGCCTTATCAAGAACTTATTCGTGTTTTTGAAAATGTTCTCAAACATTGATAAAAATGCTCGAGGTGCTATCCGTCTTTTCTTATTGGAAAAAATTACTCCCCACGGATATAAAAGCGAAAGAAAAAAAAGGGATTTAAAAAAATTAAATCTCGTGTGTTCTGCAAAATTTTTAGTAGAAAATATCGATATAAGTGCAAGCTTTAGAGGGTTTTTACCAAAGAAAAAAAATTAAACATGTGTGCTCAGAATATTGGGAAAGATGAGTTTTCAAGCGAGCGGGGAACCCTATGCGCAAGTTGACTGCGAAAAATGAGTCTTGTCCCACTGGTATACCTTCATGATAATATCCTACAGCTAGTTGCAGCTATATTCAGTAGAGGCATTGATACAATGATTTTCATTAACTTTGAACTGGATTACCATTTATTCCCACTCTTTTTCCTTTACCGATTATACCAGTCGTTACAAGATATACACTGTGATGTTCCTTCATAATGCAGTAAATGCTTTGATGCAATATGTGAAGACCAAGTTAAAGCCATTGGGTGGACCAGACTTTCTAGCTTGTCCCACGCTGAATTCCCCGCAAAGAGTCCTCGACCTCCATTTTCACCTCGAGCAACGCCCTCTTTTCCGAGCGCACACCAAGAAAACAGATCATTCCATTCACCACGCCAGTGACTGCAATGAGAGTGCTGGCCAAAGCCAAGAGCACAGATACCCACGGTTGTACCGCGGAAGCAAATGCAATGCCCACGAGAATCACCACCACGGCAACGAGCGAGGCGAAAAAGTGGAGTTTGCGCCAGTTGCTCTGGAATGGGATGGTGTGGTCAATGTAGGTCTGGAGCTCGCTCAATGTCTCCCCGTACAATTTGGCAAGCTCAGTCTTAGACGCAACTGGTTCCAGGTATTGCTGGTCTTTCAAGTGCAACGTCACGCTGTATGCAAAATGGTCCGAGTAGGAGCACGAGTACGGTGCCTTTAGCAAGTCCGTGAAAAGCACCTCTGCCGCCACAGGCGTAAGCGCTCTCCGGTCGATAAGCGCATAATCCAAGCGGCACGCCTCCCAGGGCTCCCTGTGGGCCCGCCATGTGTTGAGACGGGAGTCACATGTGATTCCGCCTCGCGTGATTTGCTCGTGCGGACTCAAAAGTGCAATCTCGTCGTTCGGAAGAGTGTTCTCGCCGTGGAGCAGTTCCCAGGAGTCCGAGAGCCCGCCCTCCTGGGTGAAGAGTTTATGGGGCAAGGAGCCTGGCTTGGAGTTCAAGTCGCCCACCTGCACAACCGCATACCCGGCACGCTGCAAAACCTTCACGAGCTTCAGCAAGTCCCATGCCTGGCATGCCCGGTGAGTGGAGTAAGACGCGTCTCCATGCTGCTTGTACGGCGCATGCATATGGCTGTTTAGTACGGCAAGCTGGCGGGCGCCCGGCACGTGAGACCCCAAGATCGTCACGGCAATGCTTTTGCCCACTAGCCAGTCGCCGCGGAAAAACGCGCTGGGCCGCCCGTTTATCGGGAACCTATACAAAAACGTGCTCTCTATGGGCACTCGCAGAAGAAGCGCTAGTCCAGGCCCTGCAACGATGCCCGATTTGAAAAAGCGGCGATGCGGAAACTTGGCCAGGCACGTCTCCTCGATATACTGCCAGTCCTCCTCGACCCAGATTTCCTGGAGCGCCACGACGTCGTGGTCGGTGTGTGCTAGTTTCTCTGCTATGGCGCGGAGCCGCGGTCTACGGAGCTTCGATACATACTTAAGGCCCCAGCAGTTGAAAGTGAGAAGTTTCACCGGCTTGCTGTCCATTGTGTGGCTGCCTAAGACGGGTGTGTCGAAGATTGACTATGGGGAGAAACCCAAGATCTGGAGCCGGGTCTGTGAGCGCGGGTTTGGGTGCGAGATGCTGGAGCTGCCAGACCCTCGAAGTTATGCAGGCCAGCACCACCAAAAACCACAGACGTTTCACCTTCGTGCTTCTGTTTTGCAAGTGGACTATTAAGGCTGGCCAGGGGTACTGCATCGGGCCTCGTCCTTTTTTTAAAAGCGGAAACTAAAATGGCGTCTTTTTCGGGGACGGAAATGGCGTCTGGTGTGGCGAGCTTCTGTAGTGCCGGGGCCCTTCAATAGGGCATATATTGCTGTTCCGCGAGCTGCGCATCGATTGCTGTTCCGCGAGCTGCGCATCGATTGCTTGGTACAGCTGTTTCTGATTGGCAAGCAGCCATTAAAGCCTGTTTTCATGAAAATGGCCAGGCTGCTCCCCTATAGCTGAATTCAGAGCCCCGGCTGCTTGCATAAAAAAAAATAGACGACAGCATGGGCAGGAATCGTGGTGCACCTTCCCCCATGAAATGGGCATACCATAAAACGCCGCTTGGAATTGGGATCCGCCCTTTTGTCCGGGATTTGCACGTGTAACTACAGCTTGCCTCTTGCAGACAAAAAATGGAATGTGGCGCCCCATTGACTGTCCAAGCATACAGATGCTCATTTCTCACCGGTGTCCTAATAGCCAGCCGCAGCGCTTGGCTCAAACCAAGCCGGCCCCATATTAGGCCACTGGAGGTGCACCCCACACCCGTGCACCCCAGGAACCCAAACAAACAAACAAACACCATCTTCTCCAACCATAACCCTCCACTCCACAGAAAGGGTCCCCGATGCATGCGGCGCATATGGCTCAGCCCATGGAAGATTTCCGCAACGTGCGGGGCGAGCTCGCCGCTTTCACCGCCCGCCTCGAGCACCTCATACTAGAGAAAAAGTCGTTGCTCCAGACCGAAAAAAAACGGCATACTGAAAATGTCCGGCGGCTCGAGCAAGCGGCGCACAGACTCCGGGCGGAAATCGCCGACGCACAGGAAAAGCGGGGCGCGGTCGCAGGCCAGATCGAGGCCGGCTTGGCCAAGTTCAGGGCCACCGAGAGCATGGTCAACAGCCTAACAAAGGACCTCCAAAAGGCGCAGAATTCCAGGGCGTCCTTGCGGGCCGCCGTCGATGCAAAACGCGCCCACGTGGACAGCTTGAAAGACTCTTTGCGGTACACCCGCTCAAGCTTGGACTCACAGGCAGAGAAGGACGAGGACGAGGCGACCAAATTCGAGATGTACGTGGGGCTCAGGGTGGAGTCGGTGGACGAGGATCTCTTGCGGTTCAAGTTCACCAACATCGACGCCAATGAAATCGATCTTGATGTTCTGGTGGAACTATATGTGGGCGACGATTTATACCGCGTTTTGGCCACCGACCCGGCGTTGCCAGCCGACACCATTTCCACCATGGAGCGCGAACTCAACGAAAGCGGTATGCTCGTGGTGTTCTTGAAGCGCATAAGAAAAGCGCTCCGGGACGCCCTCGACTGATTTTTTTTTTGGAACCAGAAACTGGCGCATGCTGCTTGTTTTCTTCATCGAGCCTTCGTCATGAAATTCACAGTTCTTCTTTGTTTTTGCTTGACCACCATTTCTGCCAACATTGGCCCCATGGAGGTCAACGGGCGAAAGCTCTACCCAAACTTGCAGAGCTTTGCCTCCAAAGAGGCGTTGGTCGACTCGTACTTGTGGACGCATTTGACGCACACGAGCGACGACATCATTGCGTTGACCACGGCCGTCTTTCTTGAGGACAGCAAAACAATCCTCGTGCTAGCAGAGCCGAAGGCACGTGACCTTCTCTCTACGGGGAAAGAGCTTCTTGGAATCACCAAGAAATCAACTATCAACATGATAGAGATCGACTTGGGGTCCAACATCTATTCTGTTGGGTCGGATTTTTTTCCCCTTGTCACATTATCTGCTGAGAATTCAAGCGGGCAGGCAGCCGTGGAAAGAGAAGTGTCCCAGGTTTACAAAATAAAATTCGTCCCGGGAGTCAACCGCATTTTCGACTTGGCCGCGTTATCCGTCAAGGCAGTATTGGGTGTCACCTTAAGTTCCCAACGGGCAGAAAAAGAGACCATCACTTGTTCGGCTAATAGCGGGGGCAAGGTTCAATTGCAAGTGAGCAACCGCATGCTTTATTTCCCTCAGGCCAGAACCAGAAAAGTCAAGTATGTGTCGAAGGACAAGGAGTTTATCGAGAAGGAGTGGGAAGCTGTGAAGTCTTCAGTGGCAGACGAGGAGCACCTTGGTGCACTATTCTATGAGCACTTCAAGCTAGGTAAAAATCGCTGCGTGACCAATACCTCCTATTTCGAAGACGTGGCCTCTCGGAATTGGTTGGAGTGGAGTGAGCCATACCGACTCGATGTCTAAGCTGCTCATTTACCCAAATATCATGAGCGTCTCAAAGGGCGGTACAAAAAGAAAACAATTGGAAGATCGCCTAGCTTACGCCAGCATTTTGATCCACTGGCGTCCGCTTTAGCTCTCCCAAATCGACTTATCATGATGATCTTTTAACTCGATCTGAAATGTGCTGATCGTAATGAATATAAATCAACGCTGATTTATAGAAGATTTTCGCAGAATTATCACAGTATAGTATACAATTACTATACCAAAAGTTCGAAGAGATAGAGACAGCAAATATATCTATGCAGCAGTAGTTGTTTAAATCATGACTGACATCTCCCGCTCAAGGGAAGAAGCCTGTTTTTTGTAGTCCATTGCGAGAATTTGAATGCGAGTGTCGAACTTCCACACAAATAGTCACTATCCTCGTTGAAATGCTTTGAATATCTTTTGAATTTTTTTTTTTTGACATATCTTATACATCTTCTCGCAACCTAATAATGAAAGGATTGAAGCTGCAAGTAAAGAGCGTATGCTAATTCAATTTACAAGGATAGACAAGAAGTTATATAGCCACTTGGACAAGAATTTTGACCAATAGCTTGAGACGTGGGTTCTTGAACTAATGCGTGATATTAATACCCTTTAATTAATATATTATACTCAACAAATGCGTTGTCTTTGAATAGTGCGGAACTGACAAAGCAATTATTGGACAATTCTTGTATGCATTTCCCGAGTGGAAACAAGTCCGAACACGGAATTCACTGGATGGTTTATCCTAATTCAGTCGACTCCTTAATCTATTGAGTTGTAAATTCTTCGATCGGGGCACTGAGACACGAAAATAGAGCAAATACATTCCGTTGGCTCTGAAAACACGTACTGAGTCATTTTTTTCAAGTCTCTTAGTTTCAAGAACTCCATCTCGATCACTCGCTGATTCAGTGCTGTATCACGCACGATGAGGATCTGACCTATTGAATCAAATGTCTAATCGAGTTTTTTAGTCATATAAAAGAAAAAGACATTTTGATTATACACCGAAAGATATGTCAGAGAACGGAGAGTTGACTTCGTTAAAAAGCATAGGCACGGCATTATTACGCGTTGCGAATTCCGCACCTACATACCTTCATTTTCCCCAGGCAATCTAACTCATGCCCACGTCTGAATCTATACGAACCCACAACGAATTTTGCTAAAATGACAGACCCAGCGTACAGAATCAAAAATCACATGAACAAAGATCACCACTTGGCCCTCGTGGATTACGTGGTCGTGTATGGCAAAGAACGCCTTAGCAACATTGATGTTCATAGTGTTCACATCGCCCATGTCACTGTGGACGAGTTGGCTTTAAAATACAAAGCTAAAAATGGCATGGAACAAGATTTGAAACTCGAGTGGAACTCAGTTGATGACGGAGAAGGTTTGCGTGTGGAGTCAATGCTGGACATCAAGGCCAAGCTCATTGCCATGGCGAAACACGCTGCCCAAAAGCAAGGCTTTTCGCATAAACAAATCACCAAAATATTGCCCCCAAAAACCGTGACTCCGTTTGTGGCGTACGCGTTTGCTGCGCTTTCAGTGGCTACTTACATCAAAAGAGATTTCTTGCGCTCGGTGCTTGGACTCGTTTTTTCACAGAATTCCCCAGGCGTTGAATCTTTCTTGGTGTTTGCTGAAAAAAGAGTTCTCCCAATTGCCGGAGCAATGTACGCTATACATTTACTTGAAATGTTGTTTCTTGTTCGGCCAAAGACCGTGAAGTATAGAATGCCTTGGCCTACGAAGCTTGCGTGGATGACATTCAGCTTTTTCGAGGGGTACTTGTGTGTTCCAAGATTGAACAGCTTAACTGAATAAGTGAAAAACTTTGCGGCTGGTGCATACAATGCTTAGGCGCCTGAAGTAGATAATGGTTTTGCTAATTGACAATAAGAAGATCGCGCGTTGTGCGCTATTTAGAACAGTCTACCGCTTCCCATCAAATAGGGTCTAAGAGCTGTGAAGGACATTTTTTTGAGATTTGAGGAGACCAGCTTCAAAATTCAATGTTACAGAAATCTCAGGTTGGTTCAGACACTCTAAACCTTGGCTAGTGCGTCGAAAACTGTAGCGTTTGTGAAAGAATTGGAAATTGAAACCCATAACTTGGGATGAGTTTCTAGAGCAAGATGAAACTGGAATGCTGAGGTATCTGCTGGCCGGTCTAGCGTACGTACATCATCTGAATGGACGTCATCAAGCGAGCGGCTTTCATGAAATCTTATGATAAAATCAGCTTTTTTTTGTGGCAATCTCAGATATGGAAACAGCTACGGCATTATTACAAAAGAGCCTGCGGCCTACTACTAAACACGTGTCTAGTACAAGAAAACGCTCCTGCTCCTGTCAATCACTGTCGGGGCAGTCATGTATTTGATTTTGGAAATATAGAGCCCAAATATTTTCTGGTAGGATCTTCTGATTTGAAAGTATTTTTTTTTGATAGATTCATCTGATTAAAGGGGCAAAACTATATAGCTAATATATAAAAAAAACCTTTAAACAGCTCCCAGCTACGTACCAAGTGTCTTAGCTCGGCCCGTCCCCTTCCATTAGTCACAGCCTGGGAAAGATATTATGCCACTTCAATTGGTGGGGCCCACTTCTATTGGACTGAAGTTAATAATCACGTCCGATTCATTTACATGGTCCTCGATTGCTTTGATGCCATCTGTGAAATGTATAAACTAGCCATTATATATGACTAAGGAGTATTTCGAGCATGAAACTGGCAACTTGTCCGAGCGGTTAAGGAGAAAGATTAGAAATCTTTTGGGCTTTGCCCGCGCAGGTTCGAATCCTGCAGTTGTCGATATTCTTTTTTACCTCCAGACAGTTTGTTGAACGTTTCTTTCTGTTGCATGTGTTGATTGACAATGTAAATTACGTATAGAAATGATAAGCCGCCCATAGGTCATATTCATCTTCTCAAAATGTATTCTCCTGTGAGGTGTGAACCTGCTTCTGGAGAACCTGAAGGCATTCCCTCCACCCCAAATCACCAAGCCAATTGCTTTCCCCCCCTCGCTGGATACGGTTAAATATAAGATCACCTGTAGAAATCCGGCCTGGAGGTGTTTACACCATACTCGCTGAGGGCGTTACTCAAATCTTCCATAGTAAGCACAATTTTGCCTTGCTGATTTCCAGCGTTGCTGGCGTACAGCTGTGTTTGAGGTTCACCTGTGCCCTCAGAATTCCCGTTGGCACCTGTGCTTTGCTGGTTGGCAAACTGCTGCCCCTGCAATAGCTGCTTCGCCCTTAGCTGTGGATTGGCCGAATTGTATACGGCCGAGGAGCTCCGGATGCGTGAGAATTCGTATGCATCCTGCGCAATGTCGGAGATGAATTTCTGGGTGGCAAGTGCTAAGATCCGCTTGACCCGCACATCTGCAGATTCAAATCCGTTTTTGCTGAGGTAGTAATCCGTCACTGCATCAGGAATAATCGGCGCAAAGTCACCTGCAACAAGCTCGAGCATTTCTTGAAGGGTTTTGTCTTTTTTCGCTAGTTCTGGGAGGTCGCCTGTGGGAATGCCGGCGGCAGCGGCTACTCCCAGTTTCGCCTGTGCCGGATCTTGGCCGTTGGCAGTATTTTCTGCGGACCCGGAAATCCCAGGCACCACGTCCATGTGAGTATCTTCATCATCAAATTCCTCGTCAAGCTCATCGTCCCGATCCGCCATGTGAGTGTCTTTCTCCTTGTCCATAAGTTCTGGCTGTGACATTGCTAAGTGATAATAGAGACTGTGTGCTCGTGGGGGAAGCTGTGGCTATTTCAGAAAAACAGAATTCCGGTTTGAGAGAGTTCAGTTCCTTGATTTATCAGAATTATAACTACCTCAGACGAGTGGAGAGCTCACGTCTATGGCAAAGAAGACTATGTATGGGCATAAAGTCAACTTTCATGTCGCGTGAAGCCTGAGCAGCGAAAGCGTTATATGCACACCCACGATTTGTGTGAGAACTAGACGCTTAGCCCTAATTAATCATGTGACAAATGAGACATTAAAGTTCGCACCACTTACCCGGAACCAAATAGCACGACGAGTATATGAAGGGAAGAGAATTCCCTCTAGAGATCTTTTTAGAAGGTCAGTTGACACAAAAGTGGTTTTAGTTTTTCCTAAATAAAGGTTTATTTCCACACGCTAGTACATCATGTCGAATCCGATATCTCAACTGTACCAGTTGGGAACCACTTGTGGACAGGACATTGAGTTGGAATATCCTGTACTCAAGCAGAAATACAAACAGGTTATGGGTCCTGAGCCGACCGCTGAGCACAAACGGATGCTTA
>NW_017387731.1:1713730-1754114 GCF_001664035.1 Metschnikowia bicuspidata var. bicuspidata NRRL YB-4993 | reverse complement strand
AAGAGCAAAAACAGAATAGGGCTAGATTGGAAGAGTATAGACCGGCATAGTAACGAGACTAGAACACGGACGAGGCCCGTATCAGTCACACAAGGCTTGAACCAGAGGAGAGAGACCTGAGCCATCAAGGGCGCACTGAAGACCAGGCGAGAAATTACCTGCCAAAGTCTGCCGAGAGCCGAACCATCAAGACTTGAATTGGAAGAGAGTCAAGTCTAACGCAGCCAGGAGTCGAAATTAGCAAGACTTTGGAAAAGCATCAAGTCTAAAGTTGTCAGGACTCGGAATTAGCAAGACCTGAACCCAAGCCTTGAATCGGAAACACCAGTCTGAATTTGCCAAGACTCGATTTCATCAAGAGTTGAGCCCAAGCCTTGAATCCAAAAGAGCCAAGTCTAGAGCTTTCTGGACTCGAAATCACCAAGACTTGAATCCGAAAGAGTCAGCTCAAACTCGCCAGGACTCATATCACCAAGACTTGAATCCGAAAGAGCCAACTTAAACTTGCCAGGAATCAAACTTGCCAGGACTCTTATCACCAATACTTGAATCCGAAAGAGTCAACTCAAACGGACTCATATCACCAAGACTTGGACCCAAGCCTTGCGTTAACCAACCCAAGCCTGGATCGAAGACCGGACGGGCCAAACTGCCAAGACACAAAACATCTAGGCCTGAGTCCATATCCGGCTCATCCAGCAGCACCCACCCAGACTCCCCGCATGACCGGTTTCGCCGAGCTGCTGACGTTCGGCAACGCGCTCTCGCTCCGCGTGGACGGCGCCATCGGCGCCATGTCGCTTTCGCCCAACGGCCGCGACGCAGTGTTGGCCGGCCGCAAAGGCCTTTTCATCATCGACTTGGACGACCCGTTCACGCCGCCGCGCTGGCTCCACCACATCACGTCGTGGGAGGTGGCGGACGTGCAGTGGCTGCCGCACCACGCCAAGCCGTCGTGGTGCGTGCTGACGCTGAACCAAAAGGCGTTGCTCTGGGACTTGCTGCGGCCGCACACGCACGCCATCCAGAACGTGCTCCACCGCCACACGCGGGCCATCACGGACATCCACTTCCACCCGCAGGACCCCGAGTTGCTAGCCACGTGCCTGATCGACACGTTTGTGTTCACGTGGGACATGCGCACGCCGCGGCGGCCCGTCAACAAGTACGCCGAGTGGCGGGCCGGCGCCACGCAGGTCAAGTGGAACTCCAGCAGCCCGCACCAGCTTGCGCTGAGCCACCACCACAGCTTCTACTTGTGGGACGCACGCAAGGGAGCGCTGCCGTTGTTGCGCGTGGACGGCGCCCACGGCGGCAAGATCAACGGGCTCGATTTCAGCGGCCACTGCGGCCGCGTGATCACCTGCTCCAACGACAAGAGCATCAAGTTCTGGGACACGCAGAGCTTGCAGGGCGACGTGCCGCGGCCGGCCATTGTGATCCACACGGACTACCCGGTGGCGCGCGCACGGCGGCTCCCGTTTGGCCAGGACAACTGCTGTGGAATCATGCCCGTGCGGGGCGGCGACAACGCGGTGCACGTGGTCAACTACAAGGCCGAGTACGGCCGTGCGCGGTCGCTCGGCGAGACCGTGCACATGGACGCGATCGCAGACTACTCGTTCCGAGGCCATGGCGGGCCGATGAAGGACTTCCTCTGGCGCCAGCAGCACGAGCACTACGAGGGCTTTGCGGCCAGACGGGCCTGGAAGGAGTACCAGTTGGTCACGTGGTCGCCGCTGGACTTCGACTTGCGCTTGTGGCCGCACGACAAGGCCGTGTACGACGTGGCCAACTACAACCCACTGCACCAGGTGCTCCTCGAGCTGTTTGTGGCGTCGCCCGACGACACGCCGCTCACGGCGCCGAGCCCGGCTTTGTCCAACGTGGGCACGCCGGACTCCGAGCCCACCGAGGCCGGCTGTCTTGCGAAGGGCTTGCTGATCAAGTACAACTCCTACGTGGTGGAGCCCGAGTCGTCGTTCGCGGACTTTGCCAAGGAGCTGGGCGGCGACATGCTCTCCCGCCTCGCGGGCTTCGTCATCAAGAAGTCCCACAAGAGCCTAGGCCGCTCGTCGCAGTTGAACCACTTGAGCTGGATCTCCGGCGTACGCATGGGGCGCCAGACCAAGGGTAAGTCTGCGGACGTGGATGGCGCCGCGCAGGAGGACCAGGGTCCCGCCAACCTCGGCGAGGAAATCAGTATAGTGGGCCACAAGTTCTCCAAGCTCCGGTTCGAGAAAATCTCGGTCTCCACCGGCCACATTGAGATCTCGTTGCGCGGTCCGCTTCCTGCCCTGGCGGAAGACGACACAGAAGATCTCGACCTGCAGCCGAAGCCTGTGAAGAGCGACAAGGAAAAACGTGACAGCGTGTCTGAAGTCTCCAACGCGGCAGGGCCGTCGGCCGCCAATGCAACCTCCCTGAGCTCGGCTCCTGCAACTGCGGGAAATGCCCCTTCCATCAACGCCAGCATGAATGCGAGCCTGGGTCTCAACACCGGTATCCCAACAAACCAGGGCACACGCCAAACCACGACTGTCCCTGTTTTTAACCCGGCAACAAGGCAAAGCGAGGCAGCCGCAACCACCCCTGCGCCTGTTTCAACAGATCAGGCTCCCGAACAAAAGCTTATCTTCATTCGGCTCGACGTCAGGTTTCCCAGGATGTACCCGTTTCTTGAGCCTCTCGAGTCAACACACACAGGCAAGAGGCGACTCAAGCACAAGAAGTCCAACCAAATCAGGTTCGAAATCGAAGAGACACATGAGCTCACAGCTGCTATGAAAAAAGAGATGTTGCGCAACCTCGATGAGATAGCGCATTTCTACTCCAATAAATACCACAAATACTGCCTCGAACCATGTTTGCGATACTTGATGGGCGAGAAAATTGACCTCGATGATTCCTTGATGATGGTCACACGCAGCGAGGATGAAGACGACGCCCTAGACGGCACAGAAAACAGCTTGGAAGTCGGCAACGAAAACTGGGTTGATGATTTGATCGACCAACACGAGGCCGCGGCTTCCTTTGCACGTGAGATGTCTGTTTCTGCGGACGAGGATGACGAGGATGCCGACTTGATCTTTGGAAATAATGACAAAATGTCCTCCAGCTTGGAACTGGCCAGACGGGTCCATAGCAACGAAGACCCCAAGACAGCAACGGGCACCCAGAACAAAATCAAACACGATTCAACGCCTTTGCCCAAGGGCTGTGGAGCTGTTTGGACGAGGTCTGGCGAGCTTGTATGTTTTTTCCTTCCAAAAATGAACGAGAGTGAAGCATCCAAGTCGTTACAGAAACTGAGCGTATTCAAGTTTACCGAGAATGGCTTTGGACTAAAAAGCACAGAGTCTCGACACACCCAAAGCCATCGTCAATCAACATCTCATATACTGACAACTCTGGCCACAGGTGTCTACATTCCTCCAGATACGGACAGTGGGACGGATCTCGAGAATACTGTTGAATCTGAGGATGACACCTTTTCCATGAAATCGGGCAGCTCTACCTCCTCAAGCGAAAGCTTCTCAAACGATTGGGATGAAATGTTGCAGGACGACATTCCGTCTGGCTCGCGGATACACGGACTATTCAGAGGCACTGTTGCTTTGGGTAGACGGATCCGGGTTGATGAAATTAATGGAAACTCCGCAAATAGGACTATTGGGGTAAAAGGATCCGCATACAAATCTTCGGCTGTGGATGAAACGGGACTGAAATCTACAAGGAAGGCAAAGAAGGGCAAACGTGGTATTTCTGTTGTTTCTATCATTGATTTCAAGCATCTTATTCCAGAAAAATATGAGCTTGCTTGTGACTACAGGGTTTTAGGAGACTCCCCCGAGGTACTTGCACGACACAATAGCGAAGTTGCTTTTCATCATGGCTACGAAGAAATCGGTAGCGTTTGGAGAATAGTCGAAATGCTTCTCGTGAAGGAGGTCAGGTTGAGAGACCTAACCGAGGTTGGAAAGGACTTTTTTCACGCACGTAGTGGAACAAGCTGCGATTTTTATTGGGGCAATCATCCTATGGGGCACGCCTGGATGATCAAAGAACTTTTTAACTATTTTGAAAAGAGAGGGAATCTGCAAATGCTTGCTATGCTTTCTTGTTTACTCTTTGAAAATCCTCTCAACATCCGAGCGAAAGATGATGGAGCACTCGACATCCCTATTCATACTCCATACCCATCGTTACCTCCCATGCCCTCTATAGCTCTGATGAGGGAACATGTTATCGTTTCATCAGAAGAGGCAAACACTGGAAATGAAAGCTCGAAAAGCGTGGGGACAGACAGGCATCGGTCTATCTCACGAAAGCCATCTATTATGAGCACTCATTTCTCCAGACCTATTTCTCCAGATTTCATGAGACGCAGTGAGTCTCCTTCCGCATTGGCGTCTCTGAAATACCCACCAGGCGGCTCCTACCAGCTCAGCTCACCGCCTTTGATGGATCCTTTTTCACAGGGTATAGCCCCTGACCGAAATGCGAGATCTTTCGAGAATTCAAAACTCTTTTCTCGCTTCTCCGCAAATGCTCGAAAAGGTAGCAAAGGCGTGCTCCATAAAGGAAGAAGCCTGATGGCGTTTCATGGTCATAGGGAGAAAGTCAAGCTACCACCACTGTACACGATAGAGATCAAAAATGTCGAGCTGCTAGATCTCTATGAGAACAAGTTTTCTGCGCATTTACTAGGAGGAATTGACCAGAATAAGATCATACAATACAGGGAGCAATACGCAGAAATGTTGTACACCTGGGGTCTTCCTTTGAATCGAATCAAAATATTGAAGTTCAACTATCCGCAAGGTTCTGCCAATACTCAAACGAACGCCGATTTCGACGTTCATGAGTGCTCGTATGGATCTCGATACAGAAAAGCATTCAGTAACAAGCAGCTGCTACTCACACCAATCACATCGATTCCGACGGCAAAGGAAATGCATGGAACACACAGAAGCGCAATGTACTTCAATACTGCGGCTACTGTGGGTTAATTATCTCAAAAAGAGTCGTTATTTGTACAAAATGTGAACATATCATGCACTCACATTGCGCAGCAGAGTGGTGGACACCAGAAAACACACACGATTTGCCTGAGGAATGTCCTACAGGCTGCGGCTGCTCGTGCATGGCAGGTGAGTCAAAGTAATAACACTATGGAATACGGGTTGGTGTGATTTGGTGTTTGAGAGTTTCATCCCATTCAGACACAAGCTTGTCCATGTATGCAATTACATCCTCAGCACCTGTGGGGTCAATTTCGGCTTTGTCAATGAATTCTTTACCCCAGCGATCGCACGAAGAGGCCAATTTCGCGTCTTGTTCCTTGTTATTTAATGCCACACAGACGGGTGAGTTTGCCGCAGTATACCCAGAGATGTTATGGATCTGGGAGCCCATGAATCTGGCCATGTAGAACATGAACATCATTCCATAATAGGTCAAGAAGTTCAAGTATTGGAAAAATGAGAAACTGGTGAAAATCCCTGGGTGCACCACGTACGAGAGGATTCCGTGTTCACTCTTCAACTTTTTATACGAGCCAGTGTGGATCAAATCGACCAAACGTTTAGATCCCTCGTAAGGTTCATGAGATTTGAGAAGTTGAAGGTCGTTGAACGACAAGTACTCAGGCCCTGACATAACTGAAGAGATCCAGATAATTCGGCCACCACCTGCCAAAAGTGCCTTGATTTTGTGCAAGAAATAGTATGGCCCAAAAGCATTTCCTTGGAAAACAAGTCCCATGTCGTCATCTGATTTCACGCCAATGCGCTGAATTTTGTACGTGGGAAAAGTGACAGCATCGAGCAAGTTGGTGAATATACACTGGAAGGCGGCAATCCAGTCGATACCACTATAACATCCCTGAGCAGCATTCACGAATACAAAATCTATATGTTGGAACTTCTTCTCCAAGTCATAGTAGGCACCAAGAATTGACACCATGTTCGTGAAATCCACAAGAAGATAGTCGAATTCAAGAAAACCGGTGCGGTGTGGTAACTTTTCTCTGGCATGTTTCTTGATTTTAGAGATCACATCCTGGACTCGGGGAAGCGTTCGGGATGTGACGACGATTGTAAGATTTGTCGATGGAGAAATCTCGTCAAGAAGCCTGTAAGCGATGTTGATACCGAGGTTTGAATTCGTGCCTGTGATGACTGCGACTTTGCCTTCTCTCATTTTGTATATGTGTTTTCACTAATTGACTCTCGAGCTGAACGATTAGATAGTGGTCAGCGTATGTGATATTTAAAGAGGTGGAAGTTTGTTTGGCCATGCACTGTGCATATACGGTAAACGACGTAAAGTAGTTCGCGCGCACGATGCATGGGGAATATGTAATATTGAAATATCATCTAGTTGCATGCAAAATATGAATGATTCGTTTCTAAATTCACCAAGAGAAATAGAGAGAGTTGGGTCATATATCTACTGGGTTTCCGGGAAGAAGCAAGAAACCTGGGCACTTATATATACGAAAAAGCAAAAAAATAACGACAACTGCAGGATTCGAACCTGCGCGGGCAAAGCCCAAAAGATTTCTAATCTTTCTCCTTAACCGCTCGGACAAGTTGCCTCTTTCGTGTCATTGAAGATTCCAGGTTGGTCTAGTTCATACTATGCCCTACCTGCATGGAACCCTCGCAGATATCCTGTAGACTGTTACACAGACTATGTAGGACTAACAATAAGAGAGGTTGAAGTATTTAGAATCTAGTCCTAGTTATCCTTGAGAGGATCACGCTTATTTAGCGCCAGTTCGTCTAGAACTATTACACGTTACTTTTATCCTTAAGGTTATAGTAATTGTCCCGAATACGCTCCCGTACTCCTATCCCCTTGTTCCCGTTCCGGCTTAAGACCGAAGTACCTGAAGGTAAGCCAAGCCTCTGAAGAAGACCTTGAGCATTCTACGAGACATCCAAGAGATACGATCCGACGATCTAGTTTACAACAATATTCGATATAACGTCCAATTAACGTTATATTGTGAAGGAATAACATCAAGATTAAATATATAACAGATGTGGAACTTCGATAGTCTCTTGAAAGGCTTAATATAAGCAGGGAACGCAAATCAACAGTATTGAATTATCCACAGGGACCTTTTAGATCTCGCACGGCGCCAGCGTATTTGGGAGCTGTTCAGAGGAGTTTATGTTACTTTATGGTTTTGTTCTTCGAATTAGATAAAATCACCTGCATATAACTATCTTCAAAGAGAAACATGAACAGTGTTTCACAAAGAACATCAAGATATCACACAAATTTTGTCCTAGCGTGCAATAATGGATCATGCTGGGACTGGCAGAAGGTTCTGAAATAAGTTAAAGATCTATGACTTCTATAAGATGCCTCCAAAATCACAAACAGACATACCACTTTGAGTTGCTTCGAACCCATATTTGAGGACCGTCCAGGCCATGATTATCGAATTGAGACGCCAGCACTAGATACTTATCTGGGAGCTGTTTGTATGTTTTTTTATGCCATATGTTATTCTATATTGTTGTCCATTTGACCAGAGGAAAGTCATCGGTCCTAAAAAACTACTTTTGTAAATCTGATTATAGAGAGCATGACATGTTCAGCTCATAATGTTTTCCATATTTTCGAGAGTGGACACGGTTTACTTTTTTGCGATCTAAGCTGTAGTTGATGCTGACGGACATGATTACGTTGCTAAGAGTCAAAACCAGCAAACGCATTCCTAGATTTGGTGACTGTTCATCTGATTCACTATATCAATGTCTTTTCAGCGAGTAATTGCATGCAAAAATCGAAGTGAACAGTGCGCATACCTTTGAAAGATTGTAGGTTTCAAACTTTCTTTGATGTTTCAGCATTTGCTGTAACGCGGGCACATGTCTCAAGTTTCATCTTCCAGCAAAGGACTGTTTCAGAAACCTGTGACTGAATCGAAACCTGCCATGTGTGAATATATGAAACACGTCTACGCGCTCGGCATGTTTCAGAAGTTTGCGCTGCCGCGAATTTCTGAAACGAGCAGGCACTGATGGGTTCGCGCGCAATATAGTTTGCAAGCACACACACCCCGCATTCACACATGTTGGTGCTTCACGCAAGAGAAGCATGGGCGATGCCGATGACCGCAGATAACCTGCGTTTTGAGTAGTCTCAATAAATACTGAGGCTATCGCTTTCTCAGACAATCGCTTTGAGCCACAGGACTTCATAATATATGAAAATGAGTTCCAGGAAAGTCGTGTTCAACATCAGCCGGTCATACGAGACAAAGCAGGTCTTGGGTGAAGGTGCTTATGGAGTGGTGGCGTCAGCAGTGCATAAGCCGACGGGCCTAACTGTGGCCATCAAGAAGATCGAACCTTTTTCGAAGACAATCGTGTGTCTTCGTACTATCCGGGAACTCCACCTATTGAATTTTTTTCGCAATCACGAGAACATTATTGGGTTTTACGATGTGCAGCGGCCCAAAGACTTTGAGTCGTTCAATGAGGTGTACTTGATCCAAGAATACATGCCCACAGACTTGCACAAGCTCAACCATTCGCTGGATATTCTGGACAAACACATCCAGTACTTCATTTACCAGATTCTTCGGGGATTGAAAACCATCCACAGCGCAAACGTGATTCACCGCGACCTCAAGCCCCTGAATGTGCTCGTAAATTACAACTGTGACGTGAAGATCTGTGATTTCGGCTTGGCCCGGATTATGGGGTCGACGATGCTGCCGCTAGAATCAAAACTCACCGAGTACGTCGCCACACGCTGGTACCGGGCGCCCGAAATCATGCTTCTGCAGTCGATGTACACTACTGCAGTTGACCTCTGGTCCGTGGGGTGCATGATGGCCGAGCTTTATTTGGGATACCCGCTATTTCCCGGAAAGGACTACAAGCACCAATTGCTCCTCATATTCCAATATTTGGGCACCCCGGAGGGCGAGGACTTGGAATGCGTCAAACTGCCCAGAGCAAGAGACTACATCCAGCTGTTGCCTCGGCAAAGAGCGGTCGATGTTTTCCTGTACTTCCACAACCATCCTCGCCGCATCCAGAGGTTCGGCACCGCGACCATAAATCCACTAGGGCTTGATTTGATGACGAGGCTCTTGACGTTTGACCCCGAGAAACGGATCACTGCCAGCGAAGCGTTGAAACATCCATACCTAGAGCAATACCACGACCCGTCCGACGAGCCCATCACTAAAGTGAAATTAGAGCCCGACTACTTGGACCAAAAAAGCAAAAGCGATCTCAGCATCGACGCGTTGAAAACATATTTGTATGACGCAATTCTCGAGATGACGCGGTCTCGTCTCAAATAGAGTGGTGGTATGATGAATGTATGATTTTCGACACAGGAGAGTAAGCCGCATTGAAGGGGGGATGATCTATAATTTCCCGGGTTGGAAGCTCCGGAAGCTGTGCTAAAGCGCAGGAAGCGTCTATATCTGATGTCGCCACGTTCAATATCTTAGCCACCGATCAGTCACGTATTGTGCCATTTTTGGACCTCATTTGCGGCTCGATACATAGTTTTAAACCTCGTAACTGTTTGACTATATCAAAACTACCTAGGTCAAGAACCGGAAGTCTTCTTTCACGGAAAGCCCGTCGTTTCCCTTGCCAAGCTCGCGCTCCCAGTTCATCGTACCATTTTCGATCGACTTGTTCAAAACGTGTAGTCTCCATCTCAAGGCAATGGCGCACAAGATTGCCAAAGCCAAGAACACTATGTTACATATGAAGGCAGTGGTGTAGCGGGGCGCAGAGGAGGACGAGTACAAATAGGCGTTCCAGATGGACGCCGAGTTTGATAAGCAATTCATCAACGAGAGCGCAATGGCTCTTTTCAACGGTGGCCTGGGACACGAGTTTGACATCCACGAAAGAATCGTGGTGAACGAGCAGTAGAGTGAAGGCACCATGATGACCATGGCAAAGTACCGTGCACCCGTGTTTAACGTTGCTACCGCAATTATGAACGAGATGATGGAAACCACCATTGGGCCGACAACATGCCAGAATCTCTCGCCTGTCTTATCTGCGTGGCGGGCCCAGAAAAACGTACTCACCACGGCAAGCAAATACGGGGGCGCTGTCAAACATAGAGTCACAACCTTACTGAAATTCAAGGTTTCCACAATGGAAGGAAAGAAATTGGTGACGCCACAGGCAGCCACCAACCACGAAAGAATCCCCACACAGGCCCACACCTTGATGTCGCTGATACATAATTTGAATGCACCCCAATACGTTTCTGTGTTGATGGAGTCCGAGTCATCCTCACCAATCTCAGCTCTGATTTTGTACAAAAGAACTTCCTTCTCGAGATCTGAAAGCATCCTAGAATTTTGGGGCATGTCAGGCAACACCCAGTAAGCCAAGGGCGCAATGCCGACGGTAATTGCGCCCTCGATGATGAACAACCATCTCCAGGACCGTAATCCCCTTACATAGTCCATATTCTCGATGATTCCTGCAGCAATAAGACCAGAAAAGGCACCCGAAAGCAACGAACCAGAATACAACAATGAGTTTCTGAGTGAGAGCTGGTTTCTTGTATACCAGCAGGACAAAATGTAGAGGGCACTTCCGAAAAAACCTGCCTCCACAAACCCCAAAATCAATCTTATCGCAAGCAAGCCTCCAAATCCCTGTACGGCTGCCGTGCAAGTGGAAACCGTTCCCCAAGAAACCATAATACAAGTGATGAAAACAGACGGTTTTTTGTACTTGTTCAAAAACATGTTTGCCGGGATCTGCATGAGGATGTACCCAACAAAAAGAATGGAGATGCAGATTTGATACTGGTTACCCTGGAGCCCCAAATCAGACTCCAAGCCCCCCAATCGGGCACTGGCGATGTTGTTTCTGTCCAAGTAATTCAAAATGTATAAGAGCACGAGCATGGGAATCAACCTGATGTCCACTTTGCGGGTGATTCTCCGATGCATGTCCTCGAGTTCTGCCTCGCTGAATTTTTGCAAGGACTCGGGCTTGGCCAATTCTTTTCTTTGTGAGTCTGCCGTCTCCACATGGCAAATTTGAGCCTTTTCTTCATCGGCTATAGAAATATTAGACATGGCTTTGTTGCTGCAAACACGAGTGTAGTGATTTTCGCTCTAGATGCGGTTGCTTCGAGAGACCAAAAAATGTGCTGTAGCTTTCCAGATCTTTGGGAAAAGGTAAATGTGAGTGAGATATTGGTTTTCCTCCCCAAAGGCAGATTACGGGCCTTATAAAGGGCATATTGCCAGTTGATTAATAGAGATCTGAGGGCGAGAATGCTGCAGGGCGTGCATGCCGTCCATAGTCAAAACCGCTGTATACAGGCCACATGGTGGGGTGCCTCCCAGAAGATAGGCCATTGCGCGTCGTGGGGGAAAGATCCGACTATAACCCAGATTTTTGGATGATGTGCAATCGCAGACTTCTTGTTGTATATAAGAAACTGACGGTATCCAGATCCAAACGGGTTTCAGTATGACTCCCTCGACCACTAGTGGTAAGAAACAGTAGTATGAGATTTGTGGAGCCATACTGTAATACGCCGTTTTGCATGCGGGCGTGGGGGAGCACGGAGAAACGCGTTGTGGATTCCGCGTGGAGGTGGGGGTCATATATGAATTGCCGTTTCGACTTGCCCCATGATCTGTGTACCGGGAAAAATATGGGGATTTCACGCAATTGCTAGTGTTTAGGATCTTGTGCATCCACCCTCTTTTGAAAATGGTGGAGGGGATCGGCACAAAGCTTATTATCATTGCTGCCAACGTGATTCTATAGCATATTGAGAGAAGCTTACACCCCCAAAAATCTGGGATTTTGACTGTTTCACTCTAACAAGTGGATCCACATCGGGGAAATCCATTGCCACATGCTGAAGAATCCTGGCTTCAGCTTCTCTTGCCTGCGGTGTGCATACAGACCCGTTGCACTGGCAGCGTATGGGGATAAGACTGGCGAAAGAATACTTCCGATTGAAAAAAAAAGAATCTTAAGTAGAAGGAACAAGTATTTTCTTCCGGTACTGCAAGCTATTCTTGTACGGTATCGTAATTCAGTATTTCTACCGAAAAGTCATTTAAAAGCTGAAAAGACTCTTCTGACAAAAATGAATGCGAAAATGACAAAAAGATGATAGCCTGCAATGACCAAGGAGAATGCAGAAACAAAGACAAACAGGAGTGACACACTAGAATGACATACAGCAAGACCAACCATGGCAAATAGAAAAAAAACTTAAAACAACTACCGTTTTTGAAAAACACCGCCTTTCTCAACTTTGGCCTGCTTTGCTGGTATTCGCAATTCCTATTAAAGACCCGCGGCACAAGCACCTCAGCAGAGCAAAGACAATTTCGTCTTTTCCCAGCAATTTTTTCCAGTCCGCAAGTAGCAGCCACTTTCTTGAAAACCAGACCTGGCTCCGTCAGCCAAGCACACCCAAAAATGCACACCTCCCAAAAAAACAAACATGGCTAATTTCCCACGGCCAGCCTGCGTACGCGAGCACCGCGTCACGTGACACGCAGTGCGACCCCCAGGGTAGTACTAAACCACCAGAACCACCAGCTGATCTGGCTTCACCGCTTCACCACACCCCATATTCTTGCCGTATCCTACCATATTTCATCAAAGTACAAAGTTACAAAAAGCCACGAACCGCAAGATCTATAAATGCCACTAAACCACCAACACGGCAAGTCCGCACATCCAGATCAAGGCCCTTTTCCGGGCTCGCCACAATATGTGGCGCGTTCTCTGTCTGCCACACTAGCCGCCAGAGCTGCAAATCCACAAACTGAAAATAGCCTGGATCTCCAAACCCACGCCGTTTTGCTGCCTGACGAAGATGACGTCATGGACGACTGTGCTGCCGGAGCCAGCGTGCTACATTCTGCGCACCCGGGCTCCGAAAGCGAACATTACGGCACAACGCCTGCCGAATACCCCGAATCCGGGCCCGAAGACGCACACGCCGGATATTCCGATACCGGGGACCACACCGGTACTTCTTTGGATCCGCTGGCCCGCGGGGCGGGGGAGCTGGACGAGGCACAAACGGCGTTTGCCGCCGGGTCACGTGACACCGGCCTAGGCATCCGCCGTGTGCCCCCGGGGCTGGAAGGGGGCATCGATGATGGAGACGAGAATGACGACGACGACGATGACGACGAAGACGAAGACGAAAACGACGAAGACGAAAACGACGAAGACGAAAACGACGAAGACGAAAACGACGAAGACGAAAACGATGATGATGATGACGATGACGATGACGATGACGACGACCTTGACAACGACGACGCCGCCGACGAGCTCTTTGGGCTCATGTCCGGAGGCACGCGGAGGCCCGATTTTCTCCGGGATTTAATGGAGCGCAACCGCGCCGGCAGCGGCGCATCGCACCCCCATGGCATCCTCGAGGTCATGCTGCGGCTTGTAGACGGGTTTGAGGGCCCCACCTTTGGCCGCCAGCACTCCGAGTTCGATGCCTTGGTCAGCAACATCTCGCAGCGTGATGACACGTATTTGATCCTCGAAAGCATCAACGAGCTCTCCGAGAAGTTGCTCATGATGGACGGCATGACCGCCGAGCGCGTGATCCGGCCAAATCAGCTTGCTCGCGCGCTCGTAGACATTCTCAACGACCCAGCCTTGGTGGAGGACCTCGAGCTCCACTTGGTCACGTGCCGCTGCCTCTACAACTTCATCGAGGTGAACGCGGACTTCATCAATGACGCGCTCAATTGCGAGGCAGTGGAGACGCTTGTGGCAAAGCTCTTGGAAATCGTGTATATTGACTTGACCGAGCAGTGTCTCCAAACGTTGGAGATCATGTCGCGCGACAAGGGAGCCCATTCACTCATATTGGCGAGCGACGGCTTGCGGGCTTGTTTGCAGAACCTTGACTTCTTGACGATGCACTCGCAACGGAAGTGCTTGCAGATCGTTGCGAATGCGTGTGAGGATATCCTGGCAGTGTATTTCGACTTTGTGCTGGACCAGTTCCAGAACTTGGTCAATGTGGCCGAACACCACGACGACGCCACAGTGAAGAAGAGTGCGTGGCTTGGCGTCTCGCGCATCATTGACAGCTTCAAGGACAAGCCAGACTTCTTGGAAAAATTGTTTTCGAACGACGTCCTTCTTCGTCACATGTTGAGTGTGATTTGCGACTCCTGTAACCCCTCGAACACTGATGTTGGCCTCAACTTTCACTCCATGATATCGTTGCTTAAGTCGCTTATCATTCTCATCTCCACTTCGGTGAAGATCTCGAGCCTTCTTCTTCATTTGGGCATAGGTGACTACATCAAAAGCTCTCTTGACAAGTTCAAAAAGAATGATGACACGAAAACGCAACACACTGCTGAAATCTCAATTGAAGCGATGATATCCTGCTCAAAGGATCTCTTGTCATTATTTTTGCACGTCATTGCCTATTTATCACCCATAACCTATTCACCCAAGGACACTCCGTTCTTGCCTGACGACGAGAAAATAAGCCAAACGAAGAATCGAATTAATTACGACAGAAACTTGCTGTACAGGAATGAAGATGCAGATGCTTTTCGGAATTTCACAAATCAAGTGTGGCCTGTCTTGATCGGTTCTTTCCAGGCCACCATGGACTACTCGATCAGAAAACAAGCGCTCATATGCCTTTCTCGAATGGTCTCTTTTGCTGATCCCGAACTGTTTGGCAAAAGAGACATGGACTCTTTGTTCGGCATACTTACTTCTATTGTCAGCAGCGGAAAAAAAGTTGTCTCTGATGCATCTGTGACTCCCTCATTGCAAGAGCGGTCTATGAACGGGTCTGTTTTATTGCTACTGGGTGCTTGTGTGGTGACACACAACATATTATTGAAGTCTCAGCTATCTTGTGTTCCTATCCTAGAGAGAGAAGGTGTTTTCAGTGACTTGGCTCAAATTTCTGAGTCTTTGCGAGCTGCAGGGCTACACGCGCCTGATAGCATTGTCAATGATAAAGCTGAAGGAGAGGTAAGATTTAGTCGGTTAGCGAACGTTTATCAGCAGAAATTTGCTGATAGAGAACTCGTGGATCTTAGTCTGCGTATGGAGCTTACTTCAATTTTGAAGTACTTGGAATCCGTGGCAGTGGCCATCAATCACTTTCGAGAGGAATTTTCCCAGTTGGGAGATAGTCTTACCTCGGAAAACAATAAGCTTGCACTGATTGTAAACACGCTAAAAGTTGCAGTGTCAAACTCTGCTTACACCTCCGATGATTGGAACTCGCTTTGGTCTAATCTAGGAGAAGCTTTGAGTTCAAGCGAAGGCGGTATCTCGAGCTTTGAGTTATGTTCACTGGGTCTCTTGAACCAACTTACACAATTGTTTCAAAGTCAAACTCATTCGGAAAGTTACAAAGATACAGCCACAAAAACTTTCATTCAGGCTTTTTACAAGGAAAGCAATAAACTTGAAAAACTCATAGCTCTTCTTCAAGACTCATTGACACGCGCCGAATCTTTTGAGGTAACGTCAAGCGGTGTCACGAATCCCAGTGGTACTGAGAGTGGCTTTGCATCCTTGGCTAAGCAAATTAAGATCAAACTAATCCCAGAAGATGAACCTAATGCTTCTGTAGCTCGGGACTCAATTATTGTTTCAGTGCATGCCATTGCGACCTTCAAAGCTATTGAAAAATTCTTGAAACAGAGAAACTTTTTCTCAGGATTGGCAAGAAATATTGAAACTAACTCAGAACGAAGCCTGCCTGAAAACGCGGAGGACATTCCAGAAACCGAGTTTGTAATTGATGGCTCACGTATTTCCAAAGAATCAACAGTTTTTGGTACTGTGTTCAGGTCGTTACACAAGTCATCTCTAAAAAAGGTTGAACCTTTTGACATATGGGTAAAGCCACACGAAGTATACTACAGATCGTCCACAAATGATAATGTTGATGTTGCTGCTCCCGAGGTTGAAGATTTTAAACCAATAGACCCCAACACAAAGGTGCTTTTAGATCTTTTGCGCACATTTTTTAAGATAAATGAGTCTGTGGAAAAATCAAAGAAGTATAAAGCCCTTCCTGCTGAGGTATTCATGAATTGGAAGTTGACTGTGAAACTAAACAGACAGTTGGAAGAACCATTAATTGTCGCAAGCGGGTCTATGCCTTCTTGGACAATCGCCACAACGAAAAATTATTCATTCGTGTATCCGTTAAACACGAGAATGTTCTTTTTGCAAAGTGTTTCATTTGGTCATTCACGCTTGATCCATACTTGGAATAGCCGCGCAATCAAAGACAAGGCAGACAGTGGTAATGATAGCACTTCAGGATCCAATGGCAGCTTGCTGCTTGGAGCCCCCATGAGAACAAAAGTTAGACTATCAAGAGACACAATCTTCAAAGGTGCGATCAAGGTTCTTCAGCAGTACGGACTGCTGCCAACTATTCTTGAAATTGAGTATTACGATGAAGTTGGTTCTGGCTTAGGTCCAACATTGGAGTTTTATGCATCGGTCTCTAAGGCATTTTGCAAAAAGGAATTGCTGATGTGGCGGCATAGTGAAATCGATGGTGTGTATGCGGCCAGCACCCAAGGTCTATTCCCATCGCCTATCAGTGTGATGGGGAACGACGAGAAAGAAAGAAAAGTGTTGTTCCTCTTCAATATGCTTGGGGTCTTTGTTGCCCGTGCGTTGCTCGATTCAAGAATCATCGACTTCAACTTCAACACGTTGTTCATTTCACTCATTCAGGACCCTCACTTCCTTGACGATATCTTTATGAACAAAAAAGACGTGTCCGAGATGATTGAAGTTCTCCGGGACGTTGATCTGGATTACGCAAGAGGAATGCAATATTTGACCAAATTCTTGTATGATTTCAGAGGGACGCCAGATGATGACCGTGTTGAATTTGATGGAACTGAATTATCGGACTTATCGCTTTACTTCACTGTTCCCGGCTACGCAGATATTGAACTCGTCGAGAATGGAAGTAACATTGCCGTGACGCCGCAAAACCTTGAATCGTACATAAGGAAAGTCACCGAGCATTTGTTGTTGGGTGGGATTGGAAAGCAGGTGCAGTCTTTCAGAGAAGGGTTCACGTCTGTATTCCCCATCGAATCTTTGTCTATCTTCACAGCAAAAGAGCTCAAAGAAATATTCGGAAGTGGCGAAGAAGATTGGTCACGACAGACCATTTCTACGTCAATCAAGGCAAACCATGGCTTCTCTCAAGACTCAAGAGCCATAAATATGCTTGTGAATGTTCTTCAGGAACTTGACTTATCTGAAAGACGAGACTTTCTACAATTCTTGACCGGTTCACCAAGGCTTCCTATTGGGGGATTCAAGGCAATGCGCCCCGAGTTCACTGTGGTTAGAAAACACCCAGACGCTGGACTTTCAGGAGATGATTACCTTCCTTCTGTTATGACTTGTGCAAACTACCTCAAGCTCCCAGACTACAGCCTGGAGCACCTATTGAAGACTAAACTCTTACATGCGATCCGCGAGGGTGCTGGTGCTTTCCACTTGTCATAGGTTCTCGGACCTGCAACCAGTATCTGGAAGTAGCACTAACAATTGAGAGTGCAAAGAAGTATAAGTCCAAATTTAAGCGTTTCAGTATTAAGGAGAACATGGGAGATATATGATGTGACGAAATTTTAATTAAAATATGAATGGAACAAATACGCTTCGGCATTTTAAGTGCTGTATTTCCAGGATAGCGGGCGTGCACAGTGACTTTGACTTCTGACCTGCACCAGCACTCCACTCAACACAATCTCCAATATTGCGCCTTCCTTACAATCAACAAAACGATTGCCATGTCCGTCACTCTTAACGAAATCGTGAGTAGCTTGGTGGAAACTGCCCCTACTGGCGAGATAAACGAAGTGAAGGCCGATTTGCTTGCTCTTGCTTCCGATGAGAACCGTGCAACAATCAACGATGCCTTGGATAGTCAGATAGATCAAAATGGCCTTATTGTTTCGGGGGAATTGATTGCAAGCAAACTAAACAAGGACCCCTCGTCTTCGAAATACTGGGACTACATTGAAAAAAGAAAGTTTAATGTTGACTTGGACTCTAAGAAGGCCATTGACATCGAGTCCGCAGAGCCTGGGGTGGAGTACCCCAGCTATTTCGATAAGCTCGTTGAGTTGCTAAAGCAGTATGGAGAGGATCACTATCCTTCCGAATATGCATTTTCTGTTATTCCGGAACTGGCAAGTTCAGTCAAAATCGTCATAATAGGACAAAAGTTGAACAAGAATAATTTCTACACTGGTATCTGGAAATCTGTTTATTCTGTGGACAGTGAAGGCACCATTGAAGGCAGCGTAAAGTTGGATATTCACTACTACGAGGAAGGCAATGTGAGGCTTGAGTTCGATGAGGCCACGCCTACCAGCCTGATTAAAGAGGTGTCTGCGTCTGCTATTGTGAACGTCATCAACAAGGCCGAGAACGAGGCGACAATGAAAATCCTAGGCGACTTTACATTGTTGAACCAGAAGTACTTCAAGAACTTGAGGAGATTGTTACCCGTGACCAAACTGAAGATTAACTGGGGAAAGGCGATCGGGGCCTATAGATTGGGCTCTGATGTAGTAAACAAGAAATGAGGACGTCTCCCAAATCGAGCATATATATGAATCAGCTATCTTTCAAGGATCTGTAGCGCTCTCTATACTTGAGATAATACAAGGGCTTTGCACCCCAACTACCGGAGTTTAAAAAGGGTCATCACCACGAAAAACACAGCCAATAACACCATTACTATGCGAGTCAAACTGGCATTTCTGCTCATGACAGTCTGCAAGTCTCCACTGGTTCGTTTCACCTTTGTCCACAACTGGCCAAAACTATCGTTTAGAGAGTCTAAAGTCAGCATTTCCAGCTGAACCCGGCCGTGAATATCTCTATCCACGGTGGTTCGGAATTGCTGTAGTGTTTGGGAAAGCTGGTCAAAACGCTGGTTATTTTGCTCCTCTCTATGGCCGTATAAATTTGACATGCTATGTGTGGGTTTGAAGGTGGGCTTATAGTGAATGACTTGAGTCGAGACGTAGCTTCCAAAATGGGCCACCCTGTGCAGGTCATTGGACGATTGCCATGAAATTCCATCCCACGGTTGCATCAAGTAAGGTCATTCTATGTGATTTAATTTCTGTTCAAAACTAGTCATAAGACCGATATAGCGGGGCTCCTTCTTATATATGTCTTTTCATGGAAGAAAAGTTTTTGCAGAACTTTGACACTTTTTTCCCGCATAGTAGTATGATGTATCGACCGTTTTATTCCTTAAACCTGGAAAGGGATAAGTCTTGATAAATATGTCAAAGCTGAACAAACAGCAAGTTAGACCCATAAGTCACGTTTGAAGACATCACTCAAGGCGGCGAGATTGCGGCCCATTTCTCAATGTCAAGGTGAACATCAGAGAACTAATTTGGGGCCAGGACCTGATTCATGTCAAAATGATGACACTCATATATAGTTCCATATAAGCCTTATTTTTGTAAACCCGGATATTATGGCGACACAGGTGACCAGAAATTAACCTATGCAAGTCTCGTCAACTGTTCCCTAAATGCTATAGTGAGCCTCGGCTCATATTTTAAGGATCAAAAAATGGAATAACTAGATGATTCTCAGAAATTCATGTTGAGTTCAAGCTCGAAGTGTAGGTTTGGCATCCGTTATTGCCCGAAGGGATTTGATTCAACCAACGTTTGACGCAAAAAAGGGATTCACAAAAAGTAATATTCAGGTTCTCAGACAAAATCTGAAGTCGGAATCTCGCGTGAATGCCCAAAAAAGATGATCATCTGAAATGAGAGGGCTTAAATACAAGGCAGCGGCAATCAAAGAAAACAGTCGTTGTGGATACAAATTCTCAACTAGCATCGTGAAAAACCAGTAGAAGCTATGTAATTCGAACCCTTGAGAGCTCACCAAGCTGACAAAAATTATTCAAAAAAAATCATGGATGTTCAACATTTTCTAGATTCCGGTTTCAAAATGCTCGTTTATCACACACTTCTTATTCAGGTATTAAAATCACTAAAACAACGAAATTGATCATGTTCGTGACGGTGACATCACACAATTGCAAAAAAAGTCTCCAACTTTAACTCTTAAACAGTGTTTAAAACAATCTGTGAGCCCTCCTTTTCTAGCATGTTGACATCATCAAACAATTGACATCACCCACTTCTGTAGTTTTGACTCTGCGGGAACGACGTCTGTGGCCGATATGAGCTCTGTGGATATTGCTGGCCTGCACCAGTATACTCATTCGGTCTCTCTCCACCATAATTGGCGCCGTTGCCAAAACCAGCACTTGTGGGCTGCTGTTCCAAGTAATTCCCATAGACAGGCAATTGCTGAGCTTGGTTGCCAGGTTGGCTTGGAGAAGGGCCCGTGGCTTGGTGTTGATGCTGAGCTTGCGATTGCTGAGGGTATTGCAGCTGTGCATGTGCGGGATATGGAAGCGAGTAGTTCAGCTGCATGTTTTGTCTCTGGGAAATCATGTTGTCAATCAGACTATTGTATATCTTTGTTTCTGTGTTCATTTGGTCGTTCAATGCACGGAGCTCGTCCCTCCGAGAGCTGTGTTTCTCAATAAGCTGAGCCAAAACTGGCTTCAAGGGCACGATGCTATTATATAGTTCCGTGACCTCTTCCTCCAGCACCGTGTTTGGATCCATCGAAAGAAGGGCCAAAAGCCTGTCAACTTTCTTAGATTCTATCTCCATTAGGGCAGTCTCGAGCTTGTGTTCCCTTGCGAGCTCCTCAGGTGTTTTTGACACCACAGGTGAAACATAATTGAGTGGAAAAATCCCAACTTTTCCGGTGGGCAAAGACCCCCTCCACCAGTCTCGATATACGGACTCAATCACAGTGATCACGTCGCCTTTTCGAAATGAGAGCTCGTCTGGCTCATATGAGATCAAGTCGTACAATGCCACGACCTTCTTGACACTAGCAATTGTGACGGTGTCTGGGTCGTTTTTTGTCCCTGAGCCACCAATACTACCGGCATGATCCTCTTGAGCGCTGCTGTATGAAGCGCTACTTTTGTGCTGGTTTCCATCCTTTTCACCGGCCTGAAGAGGGGAAGGAAGTGGCTTTGAGTCCAAGTACAGTTTACGGATGCTTTGCTCGCGTTCGTATTCTTGCACAGACAACTTGAGCGCCCTTTCAAGCTCCAAATCTTCGTTTTTGCGGTCTTGCGTTGTCATTTCTGTCTTTGCAGGCTTGCTCGGGGGCGACTTCAAGTACTGCAGGTATTTTGACTGAACGGTGGCGTAGGCATCAGAAACGGCCTTCAACGATGGATCCTTTTTGAACGACTTGTCGAGCTGCTCAATGACCTCGGCGATGCGGAACTTGAGTTCCTTGTGCACTTTCCTATCGGCCAATCTGCTCAACAAACAGTCCTTCAAAAACAGCAGCGAAGCGATTTCTTGTTGCATACGAGACCCACAGTTTTCGCCCATTGCCACAAGAAGCGTTAGTGCTCGGAGAACGATGTTGGCGTCTTTTTGGCCGAGCCTGCCCCGGACGAGCTTGATGGCGGCTGGAATATTTGTTTCTGGGTCCGACAGAATCGTGTCACAAACATCTAAAATATGCTGCCAGTTGTCAGCGGTCAAGGCGGGATCCGTAGCTGTGATTATCTGCAGTTCAAGCGTCATTATTTGGAGAATTTGCTGATTTTGGCGGGGTATCTTGTTGGTTTGGAGGCACAGATTGTAGCCGATGCTGGATGCTTCTTTGCTTCGATGGATATGTGGCCTATTCAAATCAGGAGTAAAGGCAAGCGAAATTCAGTTCTTCACACTTAGCTAGTCAAATTGGGAAGATTGGTAGCAATCAACAATTTTTCAGAGTATGTCTGATTCAGGTAGTATGTCTGGTTCAGGTAGTATTAGAGTGGCGGAGTTGGGATACTGATATGGTCGCGAGCCACAGGCGGGCTCCTGTGTGCACTCCTGGGGCCCCCGAAATAGATTGCGAATCATAAATACTTCCTGTTGCACTTAAGCGTTATAATGTTACATCAAGATGCCGAATTCAAGCAATGCTTGCAGCTAAGCACTATTTTTTCATTCTGTGAAAAAAGAGAGATCTGAGGCCGCGCTCATGAAAAGATGGTGACTGGGAGTTCATGTGGCAGAGCTGCCCCAGAGACTCATACTCTAAATCTCTCGAACAATAGTGAACAAGGCTCAAAACTTGAAACATGAATTCCAAGCTCAAAAACATTTGTAGTCCTTTCTCATATTGCAATGATGTGTGGTTCGGGTACAAGATATCGAGGAACCAGGGCCCCAAATTACTTGTCACGTGAGTTCCCGGTAGCCACACTACAATATTTGGGGCTCAGCCTGGATTTCCTTTTCAATCCTCGAAACTTTGTGAACTGAGTATGGTGACCTCAAAAAGAGACTCCGTTGGAAGAAAATCGGCATGTTTTGCCGGTCCTCATCTCGAGACCCCATTCGCATGGAATATTCCCCAAACCGAGAAAACACCCAATGGTCAGAATTTAGAAGTGGTCTCTAGCGGATTTTACACTTCTCAAAACACAGGCTTCTGAAAGACAAGGAAGAGTCGTATGATTATGCTAGTGGCTAGTCCAGAGGCACATACACGTGTAACTATTCCCGCGTTCCGCTAGGTCACGTGATAATCCATGTCACGGGTGCGTGCACCGACCGCGATACCTGAGCATTCCCGTACTCCTTTTACGAAGAAAGAGCCCTCTTTCACGACCAGAGAGTTTGAATTGCCACGACTCAGAAATTCCTCTTCTGGTTCCTGCACAAAATATTTTTACATGGAAGGCTTCAGGGGCTCCATGCAGAAAAGCACTGCTATCGGCACAATCTGTAGGTTGTTGTCCGTCTCCCTGTTTTCCCGCGGGTGCAAAATGGGGTTTCCCCGATTTGCAGCCTGAGGGCACGACATCACAACACCCGTGCACCTCACAGACACGCGACACAGGACTGCATCTAACACTTTTTCTTTTCACTTCGCGGCACGCTTTGGTGATGTTTTCCTGTGAGCTTCCAGAGGTGCTTTCCAGGGTCTCTTTGCAAACCCAAGACACGTTCAGATCGAGAGCCCTAGACTTTGGTTTGTCTTCTCGGACTCAAAGTATTCTTTTTCTGAAACGATACCGAATTTCGCATATACATCAACGTGTGAATCTGGGTGTTAAGAATGAGACAAACCTCAGACTCCACTATTTCTCAGGCGGCCCGCAAAGGTGTCTCTGGGGGCAATAACAATGTCGGAGAATCCTCTGCAACTGATTATTCGACTGCGAATTCTTTGCAAAGACGACAGCAGAGAGATGGAGCCAAGCTAGCGGAGCCAGAGTCACGTTTAGAGAGCGGCTCCTCCAACAGTATTTTGCTGACCTACAGGGAGATTTCCCAACATCACGCGTGGTTTTTCCCATGCCTCATCATTCTAGCTCATTTTGCCGTGTTCTTCATGACCGACGAGAAATCAGATGTGCACCAAATGTTAGCCAAGATGATGACTGTGTCGTATCACATCGAGGGCACTGACCAGTACGGTAAAGGCGAGTACGACTTTTACTTTGTTGGCTTCTACTCCCTCTGTTTCACTTTTCTCAGAGAGTTTATGATGGTTTGTATCTTTCGCCCTGCTGCACTCTATTTTGGCATCCGCAAAGAAACCAAGATCAAGCGCTTTATGGAGCAGACATACTCCATGTTTTACTACGGCATGCTGGGCCCTTTTGGCTTGTGGGTAATGTCACGTACCCCGCTCTGGTTGTTTGAAACCACACCTTTCTACTTGGAGTACCCACATACCACCCATGACATCTACTTTAAAGTATACTACCTTGGCCAGGCGGCATTCTGGGTGCAGCAGTCGGTTGTGCTCCTGTTGCAGCTCGAGAAACCCAGAAAAGATTTCCACGAGCTTATCGCGCACCACATAGTGACTATAGCTTTGATTTGGAACTCTTACGCATTTCACTTCACCTGGATGGGTTTGGCTGTGTACGTGACGATGGACGTGTCTGACTTTTTCCTTTCTTTCTCAAAAACTTTGAATTACTTGGGCTCCCCGCTTGCAGGCCCGTTCTTTGTAATTTTTGTGGGGGTGTGGATCTACTTGAGACACTGGATCAATTTGAAGATTATTTGGTCTGTGATGACCGAGTTCCTTACGGTGGGCGAGTGCACGTTGAACAACGCTACGCAGCTGTACAAGTTTTGGTTTTCGCAACCAATCGTTTTGGGCTTGTTGGTTGCCTTGCAGCTTCTTAACTTGTACTGGCTCTTCTTGATTTGCCGCATTCTCTACAGATATGCGGTGGGAGGAGTTGCCGCTGACGAGAGATCCGACGAAGAGAGCGATGGTGAGACCACAGTCGACGCTAAGAAAGAGGAGTAACTGCTAGACAAGCCACAAAGAGTAGGCAGGACCCGTGCTAATTACGAGGATGGATACCACGAGGCTTCTTGCTGACAGTGTATGGTGCCCAGAACTGCCAAGTCGTATAGAATGGCACTATATACATATAGAATAAATGCATGCTTGATACTTTACGGGTAATGTTTAGACAGCCTGCTCGGTCTCAGCGGTGGGAGCTCTGTCGGAGGTTGCCACGTCAGTGGCCACGCTTTCTGTAGCCACGCTTTCCGTAGCCACGCTTTCCGTTGCCGCATCGCCCGTCTTCTTCTCCATCTCCATCTTAGTAGCTGCCAACGAGGCCCCCTGCGCCTGCTTGTAGTGGGCAAATGCCAGCTTTCTCTCCTGCACCCCCTCCTGGGCGGCCCTCAGCAAAACACCCAAGATGAGCGACGACGCACGCATGGAGTCGTCGTTACATGGCACTGGGTATGTCAACAACGTCGGCTCCATGTTGGTGTCACAAAGCCCAATGGTTGGGATGCGCAGCTTGATGCTCTCTCCAATACAGTTTCTGTTCTCGACCGGGTTCATCAACACAATCAAGTCAGGCTTGATGATCGTGCCCTCCGTGGTCGTGAAGTACTTGCCTGTGGGCTCGTCAGCGAGGTTTACCAACGCCTTCTGGGGCCCCAGGATCTGGCGCGAAACCTCCGTGAAGTTCGTGATGGTGCCGGGGATCCAGCGGTGAGTCACGCAGTATGCGTTTGAGCGGCGTGCGGCCTCTTCCAACGCCACCTGCTGCTCCTTGAGCCGCGAGGTGCCGACGTAAAGAATGACACCGCCTTTGGCAGCGACCGCGCGGGTGACCTTGGCGGCCTTGCGCAACGCAACCAACGTGTGGTTGAGATCAATGAGGTGCACGCCCTGGTACTCACCGTAGATGAAGGGCTGTGTGGACGGTCTCCAGAGCGCCTTGGCGTGGCCCAAGTGGCACTCCGCGGCCATCAATTGCGCGATAGAAAGCTCCGAAACAGACCGCGGGTTGAACGTGTCCTCACTGGGCTCGTAGACCTGTGTCTGGTGCGTTCCCAAGTGGCCCGTGTGGCCCACGTGCGCCATATGTCTCAAGAAGAGCTCCTGTTCCGAGTAAGCCTTATAGTCTGGGGTGGGCTGCAAGTTGGGGAACTGGTGCGCAATAGAACCGCTGCTGGTGGTGCGGATCCGCTGCGCCGGGGCGCTGCCCACCTGCCCAGTGCCATCTTTGTGGTTTTCGGAGGACCTGGTCCAGGGCGCATATCCGACTTCGGCCGCGGGCAAGCGCATGCTCTCGAACAAAAAGTCTTCGATCTGCTCGTCGAGCTGCTTGACATTATTCTGGTCCGGAAGCAGGTCGAGCTGGCTCTGCAAGTGCAGCATGCGGTCTTCAAGCGCCTGCGAGGGAGTGTTGTTCAACGCGTGCACAGCAAGTCGGGTGCGCTCCTTCAACTCCCGCAAGGCCTTGGCCTTCAACATGGCCTGCTCCTCCTTTGCGAGGGCCTCGGCCATGACTTTCTCCCGCAATTTCTGCTGGGCAACTTCGGCCAGCGCAGGCTCGGTGGCCGTGTCACGTGTGCCGACGGTAGCGGTCGAGTTCATGCGAACCATCCCGCCCACGAGCCGGCGCTGGCACATGGTGCTCCGTGCCCTTCCAGAAATTCTGAGCATTTTAGGTTGTTCAGGGGGCGTTTCGTGGCGGTTTGTGCGTGGTTAAACGTGCCGTGGAGCTGGTGGTGGTGCGCCTGGTACAGGTGCGCTTTAAAATTTTCTCCGGCGCGCACGTGACCCGCCCAGGCCAGACACCCGTCGAAGAACAGGCCCCGAAGGAGCAGCGATATGCCGCAGCGGCAAACGATCCGGAGCCGTAGGACGGATCCGGAAGGCTTGGCGGAACAGGGCCGGGGAATTCCCACGGGCGACCAGGGCCAGCCCGCGTCACGTGACCTGCGGGATGGCGGGCTTGTAGGGCACACCGGCGGGGTTCCCGCCCGGGGGCATTCAGAGTGGGTACTTGGAGCCAGGCGAGCCCTGCCGAGGCGTGCCATACCGGTGCCGGCGATTTCTGGAAGCGTGGCCGTCCAGTTTTAAGAATTAGGCCATGCACGACCGCACGGGCCCGCCCGGCCGCGGGACCAAGATGATAGCCCCTCCGGATACGCGCGGCTGTCATTTGGAACAAGGGCGGCCCCAAAGCCAAAACACCACCCAGAACCACCAAAACAGGCGGAACACAAAATGCAAAAATACCCCAAAAAAATCAATAAAAAAATGCCGTTGAGTTGCGGCAGAGCAGCTGCCTGTTTCCTGGCCATTTTTCCGCCCACCAAATGCAAAACATCAAGGGTGTTCCCAGCTGACGGGAAACATTAGGGCGGGTGGTCAAAAAAACAGTGGTGGGAAAACACAACGGTTTTGACGGGGCCGCCAGGACAGAAACCGAGGAGACTGCAACACGCGGTTTTGGTGCGGGCCCCAATTCTAGCGAGGCGCGGCATCAGCATATTGCGCTGGGCGCGCCAGAGCGGCCTGGACCAGGGCTCGGGATCCGTGTGCTTCTTCATTTATATCGACCTGTGGGCTTAAAGCGGCAGGGAAGAAAGTAGATTGGTGTATGCGATAGACCGCCACGAAAGACGGCGAGCCACAAGAGCTAACAGTCTGGGCTGGTGTAAGAGTTGCAGAACTGCCGCAATAGTGGAGAAGAACGAACTGAGTAGTTGGGGGAACGAACTGAGTAGTTGGGGGAACAAACTGAATAGTAGAGGGGAACGAACTGAATAGTGGAGGCGAACGAACTGAATAGTGGAGGCGAACGAACTGAATAGTAGAAGGGAGCGAACTGAATAGTTGGATAGACCTACTTGGGAAGTAGCGGAGAACCACCTGGATAGTTGAGGAGAGCTGCCGGAATAGCTGAGGAGAACCACCGGAATAGTAAGACAGAAGCGCCGGAATAGTCGAAGCAAACGAACTGGAAGTTGGATAAAACTACCTGCGAAGTTGTACAGAAGTACCTGGAAAGTTGGACAGAACTGCCGGATAGCCGAGGCGGACAAGCTGAATAACTGGACAGAACTACTTGGAAAGTCCAGGAGAATCACCAGAATAGTTGGCGAGAACTACTCGAATAGTTGAAGCGAGAGAACGGATTGTTGGATTAAACTACCTGGAACTTAGGATAAAACTATCTGGAAAGCTGGACAGAACTGCTTGGAAAGCTGAACAGAACTATTTGGTAAGTTGGAAAGAACCATTTGAAAAGCTGGACAAAATTTCCTGAATAGCCGAGGCGGACAAGCTGAAAGCTGGATAGAACTACCAGAAAAGAACTGCCAGGAAAATTGAGGAGAACTTTTCGAAAAGCTGGCCAGAACTACTTGAGAAGTTGAAGCTAACGAACTGAACAGTTGGCCAGACCTATCCGAAAAGCTCGACAGACCTACCCGAAAAGCTCAACAGAACTACCCCAAAAACTCGACGGGGCAAAAGACAGGAAGATTCGAAGAAACAGAGTGACCAGTCACCCAAGAATCAAAAGGACCACAGGGCTGCTCAAAGCGTGACAGTCCTACACTGGCAAACCAGAAATTTCAAGATACAAGGCCTCCGGCTAGAGGAAACAAGAAGGCAGAAAACAGGGCAGTTCACAACAGGGCAGTTCAAAAACAGACAAAACGGCCTAGAGAGACCAGGGTTTCCTCACGCCTCACCAAGAGCAAAGCACGCAGACACACTGTTCTCGTGCGTCCGAAAACAACTGCGGTTGAGCAGACGCTATTTTCACACCCCCGCCGCACCCAGAGCACCATGAACGTTGCTTGTCTGACCAGCCTCGCCGACTTCATCCACTGCGTGGTCTCACAGGCAGAATCCCCGGACAAAACGAAAACCAATCCAGACTTCGCCGGGGCGCCCAGGCGCATTTTCGTCTTCTGTCACGAAGTCCATCTTTCTGGCCTCACCGTCCCGGGCGCAGAGCTCTCGATCTCGCAGATCAATGCCCTCCGCCGAGTCTCGATAATTTCCGGCGCGTCCCACGACGCTGTTCTCGAGATGATCCGAGCGGCATGGCTCGAGCCACGTGACGCAGCAGGCGTAGTGTGGGCATTCTACGACTTGGTCTCGGAATGGCCCGCGTCTGCCCTCGAAGACGCGGCGGCCGTCAGCCGTGTGTTGTACATGTTGGCCCGGAGCTGTGCTCTGAAGACCCCGCCGAAAGCCGTGTTTCTAAACGTCCCGGCGCCCGGCGAAACCGGCGAGGCGCGTGTTGCCCCCGAGATCCGTGGTCTCGTCTCGAAGTGGACACGGCCGGGTGGCCCTACAAGTTGATACTCGTTCTTCTCTTTTATTACACTCACACAACACGGGATCACTTGGTCTCCTCGACACCTTCGTCGCCTTCGTCGTCACCATCGTCGTCGCCAGCCGCGGCGTTCTGGCCCAATTGGCTGGCCAAGGCGCTGATGTCAAAGTCTCCGCCAGCACCACCGGCACCGCCGGCGCCTGCAAGCAACTGCGAGAAATCCATGCCGCCAGGGCCGCCCATGCCAGGCATACCGCCCATGCCAGGCATACCACCCATGCCAGGCATACCACCCATGCCCTCCATGCCGGGCATACCGCCCATGCCGCCCATGGCAGCCATTGGGTCCTCCTCCTCGGCCTGCTCGTCCTGCTCGTCCTCATCGACCCACTTGTCGAAATCCGTCTTGATGTAGTGCAACTTCAACTTCTCCTTCAAAAGACGGGGCCAGAACTCGGCCTGTGCGGTCTTCTTGCGCAAGACGTACAGTATGTGGCTACCGCTCTCGTGCTTGTACGAGTTTTCTGGGTCGATCTCGTCGAAAAAGTCCAAGTTCAACTCGTAGTCGGTGGCCTTGTCCGACGACTGGGCGGTGAACTTGAGCGAAGTGGCAGACAAGTCCAACTTCACGTCCACGGGGTCTTGCACCTGGATGGTCAAGTAAACGACGTTTTTCGCGGGCTCGCTTTCGCTGGAGCGCTGGGCCCATAACACAACGGGGTGGACAGCCATGATGAAGATTTGTGGAGTTGTTTTGGGGTGGTCTTGACGTCGAGTTTGGAACTCAAGTGTACTTTGGTGGATAGCTGGGTAATCCGGTTTTTGGACTACGCGTTGCAGGAATTGAGTGTCTCGCTATGAAATTCAATTTTTTCGAGCACTTGGAAGGGTTCAAAATGGACGCTGTGCGGTGGGGTTTTCGAATATAAACTGTCCTCAAGGCGTTTGCGGGTGCCGACGGTTATATACGCCGCGGGCGGTTCGTTCCAGAAGCTTCGATCACGTGACGCGCTGGGACGGGCAGCGTGCTGGGTAATTTGGCCGTGGATGAATTGTGCAAGTACAAGAGCGAGTTGGCCCAGTGTCACGCCACATTTATGGGTGCAATTGCTGCTCTTTGGCTGCTGATCCGCTGGATTCGTTCTAGCTGTCCAACCCAGAACCGAGCGGCCAAAGCCGGCTTGAGCACGTTCAAAAAAAAAAAAAGAAGAAAAAAATCAGACACGGATGGCAAGACGTGGTTGGAAAGAGATGGCGTTGAGTGACTGGTACATTGCACCCTTGAAGAAAAGATAAAGCTCCTACTGACGGAAATTGAATGGCAATCAAATGGAGGCACATGAGCTCTTTTGCTGCGAGCGATTGCAATCAATTGCACAACATGACAGCAGCAGCGGCCCTGTCATTGGCTGAATTGAAGGCAGCCTAAGAAAAATCCATGGGCTTGAAAACAAAAATACAGCTGGCAAAAATCTCTTCGTTTTTCGATCCGCTTGTGGTTCTTGTGTTCCCAGCACCTCGCTATTAATTGGGACAAGAAATGCGACCTGCAAAGACCACGGGAAATGAGGCTCAGTATGACTAGACTCCCCACAGAAATGGCCCGGGCTACTTTTTGAAAGTTCAAAACCGGAGACGCCACCGTTTGTGTTTCACCGGAGTGGTGCTCAAAAATCAGCCGACTCTGTGTTCTACCATGACTCCTCACATCTAGCCACTCATGGCAGATATTAGCCGAAAGCCTTCCGCATGTTCGCACCGCCCGGGTTTGGGTTATGATAAGCGATGGGACCCCCTCGTCACGTGCCGCATGGCCCTGCGAGGTCTCGTGCCGATAAGCCGAGACCCGTACCTTCCTCCACATGGCCGCACCCAATATCTTATGTTGCTTCCCCACAGTCCGAAAACCCATGGCCCAGGATGCTCACCGAATTGCCTTTGGAAATCCAGGTCCGGCTCCTTCAGCTTGTCCCCGGCAGCCTGCTCAAGTACACCAACTCGTACTTCTACCTTTTGTACAATGACCTATTTTGCGACAAGCTCGTGAGGGTCTACGGGGACGATGCACTTGTCATACTAGCGAAAGTGTACCGATGGTTGCGCACATACATAAAGTCCTTGGACACTTTCCGGGCCGAGTCTCGGCACGTGATATGGTCCAGGCGGAATTTGAGCGACTGGGCTTCTGAGACCGGGAAAACCGGCGGATCGGTGTCCCCACAAGATATGACCCAGGCCCAGTATATTGCCGACTCATGGAGATACGTGTACGCGCTATTCCGGAATAAGCGCATGTTCGCCGAATACTCTGACTACAAGATCGACGAGCCGACAAACTACGTGTACAACCATTACGTGGAGATAAATCGCACGTATCTTCTCTCATACTGCAAGACCGCGTGGCTCGCGCCAGGCCGCTACAACTTGAACATTGGGCTCGTAGTCAAGCATGGCAGGGGACTTGGCACGACGAAATTCGAAATCAAGTACCGAACAGCCGAGGGCGACGACACGACTTTGACGTTCAATCCGCCGACAAACATCCGCGACATCTTGCCGAAAAAGCGGTTCTGCTTCTTGAAAATCGGCGAGTTCGAGATCCCTCCGCTACCACAGGACACCACGCTCGCTTCGTCTCCGTACCACCACCACAACTTGTACAAAATACAGCTCGTTATGGAAGAGATCGGGCTTTACTTGAAGTCTGGCTTCACGATTTTTTTCATTGACATCTCGCTGCCGTCCGTGATCTTCAACGACTACGACCTTCTTTTCTACTCATGCCAGGAAACAAACTACAAGTACTTCATCAACTTGCCGCTCAAGAATCTCTATAAAGCACTCAATTATGTGCAGAACGGAAGCGACGATACCTATGACAGCATTGAGCCCTACGGCCAGGCCAATCCAGATGACATCGAGTCCGAGTACGCGCAGGACTACGACTTGGATCCGCACCTCAAGTTCGCTAGCTCTGATGAGCAGCTTTTGGCGTACGCGGACTTTTTCTTCAAAAACACCTTCAACAAACGGCAGTTCAAGTTCAACACCATCTATCAAAGACGGCAGTTCGTGAACAGGTTTGGGGAGTTTGATCCCGAAGACGACGAAGATGAGGCGCGCAATGTATGCACCTACGACAGGGAGGGGCTCAAGTGGCGCATTCCTATACTCGGCGAGCTTTGATTTTTCCGGACAGGCTAAACTTTGAAGATCCGTTGCTGTTTACTGGGTTTTGATAATCCGTTCCACGGCGAGTCTCTCTTTGGCGATCTTTGATGCATCACCTGTATAGAATGAGCTAGAATCAAACAATATCAATAGACTTCATTTAAGCTTGCCCGAACGTACTGCGCGTATATCTCCCGATCCATGGCGCTCAAAGATTCTTCATTCAAGAAGGATTCGTTGGGCATCACTGTGGTCGTCAGCTTGAAATATAGTTCGGAGTCCGCCTGCGAAGTCCGGAACGTGGGAGCAATTGATTCGAAGTGAAGAGGAGGCATCTTGGGGGGCAGGAACTGACTCGAGTACACATGCATATCCGCTTCGCTCACTTGCACCTCCTTGTACAAGCTGTGCGGATGCGCAGGTCCCGAACCACGGACCCAGTTGCCCGGGGCGAGTTGCTCTGCTAGCACCACATTCGCTGGCTCGGAGAGATGCTGCCTGCTGGAAGGGGCCTTTGTGATTGACAGATTTCGCTCGCCCACGGGCTTGGAGGAGAGCAAGCGGGAGACGCGCACGGAGACCTTCCCTTCCAAGCGGCCGTTTTCCAGCCGTTTGTGATCTTGAAGATGCGCATTGTCTTGCGGCTCGTCTGCCTCGTCTATCGGGCGCATGCCGTCCAGGCCGTCGCCGCTTTCGCCGGCCTTCTTTTTGAAAAAAGGCTTGCGGGATTCGAAAGGGCTATAGTCGAAGTTCTTGGGGGTCGAGTTCAAGTTGGAAGGGAAGTAGCGGACGTTGGAGTTCATGTTGAACTGGAAGAGGTCGCCGAAGGACTCGAATTTGCGCTGGCCGTAGCACTCGTTGAACCAGTTGTCGCTCGAGTCCGCGGCCGCGTCCGGGCGCCTTTGGGGCTCCGGCAGGACGTCGGGCCTGTCCTGGAGAAGGCCGCGGGTGTCCTGGAGATACTTTGCGTTGTACCAGTGCATGTAGCTGGGCTTCTCCAGCAAGGGCAGCAGCATGAGGGTGTTGTGCAAGTAGAAGTCGTTCTGGAGCTCCCATAGCTTCAACTTGCGCGGGTGGTACACGTAGTTGCCCAAGAAGAGATTGATGGCCTCCTGGCGGATCAGGTCCATGAACGAGTTGGAGTAGATGCGCTTGATGCTGTTGAGCACGTCGCGTGTGTGCGAAGACCACTGGTTGATTCTGCGGTAGGAGTCCATGGTGTTGACGAGGTTGGAGCCGCCGTACTGGACGGCGATGGTGTCGCCGTGGTCGTGGAACATCTCGGTGAGGATGTTGATGAGGTCGGAGTCGTAGTCCAAGTCCGTCGCGGAGGCAATGAGCCCCAAACTCTGCAACTGGTGCGAGAGCGCCTCCTTGAAGATGATGAACTGCGCGGCGTTGGTCCTGTCCAAGCAGTCGATGCAGTTGGTGCGGACGACGCCGCGCTGGAGCCTGGTGGAGCGGAGGTCCCTGCCGTTGTGGAAGAAGCCCGTCTGCTGCACGGCGTTGCGCGCGATCTGCTGGAGCGGCGTGATCACGTCGAGGTTCTTGCGCAGGTGCTTGGACATGTCGAACGAGTGGTACTGGAGCCGCAGCGCGCGCGGGAGGAACTGGTTCAAGTAGGCCACGCAGCTCTCGAAGTGGCGGTTCAACTTCAGCTCGCGCGGCTGCTTCTCCTTGGTCTTGATCAAGTTCAACACCACCACGGGCAGCCCGTAGCGCCGGAAGAGGTTGTTGAAGTGCAAGGCCGAGCTCTGGTAGAACGGGTCGGACAAGTGGATCTCGATGGGCGGCTTGGGAAGCCGGTTCAAGTCCTGGGTCCAGCACAACGGGATGGAGCCGCGGTGCTGCACGAAGCTGGTGTGGCGGGGGCTGGCGTACACGCCGTGCGCCGGGTCGTGGAACGACGACGTGAGCATGTCCAGCACGATCTGCTCGGTCTCCACCTCGTTGGCCACGTTGCCGCGGTCGTTGGCGCCGCGCTTCAAGAACCGCGCGCCCGCAAAGTGCCGCGAGCGCCGCGCGATGATGGTGATGTAGATCTTGCGCCCGTAGATCAGCACGTTGGCCTGGTCGATGAAGCCGTGGACGAGCGGCTGGAACCACTCGAACGCGGCGATTTCCGGCTGCGTGAGCACCGGCTCGAGGAGGAGGCTGTTCCACATGAACCGCGCGTTGTGCCCGCCCGCCGCCGCCCGCCCGCCGCCGCGCCGCTGCGCCATGCAGTTGTGCTGCAACGAGTTGGTGATGTCGTACGTGTAGCTGAAGTAGAACGTGCGGCCCAAGTCCAAGTACTTGAAGATCAGGAGGAGCCGCTCCTCGTCGCTGTACTTGTCCGGCCGGCGGTACGCGAGCGAGAGCGGCACCAACTTGGTCTCGTCCACGTGGTAGAGGTAGTGGCCGCCCACCACGGCCACCTGGCTGCACTTGGTGACCACCAACAAGTAGTACTCGCGCGTGAACCGGATGAGCCCGGCGAGCCCGTACGCCTGCGCCACCTTGTGGATGCCGCCCTCCACCAGCTCGTTCAAGCCCTCGAGCAACCCCGCCATGTCGTTGCGCGTGTAGAAGTAGCTGCGGATCTCCAAGAGCTGCGGCGGCCGCGCCGCGTCCTTGTCGGCGGCAATCTCCATGATGCGGAACAACGACTCGCGCGCGTTGCTGCCCACGATGAACATGGTGGACGCCAGGTTGTAGATGGTGAAGCGCTGGAGAATGAAGCGCTTGCTGCCGGGCTCCGGGCCGGGCTCGGCGCCGCATGCGCCGCGGGAATTGTTGTCGTTTTGCGCGCCGTGGGGCCGCTGCTCGTGGCTGCCGCCGGCCGCCGGCTCCGGGGGCGTTTTTGTGTCCGAAGGGGGCTCTTTGGAGTCGCTGCTGGGCGGCCTATATGGGGCCTGGCCGTATGGCGGCCGCGTCTCGGTGCCGTCGCTGGGCGCCATGGGCCTGTTTTTGTGTTTTTGTGTTTTTGTGTTTTTTGGTTCGTGTTTTGTGGTTTGTGGTTTGTGGTTTGTGGTTTGTGGTTTGTGGTTTGTGGTTTGGTGTTTGGTGGGTTTGGTGGTTATGGAAGTAGTAGTCTGGTGAGGCCCGGCCTATGGTGAGTAGCGCGCCTGTGCCATGGCCAGGTCACGTGCGCACCCTCCGGCCCTCCTGGGACAGGCCGGTCCGGAAACAGCGTAGGGGTTCGGCCGGCGGGCTTTGGTGGGGCGTGGGAGCTGGAGGGTTTTTGGATGAAAAGAGGTTTTGAGTTTTGGTGGGTTTCTGGGGTCCGGCTGGGATGTTGCCTGCGTTCTGGGTGACTGCTGGAGGGCTCTGGAGGGCAGTTGAATATTAGAGAGGTGTCGGGCAAAGTTTTGGTTGTTTGTAATCAGCAACGTTTAAGTTGATCTGATTTGAATTTGGTTTTTGTTTTCGTGAACTATGGTATGTACTTTTGGTTCTTTTTTGAAACCATCCAGGATTTTGAGAGTGCATCTGTGAATGTATTAATTCGCAATCTTTTCGTGAACTACAGTATTTTGAGAGGTACCGGGAAACAAATTAGTTGAATATTCGACAGATATTGGCGAATGTTGTTTTGATTGAAACAATCTTCCAGTGTCAACATTTGTTTTCTTCCTTTATTCATCATAGTCACGTTGGTATTTATTGTGGTTTTTGTTTTGAAATCATCTTAAATTTGGGGAGTAGCACTATGAATATTAATTGATTCGCAATTTCTTTATTCATCGTGAACTGCAGTAATTTGAGGAGACACTGACGAGCAGAACAGTTGAATTTTAGTTGTTTGATACAAGCAACGTTCAAGTCGATCTAATTTTATTTTCATTTTTTCTTTTCATTGAGCTATGTGATTCATCATAGTGCGTTGTTGTGTACTTTTCGTTTTTATAAATGATCTAGATTTTGAGAATAGTCTTTTTATTCATCAACTACAATACTTTGAGGAGATACCCTAAAAGAGGATACTGAAATATTCTACAGATGTTGGGCAGATGTTGTTTTGGTAACAACAATCGTCTGAATTTATTCTTTTTCTTCCTTTCACTGAACTATATTTTTTATCCCAGTCACGTTGTTATTTATTTGAAATGTTTATTTTGAAATCATCCAGGATTTAGAGAGTAGCACCGTTAATATTAATTGGTCCGCAATCTTATTTTTTTCATTATAAATTACAATACTTTGAGGAGATGCTGGGAAACAGAATAGTGAATATTTGAGAGATGGTGACAGAATTTGAGCTGTTTTGATCACCAACCTCTAGTGTTGATTTACATTTTAGCTGTTTTGATTGATAGAAGCAATGGACAGGTGTTAAATTTTGTCTTCTGCCTTTATTCATCATAGTCACGTTGGTCTTAATTATGGTTTTTGTTTCGAAATCATCTAGGATTTGGAGAGTAGCACCGTGATTGATTCGCAATCTTTTCTTTCATCAACTCCAATACTTTGAGGAGACACCGGGAAACAGGTTACTTAAATATTCGACAGAGGTATGGCAGCATGCAAGCTGTTATGATTGATTGCAACAATCTTCTAAGGCACAATTTTATGTTTGTAACAAGTCATCTAAAATACAGACATAAGAACTGTATATACATGTAGCATCGCCGTCACCTATTCAATCATAAATTGCAATATCCCTGGAGATAATGGGAATCATAGCAGCTGTTTGATATGGTATTGAGCTACTACTGGCAACATATTTTGATCATTAATTGAAAACATGCTGGTTCCATGGTAGCTTCACATAAATGTTCCATCAGAAACTGGGTTGCATATCAGGTCATATTCCTTACACATTTGACAATCAATATTGTAGCTCCATTATACAATAGCCGTTTGATAGACGCACCGAGTGATGGGCCAGGCTGTATATTGTTCATCTATGGGGCCGGAGGTTGTGCTGGGAATAGTGTATGTACCTTTAATATGACATGAAATGAGGGGTGCCATACGGATTACCTATTTACTCAGAGACGTGCCCATCTGAGCGTACTTGAGAGGCTAGGAAATTCGGGTAGCTCTAATATGTATGGAGTGTCTCCAGAGGTGTTTGACGATCGTGACCCGGTGGGAATGACGTGACGATAATTGAGGGAACTACTGGATAGCTGAGGGAGACATACTGTTGGTGCCATTGATATGTAGAATTACTCACGGCGCTAGAAATACCGTGACATGGCGAATACGCAGGTGTACTATTTGAGAACAGCACTGACATGGCCATTGGTATGCATCATGTTCGAAGGTGACACTTCTACTGGATATCTCGGCCAGAGACGGCACTGCAGCAGCTATCATGGAAAAACACTGATGAGACAGCCACAGCCTGGTCTTGAGCATGGATGAATACCCGGGTCGCTGAGGAAAGCGGTGCTATGCCAACTACAACAAGGCGATTCCCAATGGCCTTCGAAAAAACTGGCCGAACCAGCAGCGGCTGGCCGATCTGTGCTCATAAGGCGGTTTGGAACGGCCACGATACCGACGCACGCTTCCTGCGGGCCCCGGGGCCGGCGCAAAACAAACTGCCCGGCAATATCGAGCCCTGCTGTTTCATCACGATACATTCCAAGGCGGGCGCGAGAGTCCCCTGAGGGCACCTCGCATCTCCTTACAGTCTCTGCAGACCGTGTTGTTCCAAGCCCGCAGACTTGGAAAACGGCGCAATCCACAGTGATGTGGACTTGCATGCCCCTGTTCCCACAAGGGCCACGTGGCGTTGTGGGACGGCCCCACAAACCCCGGCACGGCCGGCAAGAATGGCGTGCCCCGGCCCTCTAGATGCGCCAGTCAAGCTCATCGAGGCGTCTCCTCGTGGTGGCGCGCCGCTTGGAGCCGGCGTAGTCGTCGACCTCGCGGCGCATGTTCTCGCGCTTCAAGCGGCGCGAGTTGCGCTCGCGCTCGATCTCGCGCTTCTCGATCTCCCACGGACTCAAGATCTCGATGAACGGCTCCCACACCGCGTTGCCGTTGGAGATGCTGCTGTCGGTGCGGATGCGCACGTTCTTCTCGAAAATGAGCCCCGTGAGCTGCTGGTACTTGTGCAACTCGTGGTTGTAGGAGCCGTCGAGGATCTCCTTCTTCAAGCGGATGGTCAACTCGTGCAAGCTGTGGGCAATGGCCGGCTTGAACTCGCGGCTGAGCCCCATGTCCGCCACCACGATCTCGGCAAAGTCCTCGGGCGTCACGTCCGTCTGGTTCAAGTCCCACTCGAACTTGTCCTCGTACAACTTCTTGTCCAAGTTCACCAGGAGGTCCACGATCACGTGGTACTCGGCCGTGGCGGGCAACTGCAACGTGGACACGTAGCTGTACTCGTCGAGCTGCTTGGTGATGGCTTCCACGATCTCCAGGTGCACGTGCTGCGGCAACTCCAACTCCGCACAGAGGAGCGCGGCAAACGCGTCGGGCGTCACGAGCAGCTCGCTGGCGTTCCACATGAAGAAGTCCACGAGCTTCAGCATGCCGCTGTTGAACTCGATGTTCAACTTGATGGGCACCAACACGTGCTGCTGGGCGCCCATGTTGGCCCGTGCCGCGGCCGCTAACTCCGGCGCCACGTCGCCCACAACGTCCTCCAGCAAGCGCACGAGCCGCGCGGGCTTCAAAAGCCGCTTTTGTGCCGCCACCGTGGTGTGCACGCCGGCAATGGAAAACGCGTTGTTGCCCGGGATCTCCTCCTCGAAGTCGGCCTCGTCGTTGGCGTTGTCGAACTCGGCGTAGTTGATCTGCTGCGCGTTGCGCTTGGCGCTGCGCTCCTGCGGCGCGTTTGTGATCAAAAGTGCGCTGTCGGCGTCCTTGGCCAAGCGGGACGTGAGGCCCGTACTTAGCGCCTGCGGCGTGTAGAAATTGCTCTGGTACGCCAACGACATGGTGGACGGGTGTGTTGGGGTGGCTGGGTGTTTTGGGGTGTGCAGCGGGGAAACGGTGCGCTGGGGTGGGCTTTGGGGGAGATCGGTGGAGGGAAGGCCACGTGTGGAGTGGTTTTGGTAGATGGAGTTGTGGTTGTTTTCTGGTGATTGTTTTTGGCGCGGGAAGTTTTCGCGGTGTTTTCGCGGTGCTTTTGTGAGAACTAGACGCTTAGCCCTAATTAATCATGTGACAAATGAGACATTAAAGTTCGCACCACGTACCCGAAACCAAATAGCACGACAAGTATATAACGGGAAGAGAATTCCCTCTAGAGATCTTTTTAGAAGGTCAGTTGACACAAAAGTGGTTTTAGTTTTTCCTAAATAAAGGTTTATTTCCACACGCTAGTACATCATGTCGAATCCGATATCTCAACTGTACCAGTTGGGAACCACTTGTGGACAGGACATTGAGTTGGAATATCCTGTACTCAAGCAGAAATACAAACAGCTTTCGCTGGGTGGCCGCGCTGTTGTTCACGAGACTTTCAATATCAGATTTCTCATTTCAAGTATGTGCGGTGCTTAGGACCCTTGGAATCCTGCTATTCTCTGGAAACCCTTAAGGAGGAAATCGAACATAGAATATCCTCTCTTATGGGACAGAGTTTTCCCGTGCCTCGCAAGAGGTGACTACGTGGCGAATATCACGTGACAGAGACTGGGCCGGGCGGTTTTTTTTCCGGCTGCGGTGGAGGGCCGGGTTCCCTGGGGACTACCTGGGGTAGTCTGGGATGTCCTGAGATGTCCTGAGATTTTTTTGGTTTCCTTTGGTTTTTGGTTTCCTTTCCTTTGGAGTTTGGTTTCTTTTCCTTTGGTTTTGGGTTTTTTATTGCCTTTGGTTTTGGTTTTTTATTGCCTCTGTTTTTTCCAAACTTCACGGGCTTTTGGGAAGTTTACATTTTTTTGCCGGCGATTCACCTGGTTCGGTTATTAATTGTTGACATGGTGTACTTCTGGGATTTTTGGTGGACGAATTGACGGGGGACCAGGGCCGGCAGATTTACTGAATCGGCGCAGCGCTCGCTGATATGGCCCTGGAGCTCAGATATGGCCCTGGAGCTCGCTGGGATATGGCCTGGCAGAAAACGGAATGGCAGGTGCGGCTGCGGCCTGGGTTCATGGCTTGGAACCATGCTGGACCTCGAGCGAGAAAAAGAATGGTCTAAGACAGAGTATCTCAACCCAGAACGTTGGAGGTTGTTTTCACATGATTAAAGGTAGAGCCTGACTAGGAATATAAGTTTGATCACCCACACTTACGTATACCTTATATTATATAGATGTTGTGATTATATATAATATTTATAATTTGTTATATATAGTTAGTTATATACATGTAATAAAATATATGTCTGTCTGTCTGTCTGTCTGTCTGTCTGTCTGTCTGTCTGTCTGTATGTATATATGTATATATGTATGTATGTATGTATGTATGTATGTATGTATGTATGTATGTATGTATGTATGTATATAGGAATGTGGTAAATGTAGGGTATAAGTATTTAGGATAACTACTGAGAATCGAACTCAGA
>NW_017387731.1:1618047-1712695 GCF_001664035.1 Metschnikowia bicuspidata var. bicuspidata NRRL YB-4993 | reverse complement strand
ATGGTAAGATTTGTGGCGGATTATCCAATTAAATGACATGTTTCACTGCTTGGGACTACAGCCGTCTAATGTCTTGTATTTCACCCTTGCGAGCATGATAATCAGGCGGAATATTTTTCATTTGTAGTTTTCATTTTTTTCATTCATAATTTTCTGCTACGACTAAATAGGTATCGAGTTCATGTCGCTACTTCATCTCACAACGTCAATAATATGTAGTACTCTCTTTACAGTCTTAAAATTTTCAACATATTTCATTCCTTATATTTTAATTCTTATTACGGTTTTTTTATTCAATTTTGTATAAGACGTACCACAGATACTTTAGGCCATTTTGACCAATGCTTGCTCTCCATGTATAACCGTAGCTGCTGGCACATGTTTTAGTTAGAACTTTTTTATATAATATCATTATTATAGTATATATTAGTGCTCTTTTTATACTCAGTCAAAGTGATTCCAACAAGTCTTATTTGATGCTCTTTCTGATTTTTCATTCCAACTCTCCTTCTTATCTTAATAACGTTTATTTAGAGATTGTTGGACTAATTTACAAAAGTGACAAAAACATCTCAAACATGCCCGGCCGGGCCCCTGGGCCCATTCTTCCAGCAACAATCCTAGGCATTTTATAGTAAACACTGCTGGTAAAATGTTCTGTCACTCACAGTGTAATGAGTTCGACCGATGTGTAGGGACGGGTTAGTTTCGGATCTGTGGACGGCGGATTGTTCCCATCTTTAATCCATTCCCAGCGTCTTCTTTACCCTCAGTAACAACCATGACTGCCGAATAAGCCTTTCCTCATCCATCTGTACCAAACATCGCTCGAGGTGGCACACTTGATTTGAGACATTTCATGGATTTTAATGTTCACCATGATCCAAAGAAACTCGCTGTCATGATGAGTTGATCAGCCCAGAGCGCTTGCGTACGATCTATGGAATCAACTGGAGGTGTGTTTTTCGTGGTCACGAAACACTATTTTGGCTCGAAAATGTAGAACCTGTCCTCCACAATCCGTGTATGTGCTGTTCTGGGTCCAGTAACCAATACTGGTAGACTTAAATGACGTGCGCCTCGTATCATAAATTAGATTAGAAACTGTTTCTAGTCAGTGTCTATATATCAAGATCAGTCCATAAAATTGACATAGTTCATGAAATAATATCAAATTCTAGTGAATGTGCTTTTTTGATTATCGGGCACAAGATAGACCACCTGATCACAACAGTTTGGAAGCCACCGCAGAGGCCGATGTCACCTTGTTATCTTGACAGCTTTATCACCACTCCGCAAATTTCATAAGAAGCAGATCTAGTATGTTCCAACTTCTAGTGACACATATTCTGAACACTTACTGCTCAAATGTTTTCAGCTCTTCAAATTCTGGCTGGGGATACGGTACGCTTCAAGTCAATATATTGCGGTTTTGAATTTCATGATGAGCCTTTTCAAATATCGGGATGAGAGAACATTCTCCAAGGCGATCTATGAGCTGTAGATACAGGCTCTATCTGCCCCCTTATACCAATTCAAAAGTAGAGCTACATTTGACTGTGGGTATACGACTCACTACTCAGAGTACCCAGAAGAAGGATATCTTGCAAAGGCTGCTCTGACTTGCAAAGTCATAGCAAAGGTTTGAAGACTTGAGCAGAAGCGATTTTTGCAACCTTCGGTCACAGTTAGGCGAACATAAACGTATTCTGAGATGAGTTGGGAGCGTATTTCGTTTATAATCTCTTTTATATCTTATGCCACTACTCTCGCGAGTGTAAAATTGTATATTCGTCTCATGTCCTTTTGATTTAACATAAGGTTCGTCCCCCAACGAGAAGAAAAATATCTGGATCAATTACGGAGATGTCTTCTTTTCTTTTCTCGAAGTTGATGAATAAAATGAATAATTGAAGAATTTTCGAGATGATGTTCAAGACTTTACAAGCTATTCACAGAAGTGGTGTTGATATTCACCGGCTATCCCGCCTTTGAGTGGTCTGCAAATAAAAAACAACCTTTTCTAGTGCAAATTCCGTTCCTACCATAGAACAAAGGCCCTGAAATATTGAAAGCCGAAGTGATTTTCACTTCAAATGTCATGAGTACGACCATCATAATTTGTACAGCTAGATCAATGGTAAAGTTGTATTCAGAAAAACATGGTTCATTTTTCAGGACTCACGCCAAAGATTTATGAATAAATTTTTTTAGAATACTTTAGCAGGAAAGACAAAAAGAATCTATTAATGGATTGAAGAATGGCAGAGAGGGACTTCCCCATTCCAATCCAATCGTTCTCATACTAGTCAATGGGGTAGTACTCCTTCAACTACATGTCATTTCCCGTGATAACCATTGCTCCATACGACGACAGTATTGGTTTCTTAAAAGCGTATCCCAATCAATGGAAAGCTTAGGGCATGCAACTTGATCGAAAGCGTCTACATCAGTAAACATAGCGAGAATTCGTGGATGTACTTCATTGAAAAAGATCTTAACAATCCTCTCTCCTTTATCTTTTAATGCTGTCTCATTTATCTGGTGCTTGAGTATCAACACGTCTTTCCAAGGCTGCCAATATGAGACAGATCTTTTTAGCTTTTGCAGCTGCATTCATCGTATCGCGCCGCACCTATACCATTCGTTGCTGATCAAAGTCTCATAACTTCCTTGAGTAATGATCATGCAAATAGGCTGGGATGTTTGGATTATGTATCTAGGTGAAATCTTTTATCTTCGACATATACCATAGCTTTGATATTCTCATCAAGTCTGGCAGATGTACATCCCAACGCTTCTCCTTTAGAGAGCGACACTATTTGGGGTGGAATGATATAAGAGGGCTTCTCGATATCATTTCCGAGCTTTGCATGGGATCATAAGTTGGGAGCTTATCTTCTAAAAGTTTCACCGCATTCCCCAAATATTTCTTTGACTGAGAATCATTCGTCTGCTTTGTATGTGTGCAAGTGTTACAATTGCTATTCATACTCACTTAGAGGAGAAAGAACATATAGCCGAATCCTTGAGTTTTTTCAAGTCAAGTACTATCATTGCGGAAGAGGTCGATGCATATTTCCCATTTTTCACCGTTATCACAATCATAGTTGCCATCACCAAAATCACGTTCAGGCTAAAATTTTCTGAGGCTCTAAAATAGAACCTAAATTCCGTTGTTCTCTTGAATCAAACTGAAATTCCGTCCTCCGACTTGTCGCATATTGCTGGTTCTCGCAAATGTGAAGCCGTAACTTTAAACTGGTTTAACTTTTCAGACAAGTTCGGACTTTTTGCTACTCCTAAGCACCATTCCTTGTCACCTCTGATTTAGACCACCACATTTCATTATGGTCTCCTTTAGGAGAAATCAAGAGATCGGGGTTGTTGATATTTCAACCAAGTTTGAAAACAATATAGTAGCAAAAAGACGAGAGTTTTGGCCGGTGAATCATGTGTCAACCAGCAATGAGGGCGATTAAGTTATGCTCATTAATAACAGAACTTGCCGTATCAAGTGTTACAGCAAAAATGAACAAAAGTACGTCTGAAAATATATTTGACAAGCGAACCTTCCCGAGAACAGAGAAAGATGAAGCCGGTCTTGTGTTTCTGTCGAAAAGAGACAGTTGCTGGATACTTTGCAAGAGAGCTCTTGCTGAGACGTAAAAAAGTATCCAGTAGAAGCAAGCGAGGTTCTGATGCATCGCTTTGCACTATGCGTGGGAATTATCCCCCACTTTTGATGAATGGAACCTTTAGAAACTCATCATCGGCAAAAAACTACTCCGCAAGAGAATGCGAAGATGCTTTCAATCGCGAGGAATTCGTTATGATTTTGAAGACTGTTGAAATGATTACCATCTCTTGTGATTTTGTGAAGGTGAAAGTATACTGTGATTAAACTCTATTTCCTGAAACACGGCAAATGATCACGTTGGTGAAAGTTCTTCTCCACAGTATTTCGATGCGTTTCGTCAATATTAGTGGTCACAAACACGTATAAAACCTTTTTTAGCTTCAATTGGAACGAGGCATGAGCAGAACGAACAGGAAAAATACATCCAAGGCTTTTGCAGTAAGGTCGTCAATTCAACGAGCACATATAACAGCAATTCCAACACCACAAGATTGTAACAAGATGTACGGGACAATCAACAAGACAGCTGTAGTTCCAGCTCACTTTGCAAAGAGCAGACTTGAAAAATGACCCAGGACTTTGGGAAGCATATACTTCTGACATCAGGTTTTCTAGAAGCTTGCCATTAGGTCCATCGTGCACGCGGCCGCAAATTATTACAGCAGTATGTATGGTACCACGACATGCAAGCATGTCTGGATCGGCACGGAAAGCCTTGGTGAGTTATAGGTCGATGAGATTGTTTGTGATGGCCGTCTAATGCACGCATGGACACGACGAACCAAGGCGTTCCGAAGATTGTCTGATGTCCTCTGTGCCAGCCGGGACTTAACAAGCCACTGAGCATGAACACATCATTGATGTGCTCGAAAAGTTACACTTGATAGAATAAAGAAACCTTTAAAGGAAACATCGACCTCCCCAAGGAAATCAAAAGGGATCAAATGAAATTCAAATGGAAATCAAATGGAAATCAAATGGAAATCAAATGGAAATCAAATGGAAATCAAATGGAAATCAAATGGAAATCAAATGGAAAGCAAAAGATAATCAAATGGAAATCAATGGGAAATCAAATGGAAAGCAAATGGAAAGCAAAAGATAATCAAATGAAAATCAGTGGGAAATCAAATGGAAATCAAATGGGAATCAATTGGAAAACAAATGGAAATCAAAAGAATAACAAATGAAAGCAAATGTAAATTAAATGTAAAGCAAAAGATAAACAAATGTAAATCAAACGGCAATCAAATGGCAATCAAAAGAAAATCAAATAGAAAACAATTGGAAAACAAAGGAAAATCATAAGGAATCAAAATGGAATCCAATGAAGATCAGATGGAAATCAATTTGAAACCAATCGGGAAGCAAAAGGACAACAGAAGAAGATCAAAAGGCAATCAAAAGAAAATCAAAAGAAAATCAAATGGCCACAAAAGAAAATCAAATGGCACTCAAATGGAAACCAAACGAAAATCAGAAGGAATCAAAAGGAACTAAAAGAAATCAAAAAAATAATTTGAAAACAAATGAAACTCAAATGAAACTCAAAAGAACATCACAAAGAAAATCAGTCAAAAAAAAAACGAACCCAAAACGAAATCAAAAGGAAAACAAATGGAAATCAATTGGCACGGCCCAGTCCTGATATGGGTGCCTTGTTCGCACCGCTGTTTAATTAGCTGCGAACAGTGACAGAGGCCTCTCAGCCTAGTGTCCAGACCACAATGACGCCAGCCCCCATTCGGCACGTGACGCCTCTACCCGCTGTCCCTGGCCGGCGCCAAAAAAAAAGCCCCGCTCTTCCAAATTACAGCACCTCCCCCGGAAGACGGAGTTGCCCAATTCGGGCAAGGCAAGAGGCCCCAGGGCCGCGGCACGTGATCGACGCGTCGCCCGGGGCGCACTATGTACACCACAGGCCACCCCCCATACTTCTAAAGCCACCCACGTTCTTTCTCAGAAACCGGCAATCCACCCCCAATGCACAGCAGAGACATTCTTGGCGGCTTCTTTGCGGACGCCGCGTTCGCGGAGGCCTGCCTGCCCGAGAAGTTTGCCCGGGAATGCGCCCCGGCGCTCGGCGCCGAATCCGCCTCCAGATTCTACCGTCTTCTTTCCGAACAGCACGGGGCCGCCGTGGCCGGCGTCCACAAACACGTGCAGGCCGGGGCATATCTACCCGAGCGCTGCGAGCTTGCCCGCGGCGCGGCAAGTGTCGGCGAAGGCGGCGTGCAGCCCCCTCCCGCCCCGCCAGGCACGTCGGTTCAGTTTCTTGTCGAGTGCTTGCACAAGGCCGTGGGGGCGGGCGAGACCCACGCGGAGGAGCTCGAGCAGCAACTCCGCAGCCAGCTCCGCGCGGCCGGGCGGCGCAAACGCGAGCTTTGCCGCTTGATTGGCCAGCTCGATCTGGCGGCAAGCTGCCCGGACCTGGCGCAGTGTGCCAGTGCATGTCTGCTGGCGCAGAAGTGCATTGCGGTGCTACGGGACGACGCCAAGAGCAACAAATAGCAGCGGTCTACTCCATACATACTTGCCCGTGCGCTACGGCGCCACGTCGTCGGGCAAAACACGCAAGCTGGAGCCGTGCGGCCCGACCCACCGCCAGATATCAAACGTCCAGTTCAAGTCGCGGCGGTCGCCGATGTAATGCGAGGACTCGATGGCGCCAAGCGGGTGTGTGGCCACGTACACAAGACGCCCGATGCGCGAGTGTACGAGCGCCATGGCGCACATGGCGCAGGGCTCGTGCGTCGTGTACACGAGGAGGTTGTGGCACAAGTAGCCGTCCTGGCCGGCGGCGGCGCGGGCGGGGTCGGCCCGCCGGGCCACTTCTGCGCGGGCCACCGCGGCCACGGCGTTCATCACGCTGTGCTGCAAGACATGGTCCTCTCTGGAGTCGCGCACGGCATGCAACACGGCGATCTTCTTAGTCGCCGGGTCCTGCTGGGCCACGATGGTGGCCACCGCGGCGCCGCCGGGCCCGTGCGCCTCGCGGAGCAACCGGGCCACGAGCGCCGTTTCCTCGGCCACGTCGAAGCGCGCGGTGATGAGGTCCTGGTGGTTCGGGTTGCCCTTCCAGGAAAGCGGCCAGATGTCGCTGCTCCACCTCGCCGAGAGCTCCTTGGTGGGCGGGAGCTCCAGCGGGACGGCGCCCGCGTAGACGCAGGACGCGGGGAACGCGTCGTCGAAATGCGCCTGGAGAAGCTCGACGAGCTGGCTCTTGGCCGGGTATCGGTGGACCGGGCACAAGACCGCCAGGATGAGCGCGGCACCGGGCCCGGGCCCGGCGTGCTTGCGGAAGCGCTTGACGTGCGCCAACGCCGCGGTGTCGGCCGGGTCCATGTGCTGTTCGATGAAGCGCACCACGGCCTGGGTCTGCTGCGGCCGCACATCGCAGATCCATACTTTTTGCGTCGCGGGCACGTGGTCTGCCGGGAGCGGGACGTTCAGGCGCCGCACTTGCTTGAGGCAGCCGCCGATGGTGGCGGCCGCCAAGTCGACGTCGGCCGGCACTTTCAATTTGCCCATGCTGGTGTCTGCTGCGCCGGGCCGGTGGCCGCGGCCCAAGAGGCGCGGCGCCGTTTTTTTTCGTGGCCCTGCGGCTGGGGCCGGCGCCGCGCGGGTCCAGTGTCGCGCGGGTCCAGTGCCGCGCGGCCCGTGTCTCCCTGCCCGTCTGGCTCGGATATTCTAGCACAGATATTTTGGCACAGATATTCTGGCACAGACATTTTGGCACAGATATTCCGGCTCCCCTATTTTTTCCCGGATAATAGCACAGATATTCTGGCACAAATATTTCGGCACAGCTATTCTGGCACAGATATTTTGACACGCTATTCTGGCACAGATATTTTGACACGCTATTCTGGCACACGCTATTTCACCACGCACTATTTCACCACGCACTATTTCACCACGCACTATTTCAGCACGCATTATTTCAGCACACGCTAGTTTGGCACAGCTATTTTGGCCCTGTATTGGCACAGCTATCTTGGCACAACTTTTTGCCCTGCTATTTTTGCCCTGCTATTTTTGCCCAGCTATTTCAGCACGCAACCTTTGGGACTCGGCATGACATAGGCCCTGGCCGACTTCGGTCCACTAATATCACTCCTGGTCTGGCCGCGCTTCTCCAGGGCCCGCGCTCGCGCCCATGTTTCCTGTCATCCATGGCCCGCCCAGCGTGCGCGCATCCCATCCGATCTGCCCCATCGACCCCAAAACAGGGCCAGGATCCGGCCGCCGGCCCCGCAAAATACAACTACCGGCCCCAGCAATTCCTACGCGCCACATCCGCATTGGAAGCCTCCCCGCTCTCAATGGAGCCCACTTTGCTCCAGTACATCTGTGATCGGTTTGCGCATGTCCGCGAGTCGGGCCTTCTAAACCACTCGCAATTCGACGCGTTCTACGAGCCTTTCCGGGACTTCTTGGTGAACACGCACGTCGTGCTCCCCAACTCAACAGATCTGATCCACACGCCCATACTCAGACCCGCGCTTCTCGAGCTATCCTACCCCGACTTCATAGATGCGGTGGCTCTGGACGTCTCCACTTGCATCTTCGCCAGTCCGCAGGACCTGGCGCTCTCCAACTTCAAAACAAGTCTTTTGAAGAGCGTCGTGTGGGAGAGACTCTGCTATGTATTGGGCCGTCAGCTGTTCGTGGACATGATTCATGAAGTCTCGTGCTTTCTCCGGCTGGATGGGAACTTCACGCTCAAAGCCTCGTCTTTTCTCAAGAAAAAGCCCCGGCCGTTCGAGCCCTCCAGAAAATTCCACATGTACTTCAGCACCGCTCCCCGGAGAATCGACCGCTTGCTCCGCCAGGACTCTGTGGCTATCGCCCGGTACATTGTCCGGTGCGGCCGGCTGCAGAAACATCTTCCCAAGAAATACCGGCTGCTTGTGCGCTTGCTTCGTGTGGCCAAAGCAAACGACGACAGCCTCCAATACATACACGTGCTCAACAGTGTTGTGCGCCATCAAGGCTTGCAAAAGTCCATTTTGGCAACCGCAGTGCCGTTTGCACAAGTCACGCGGTTTGTTTTCGTCGTGTTGCACCGCGTATTCCCTAACAACACATTCGGTTGCCAGAAAAACTGGAACGTCATCAACCAGAGTGTCTATGACGTTCTCAGAACGGAACGCGCCGAAACAATCAATGCCAGGGCCATAGTGCAAAAGCTCCAAATCACCGCCATCCCGTGGTTGGGAAAACTGCCGCGGCCCACTTCCAAACAAGACTTTGAGCTGAGAATGAGGACGTTGCACCACTTCGTAAACTGGCTTCTATCTCATTTCGTGGTCAAGGTTGTATCCTGCTTCTGGTACGTGACCGAAAACCCCGCCAAAGCCATACCCCGCGAGCCTGCCAATTCGTTTTTCCTCCACCGTTCCTGGACCCGTTTGAATCGTCTCTGGTTAAGCGAGTATGTGCAGAAATACCTTCATGAAACGCATGAGTCTGGCGAAAACCATGGCCTCTGTTTCAATCGCGGCGTTTTGCGGTTGGTGCCCAAGAAGTCGGACTTCAGGCCGATTTGCACCCCGTTAAGAGTAGACCGAAGCACGCTGTCGCTTGACCACATGGCCCGCAAAAGGCTGCGCAAAGAACACGTTTTCTATGACTACAACATCATGCGTCCCATCCGAGAAATTCTCCGCAGCCAACAACGGAAGCTCGCCAATGCAAGAAAGTGTCCCTTCCCTCGCTGTGCCTCTGTCCGCGACATTGGGCAAAGCATATCCACGTTCAAATCTTCCCTCGTGACGACATTTGGTGGCAAATTACCGCCTTTGTATGGCGTGCAGTTTGATATGAAACACTGCTACGACAATCTCAACCAGGTGAAGATTCTCCATTGCACCGAGGAACTATTCCAGGACGACCCTATTTCCGAGGAGTACATTGTTCGAAAGTACACCCATTCTTCCAAGCAAGCCAGCGGAGGCTCTACTATGAAAAGCATCATCAAGAACACATCCGAAGTTGAAGAATTGGACATCTATACACACAACCCTGCAAGAAATAAACTGGACATAGTATGCGGAGACACGTCCCGCACATTGAAGTTCAGGCAAAGTGACGTGCTTGATTTGGTACGCAGCCAGGTTCTTGATGCATCGACCGAGCTCCCGAACTTTCCGGGAATCAAGTATAAACGTACCCGGGGCGTGTTTCAGGGATTTCCGCTTCTGGGCACACTCTGTGATATTGTTTACAATGCGGTGGTGGACAAAGTGTTGGCACAGGTGAAAGGAACGGACCATGAATGCATTCTTTTAAGATTGGCGGACGATTTTCTATTTATCTCAACCAGCAAGAGCGCATGTGTGAGGATGTTGGAGCGGGCCCGGAGCCGTGAGGCCAAAGAATACGGTGCTCACGTAAACCTGGAGAAAATCTCATGGATTGACGCAGCCCAACCTGGGAAAGAGCGGGCTCACTTTCTCGGCCTCACGATCGACTTGCGAACATTAAGCATTGCGAGATCAGAGGACACTGTCATCGCTCTTTCCGCAAACTTCAGGAGGTCTTTGAAGGCATCGTTGTCCTACCTCAGCTGGAGATTTCATCTAAAAGTATCCGACTACTTGCTTGACATGAAACTACTGGACTTTGACACGGTGACTGGAAATGTTTGCAAAATATTTACGCCCACTTTGAAGTGTGCTGTTGAAAGTGCTCTGGAGCACAGGTCAGAGTCCAATGTGATTGAGCAAGTTGCAGTTTTTGCTTTCCAGATTCTCTTGATTGTTCTCTCCAGATTTCGCGTCGTCAACGGACCATCCCGTCATTTCCACAAACTTTGCAGCGATATGTGGCGAATTATAGACTCAACTCTCAAAGATTATGGTGTTCCGACACAAGTTTTCAAACATCTCATTAATGCGCAATGCTAGTTATATGACCCCAAACGAACTCTTCAAATTCTCCGCATCTTGCTGCTGGCGTCTTTTCTCTAGATCTTCAATACCGCCCGAGCTTTTCAACTTCTTTTCGTCCACAAAATCGCCAAGCTCTTCTTGGAACTGAGTTAAGCTCTGAAGCTGTCTCTCCCTTTCCCTTATCTTTTCTGCTTTAGCAATTGCATCCAATCTACTCTCATGATCAGGCTTCAATGCACACACTTCACTAAGCACGGCATCCCGTAGATTGTACATGGACTCCCCGGGCCCAGGAAGCACCATCTGGGAAGCGAACGCGTTCTTCTTCGGGGTTTGTTTGCTTTGGTGCACACTGCACTTCTCTATGAGCTCAAATGTCTCTTCAATTTTCCTGATGTCTTCATCCAAGTCGTGGGTCAAGTCATCTTGCAAATTGAAGAATTGCTGTTCTTCGCACACCTTATCAAGCTCGGACTCCCATATTTTCTTCCAGGATGGCTTCCCGTCACGAATGTATTCTATGAGATCCGAGAGTTGCAGCTTGACCGCGCAGATTTCCTTCTGTGTGGACTTCAACTGCTTTGCGCCCAAACGAACGCCTCTCTGAGCAACGTCCTTTCGGAGAGCTTCCATCATATCCTGCAAGTCGTCGACCTTTGTGAGTAGTGAGTCCGAGTCTTCGGAAAGCCTTGTGTAGCTTTCTTCCATGAAAGAACGGCTTTTGACCGGCGAGCTTTCTTCGAGACAAGCCTCTTTCAACATCCCAATTTCGTGCTGCATGGCCGCCGTCAACTGTTTGACCTGTGCATCACGTGCCTGCAGAATTTGGGAGACATCCTTAAACTCTTGCTGTAGGTTCTTGAGCGCTTTGGTCAACATTGCATTGCGCTGTTCGAGCTCTTTCGAAGCCTCGCCAGTGGACGCTGTGGCCGGCTGAGATACCTGTGAAGCCAGAAGGTGTGCCGAAATGGGCGCAGAGTCAAGGGCGTCCTTGATTTGTTTGACGAGCTCGGACGAAAGAGTGTCCATCCGAGAATTCAACACATGGACAGAGGATTCCAAGCTACTCAATGACTCTTCCTGGTCGGTGGGCGCCTTGAGCAAGAGAAGCGTGCCAGTTTTGACCTCCTCTTCCACGCGGTGCTCCTCGAGCTCGAAGGACACGTTTGTGCGAAGGTCTAGGGCGTAGATCTCGGGGAAAGATGCGGTTTTGGGCGAGTAGGCAAACTTCTCCACAAACAAGAGGCGCAACGACGCCATGGTCATGGGAAACTGGACCTGCACCTTCTTCGTTTTGTCCCCGATTCGTAGGAAGATGTAAGAGTCGGCCAGGCCCGCGTCTTCGGCGGACTTTCCGAGCGGCGTCGAATGAGACGTCGCCTCGTGGATGTCTTCGGCCTCAGTGGCTCCGCCGGGCTGCGGCACGGGAAGCTCCGCGGATATCCTCAGCATGTGGCTGCCGCTGAGGTTGGCGAGCTTGGCGAATTGGTACGCGCTGAACCTTTTGGAGGCGCGCCTCAGGATCACGTTTCCCTTTTGGAGCTTGGCCAACGCGTCGCTGGACGCCAGCAGCAGGTCGCGCGGCTGCGCGGCACGCGAATAGCGGCTGTGCTCGGGCTCGGGCTCCGTGTCGCCAACGCGGGCCGTGTTGACTTTGTTCAGCAAGTCTGCTAGTAGTTTGGAGCGCCGCGGGCGGTCGGCAGAAGGGTCCTTTCTGTCGGGGAGCGAGTCGCCGTTTGGCGGCGTGGACAGCGGCACGGCCGCGCCGGGCAGTATGTGTGCCTTGGCTGGCATGGCCGAACCCGGGCGATCGTCCTGGAGGTGGTCGTGGCTCATGTTCAGGGGCATGTTCAGGTCGGCGGCAAGCTCTTTTGCACGGGCCTGTTTGTTCTTCAAGCTCTGGAGAAGCGCCACGATGATGCCGCGGATCTTCGGAAGGAACTTGTCCAAGTTTCGCTGGGTGGGCTCCTCGCTGAGGGCCGATTCTAGCACGATGCGGAGGGCCCGCGGAACGTCGCCCAAGTCGGATATGTCGACGCGGGCGGCGCTGAAGCTGCGCACCGCGGCGCGGAAATCGTTGCCCAATTTGACGTAGGCATCCAGGACGACTTTGTCGCTGGCCTCCTGGTGTGCCCATTGGGTCAAGCTCTCGAGCAAATGTTTGGTCAGCACAAGGAGGCGGGTCACGCTGGTTTCGATGGTTGACATGGGCGATCCGCGCGAGGACAGCACGGGCCTTTCGGCACGGGCCAGCACGGATGGTTCTGCCATGGCGGGGCGTGTTTCAGGTGCGTTTCGGGCGCGTTTCGGCCGGTTTGACGGCGTTTTGGACAGCGCTAGGGCGGCTTTGAGGGTGGTCCTGGCACTGGGACTCCAGGTGCTCGGAAATCAGGCTCGGGAGGCGTGCGGGCGCTGGGAAAAAGGCAGCGGCGTCTCCGGCTCAAAGCGAGGTCTATGCGGCGTGCGAGGGTCCAGCCAAAGTTCGGAAAATGGCCGTTTCCAGGGATGTGAAATGTGGTTCAGGGCGGTTGCCTGGGTCGCTTCGCGACTGTTTGCAGATCAAGCGCCGGGTCACGTGCCGGACGCGGCCGACAATGGCTTGTCCGCGCGTGCAGGTTCATGAGTTGTCTGGAAGCTGTGCTGGGGCTGTATTTCGGATACCGGCAACAGGCGCTTTCTGAATTGGCAGACATCTTCTGAATTGGCAAAAGTCTTCTGGATTGACAGACATCTGGACTAAAGTCTTCTGGATTGACAAACATCTTCTGGTTTGACAGACACCTTCTGGATTGACAGGCACGGGAATTAATGAGGGCCGTTTTGCTGCTGGGTATTGGTGCTGCACGGCGTCACGTGATCTGGGCAGTCCACCATCGGATAGACTGTCTGGCGACATGTCGGCCCAAAACCACGTTACGTAGATATGCCCCGCGGTGCAGGTCGGAATGGACCTTGGAACCAAAAGGGCGGCATTCAAAAGAAAGTCGAAAACGTATTCCTCTTTGGCTGATGCGCCGGCTTGACTGCAAATTCGTGGAGCATTATTCTACCTGCACGCATTGGCTTACGCTGGTGTCTTCGAAGCTGCCCTGTGGCTTATGGAACGGCAATGCGGGTATCCCAAGAGTGCGTGGTCTGGGTTTACGAGATTTATGAATTGTCCGTGAACATTTTGACCATTGTGCCGCAGAAACGGTGCATTGCGAACCGCGTTAATCTAATAATCTCTTACGGGCCAGCATCGACCAAGACATCCAGCAACAATCAAACCCATTGAGTTCCTTCTGCGGCTTTTTCGTTTAAATACGCCTGCCTGAATTGAATATGTTTATCAGTGAAACTCCGATGTTGTTGCATGTATAGCATGCACGTACATAGTCAGAACCAGAGTAGTTGACGTTTTCTCATGGGGCCATAAGAGGTGAAAGCAAACTGGACGCAAATCTTCTGGTTTCTGCGTCTGGTTACGTCTACTTTTCGTCTTTCTTGCGAGAGATCACGATTGTCACGATTAAAAAATACAGTGCTTTGGATAGCGGCACTTCCGGCGGTGAAGCAACTGAAAGTCGCCACACGATATAGTATGTGATCGTTTTCGATACGAACTAAGTAAACTCGAATATCTAGAAATAGCCCATGAGAGCGTGGTATGACCTATCATGTGAAATAGCTGGTTGGATTCAATTCTCCATATCTCATGACGAATACCAAAACAATTCCAACAATCAAAGGAGGACTCGAACTTTCAGCTCCAGTCTCACGTTGCAGGAGCGTCAGTTTAAGTGCCCATGAGAGCCAGTGTCCAAGTCATGTCTAACTGCACAGAGCACGGATAAGCTGTCTAAACCCGAAGCTCCAGATTACAAACTCACCTATAATGTATCAGATAATAGTCAATTGAACACGCAAGCAAGCTCATCAAGGAACTCCAGGCATCACTTTAGCATGTCCGCTCTATAAACAGTTTCCGCAAACGCACCAGACTCTATAGCCACAGAGCCGACTTCTTTGCAATTAGAGCTATTCCCAATAGCATGGTACACCCATATACACTCAACCGAGGAAAAACGACTCAGGAAAAGTATTTTGTCACTTCGGGAGAGGCGGAGTACTTCTGCACCATGCTCATGGCCTTATCTTGTGGCAATGTCCCTAGAAGAGCACGCACGCGAGGCACGACTTTCTCGGCAACAGCACCGGAAATGGCTCTGTGGTTGATCGCTTCGAGCACAGAATCCACCACCTTGGGGATTTGGCCCATGACTGCCGCATGCTGGTTTTCAATCAAATCCGCAAGGAAGCCGTATGCAAATGCAGCAGCTTCATCGTCCTGGACAATGGGGAGCAAAGAGATCCATTCGTGGAGAACCTTGTCCAAGTCGGCGATGGATGCGCTGAAGTTGGCACATATTTTTGGAATGGCCGCGATACAGTTTTCCGTAGCGTTGATGTTCTCTTCTGCACGTGCATCCGGGAACGTGGCGATCTTGAACAAGTTGGGCAATGTCTGCACACAGATCTCCATGTAATTGTTGCCACCATACTGGGCTGCCACGCCCATGGCGTAAGCAGCCGCCTGGCGGATGCTTGCCTGCGAAGACGTCAAGCAGTCAACTGCAATATACCTGAGGTAGTCAAGCTGGTTAAACTCGGGCCCGGCATGTTCGAGAACATCGCAAATAATGCACAAGCCACACAACTTGATGTGGGAATTTTCGTCGCTGATAAAGGTGGACACAAGGCCAGCCAAGCTCAGCTGGAACTCAGGGAGGAACAGGCTTTTGGCGTTCTTGAAAATGGCAGAGATCACCTTGTTAATTTCGTCAAGAAGCTCCTCGTCCGTGTAGTCTTCATCCTCGTCGGCGACTTCCTCCTGGTACTCATCGTCGTCGCTTTCTCTGAGCTTGATGCGCTCGTATATCTCGGTCAAATTCTTTTTAATGGCCGCGGAGATCGATTGCATCTGCTCAGCCGAAAGTGAAGATGGCTCCAATGCTTGCAAGCAATCGGTGATGGCGGTGTAGTAAGCCACGAGCAACTCTGGCACGGGGTCATTGACCAACGCGTCGACCAACTTCTCGCACATCTGAGCCCAGATGGTCAATGTCTCCACGGAGTTGCTGGAGGTGGCGTGGATGGTGGATCTCAACAAGGCCGCAAGGGTCAAGGCGGCCGAGCCGCGCACGCCATCGTGAAGGTAGAAATCGAGGGCAGGGAGAGCGATCTCTTGCACGATCTCTTTGACCCACGGGAAGAAGTGGCCCTTCAACTGTGTTGCGTAGATACGCAACAAGTCCATGGCCGCGGCCTTCTCGTCAAGCGCCGCGGTATGCACGGCGATCAACTTGCCCGCGATGTTGATGACATCCCACTCCTCGTTGGTGTTGAACTCCTCCGCCTCCTCTTCCTCGAGCAAGGAGATGTCCTGTGCCGCCTTGGCCGCGAGCATCAAAGGGGGCAAGACGGCCGGCAAGTACGCCACGAAGTCGTCGCCAATGATCCTGCAGAGCCTGCCCCAGCCTTGCTCCAAAAACAGCTTGACCGGGTCGTCTGGCTCGACGACGGAGTTCTGGAGCTCGCCCATGATGTTGATCAACTCCTGGGTGTGGGCCGAGAAGTTGTCCTTGCCCACGGCGACGGCGATCAAGGTAGCACACTCGATGCACTTGGCGGTCAACATGCGGTTCTCGGGCCCGAGGTCGGACTTCAAGAAGTCGATGAGCATGGGGAGCAAGGTGCTGTGGTACTTGAGGAACTTCTTCTCCGCGGCGTCGGCGATGATGGCGATGGTGGTCAAGACCTGCTCCTGCACGTAGCGCTTGGGCGACAGGAGCAAGCCCAACAAGTTGTTCAACAAGTCGTCCAAGTAGGGCTCGAGGATCTCCTTGGACGCGGCCTCGCAGAAGTTGACCAAGGCGGCCGCGGCGTGGGCCTGGACCCTGGGCACGGACTTGGCGGTGAGCTTGGACACGAGCGCGGGCAAGATGCGGTCGCCCGAGGTGCGCTGGATGACGTCGGCAAAGTCAGTGGACATCTGGCCCAAGGCGTTGCAGCAGGCGTACTGGACGCGCAGGTGCGGGTGGCTCAAGGTGGGCAAGACCATGTCCAAGAGCTTGGGGATCTCTGTGGCGAGCACGTCGCAGCAGCCCTCGGCCGCGGAGGAGAGCGCCATCAACGCGGCGAACACGTCGCGCCAGCTGTCCAGCTGGCACATGGCGGGCAAGTACTGGAAGAGCGGGGCCGCGAGCGCGTGGCCGCCCAACTTCAAGGCCACGCGGTCCAAGGACTGGCGCGCGGCGTCGTACTCGGGCTCGTCGTCGCAGTCCTCGCTGTTGTCGTCGTTGTTCCAGTCCGCGGCGTCGTCGTCGTCGCGGCTGACCTCGGTCAACATGGACAAGTTGATGAGCACCATGGACAGCGTGTAGCTGGGCGTCTGCTTGCACATGGCCGGCGAGACCTCGGCGAAGGTGGTCAAGAGCTCGAGCGCGGCCAAGCGCGGCGCGGCGTCCAAGTCGCCGTTCTTGCAGAGCGACAGGCAGAAGTCCACGATGGTGGCGAACATGGCCTTGAACATCTTGGGCGCAAGCTCCACCAAGTCGATCAACGACTGCAACACCTCGGCCAACGCGTCGGTCTCGCCGCTCTGCAAGAACATGGGCAACGAGTTCAACAAGCGCGGCAAGAGCGGCGCCATCGCCTGCCAGATGCTCTTGGGGAGCTCGCGGAAGAACGCCACGAACGCCGTGCACGCGGCGATGCGCACCTCGTCACTGCCGTCCGCGAACCCGCCGTCGAACACGGGCATCACGTCGCCCACCATGCTCTTCTCGATGATCTCCGGCAGCGTGGCGAGCACGCGGAACGCCAGCTCGCGCACACTGGAATCGCCGGCCTGCGCGGCCTGGAGCACGGCCGGGAGCAACTCGCGCCAGCCGCCGTCGCGCGCCACCTCGGCCACCGCGTCCGCCAACTTGCGCCGCACGGCGGGCGCCTGCGGCGCCACGAAGCCGTGGAGCAACACGGCGCGCACCTGGCTCTGGACGTCGGCGGCCACCACGCCGAAGGTGCGGTCCGCGATGCTGGCCAGCTGCTGCGGCGTGCGGATGGCCGTGCGGCGGAACAACACCGCGGCAAACGCGCGCGTGCTGTCGTCGGCGCCGCCGGCCGCGGTCTGTGCGAGGAAAAGCAACAACAAGCCGACGCGCTCAGGGGCCCGCCACTCGGCGTCGAGCAGCGTCTCGGCGGCTAGGCGCACGCTGTTTTCGGTGGCCATCAAGCCCTGGAGCAACAGGCCCAACACCGCGCTGATTTCCGGGGGCATGCTCATGTTCTTGGCGGCGTGTTTGTGTGTTGTCGCTGGCGCTTAGGCTCTCTGGGAGGGTTGGAGAGAGGGGCGCTGGGAAAGGACCAAAAGGCGCTGCAACGGGTGTTTTTTCGCGGCGAAAAAGACTGGGTACTTGCGGACAGCTGACTGTGTGCAAATACGGGGGGCCGGTTCGAGGAGAGCCGAGCCGGGGTTTGGGGTATGTAGAAGGAACGGTTGATTTGATAGGGTTTTTTTTCGCCTGTGCTGGGATGGGTCGCGCGGCACAGTGCCGGCATGCGGTGCGGTCACGTGACCGCCGGGGCCGTGGCCCGTCAACGGACTGGGTTGTGTTTTTAGGCCGGGGTGGGGGAGTAGCGGGGCTGTTCAGCGGCTAGCGTCGGTGGCGGCTCTGCGATTTTTTGCTGTTTGCTCATCGAGACACGGGATATACTGTGTGTCTTTAATACAGTGTTCTAGATGAGGGTGCGGCTTGTGCAGGGCCAGATCTGGTGGGCCCTGGTGATTTGGATTGGGGCTGGTCTCAAGTCGTGTTTGATATGCTGGAGAACCTAAGGCCTTTGAAATACTTGAGAAATCGGTTTTACAACAAATTGGAATACCTAATGCCTTTGAGAATACTTGAGTAGTAAATCGGCTTTTTCGACAATTTGGAATACCCAAGGCCTTCAGAAATGCTTCATTGACAAGTCGGCTTTTTCGACAAAATAGAATACCCAAGGCCTTCAGAAATGCTTCAATGACAAGTCGGCTTTTTCGACAAATTGGAATACCTAATGCCTTTGAAATACTTGAGTAACAAATCAGCTTTTTCGACATGCTGGAAATTCTAAGGCCTTCAAAAACATTTCAATAACAAATCGGCTTTTTCGAAATGCTGTAGATCCAATGCATTTATGATGAGGTTCTTCAGAATGCGGCCTTTCCAACAACAGACACTAATGGCCTTGGGATCTTTTTCAAAATACTCAGATTTTATTTTGCTTCTTGCTTTTGCTTTGCATCTTGATTTGGGGTACTAAAGCATCATCTGGACGGCTTTACAAAGAGATTAGGGAGGATCAACCTCTGAACGGCACGTTATCAGGTGCGAACTTAATCACGCAATATTCATCAGCAAAATCGCAAGTATGGAGTTCTGTTCCTAATTGGCGTGGATCGTCAAGTGTGCATAATACTTCCCTTACTTATTCGTGCGGGTGACGCCGAAGCGTTCTCGTACGTGTTTATCAACATGATAGTGAACAAGTTTTGGACGAGAGTCTATTGGGCCATGTATGATGTGCCTGCGAGACTCTACAGAAAAAATTGATGACTTCGATTCTTTCTCTTATTCATAGGTATTAAAAACGTGTTGTCAGAAGCATTTGACTTCAATTTTCCAAGCTGCACTGTAGAAATGGGTGACTGGCATGTACATCTGAGATTCCGCAAGTTGTAGCAAGTTTCTCAGATATACATCTGGTAGATCTAATCTCAGTGGGGTTTTCACGTGTTAAAAATTAACGCTATTTATGGATAGCCTTACGACAGACTTATCCATTCTTTTTTCGAAAAGGACCTCCTTTTCTCATCTTAGGATCTCTGGCAAAACTCACCCCACGCATGAGGCTCTAAAAGCGGGTCCCCTTGCTCACTAGTTTTTACCACCCCTTAACTCGTGCATCCTGGTACTGTCTAAAAGACTGTCTGAGTTTCAGACCGGGCCAAAGATTCAGATAGCAATATGTGCAGAGTTGACTCCAGCACACGTATGTTACACCATTGTAGCAGTTGGACATCTCATCATCAAGATTTGCGTTGACGGTGCGTATCCATGATTTCAAACTAAAGATACTTTTTGAGCTATGATTCTTTCTCACCAACAAAGTATAAGGAACTAAAGTAATTCATGGGGCTGTATTTGAAGAATTGAAATTAAAATGCACCGATTGTTTGCTTTATTACCTCTCGATTTCATTTCCAACCCTGTCTCCAAACATTTCGCACTCAATATGTATTTTCTCGAAAGAGCTAAAGCTTATTTCTAAATAAATTGGAGTTCGAAGAATTTTCTCAAAGCCAGGTGGAGCTCAAGCTGCAAAGATAACGAAAGGTCGCTGTATGCTTGATTCACACAGATTTGCTCTGGTTTATTCTGGAACGTGCCCCTTGTCTTTTCTGGCTCGATAATCATCACTACAAAGTCTCTTCAAAACTTTCTGCTAAAAGTGTTTCGACTAAAATTCCTGCTGGCACCCCACACAAGGAGGAAAAATACCCAGAGAAGCTTGAAAAGTCGGGAAATGCACTTTGATTCGCAGCATTCCGCTGTACTTCTTCGCTGAATCTGGCAACGGGAATATACGCAAAAATGCCTTCTATATCGTATGTCGGTAGTCTGGGACGGCTACCCGCCATGCAAGCGGCTTTGAACCACTCTTCTATTTGGGAACTCGTGCTCCAATTTATTATCCTAGTGCTCATCTGTCTAGAAGAACAATATACTTTTGGCTGCTCTGAATCCAGATGGCAAAAACAATCGCGTCTATAAGCCCGAGTCATTCAATACTTTTGTCCAGCTTCCAACCGTTGTCAAAAATGTCCGCGGGCGACAATAGTTCCAAATATGTATCTACACGCAAGATAAACTCAAACCAGCAGAAAATTATTGGTACGCACTATACAGCGAAAGCTGCAAGTTGACTCATACATATTGCGTCTTAAAGACAATGTCTTTGGCCCTTTTTTGAAATTTCAAGAAGATTTGGCGGTTTCTCTCTGAAAGTTGCTGCATAAAAGCTTATCATTCGCCGAAGGAAATGATTCAGATGTTGGTCTGTGAAACATTGATCGTGCTTTGGACTGCAAGTGAACCTATACTTGTCATGTGTACTATTAAAGCAGATGAAACGTCCAGAATAAAATTCATTATCCATATATATTGACATTAAGGCGAAGATTAAATCATGAACTTCAAAATTATGTTCTAAGAGGCTTTGAGGATTTCTAATCACACAGTTCTACAGAACTTGCTATGATGACACAACGTTTTACGACTCAATCCAAAATAACAAGATTCCACCTTTTCATGCAAAGAGCATCCCAATTCAAACTGTAATCTTGATGAAGTACGCATAGCTAATGCAAGATGGCCTTCTTTGTTTTTCCAATACTTTTGAATTTTTTAGAAACATCAAATGCATTGCCCGGTACTTTTTTGTATTAACCACTTAAAAATACCGCTGTGAGTTCATTGTGAGGAATGTAAAATTTATTCATTGGATATGATCTCCAGTTTCGAGACACACCACTTTACCTCATCAAATGAGAGGACATTGGGGTCTCGGCTAATATAAGTTTCTATTACATAACATAGATTGCCACCGAAAATAAGAAACACTTCGTAGATGATCTCAAAACTTGAGAAAAAAAGTCTCGGAGACGTATGATCCGAATATGCGACCCGAGACTTTTATCAAAGGGCTGCTAATCAGCTTAACAACTTGGATAGCGTTTTTTGGCACCATATACTATAGACGCTCGAATAAATTCCCCATATTGCTGGCTTCAAGCTCGTAGGAAGAAATAGGTTTAAAGAACACATGCCGTATCTTTTTTATATTCTAGAGACGAGCACACTATAATTGGGCACCGTCAATAGGTCCAGAGCAGCTACACAATGAAAGACATAGAATTGTAGCTTCATAGAGCGAACCTTACTCCAAAATTACAAAACAGGCGATCAGACGCCATGGCCCGACTTCAGAGTTCTTCCATTTTTATTTCTTGGTAAATTCATCTGATTAAAGGGGCAAAACTATATAACTTTTTTTTTTGGTAGATTCATCTGCTTAAAGGGGCAAAACTTTATAACGAACTTGAGGAGCTAAAAACCCACAATTTTTTTGAGACATGAGAACTCCAGGAATGTTGTCTTAAAAAACAATTCTGTTTAATAATCCAAAGTTTGATAAATTCAATTTTAGGATATGTGATTTATATATACAGCACCAAAAAGATTCACAAAGCGGGCGTGTGGCGCAGTTGGTAGCGCGTTCCCTTAGCATGGGAAAGGTCTCCGGTTCAAATCCGGACTCGTCCATTTATTTTTTATTGATTTTTAGCAGATTCCGACATAGGAACTGTCTACGACAAATTCATTGAACAGCCTATAACCTCCTTTTCTTTTGGTAGATCCACTTTAACCAATTTTGCATTTGCACAGACACTGCAGTTTAAATCGAGTGTATAATGTTTCCTAACAATATACATTTTTTTTTATAGTTTTGTTCATTTATTGGCTTATTTATAAAGAAGCCAGCAGTTCAGAATGCGAAAATGAGCTCCTTTTCTGTTTTTGGTTTAGTTGGTGAGATCTGTTTCAAATCTTAAAGCCTTCTTTTTTTTTTACTTCTGACCTTGGTTTGGTCCTCCTGTGTCATTGTATGCATTGAATCGACAATTAATTGTAGTGGCTGGGTTCTCAAAACTTTGTGTAAATTATCTGAAGAAATAAAACTTGGTAATATTTCAATAATGACGGAATAAAATAAGCGTGCTTAATGGCGAATTCCCGTCTCAGAGATCCGACTCACTGTGAAAGCGATAGTTTTTATGCTCGCTAGTAGACAACAAGGCACTTTTAATTGACCCAGTAATGTAAAAGGTGGTTTTTTCATGTTTTGTAATAGCGATAAAGAAACAACCCAAGCTTATGTATTGTAAGTTACGCCTACAGGCAATATAGGCCCTAGCATTTTTGAGTGAAGTCAGAGCCCGACACCTAATGATCAACACAAAGTTCAGAAACAAAAGTTTACTCTTATGGCCGTTGAATTTGACCTTCTCACCAACTATTTTTGTCGATACATGCGAAGCTGTTTCCCGTCGAAAGCACTCGTCCTTAGTACACAAATGTACACCTTTTCGTAGACCACATCTTGAATAAAAGAAAAACTGCGTTCTTCTATCCAATCAGATCTTAGTCTCAGTAATTGGAGATAGCAAAGGCCGATAAACCACCACAATACTCAGTAGCGTTTAAGTCGTTTTATAGAAAGAATTCATGTTTGCAGGTAATTTTGTTCAAGAGCTTCTTATACTCCCAGTTTGTATCCAATTATTAGGGTGATAATAGACCGTATACTTTCGAACATGCCTCAAAACCTGATTCGGGTAAGGTACTGGGATATGAGCTATACATGGCAGTTACGCGATTTCAGATCTCCATAAGAAAGGAAAGCTAAGGAAACTTCAAACGTCAAACCAGTGTTTTTTTAAGTAATCCACGACACTGAGCGTCCATTCTTAATATACAACTAGACATTCAGAGGGCACCCGAGACGACACCGGTGACTTTTCCAATCAAGTCCCACCCCATACAAGCTCAACCAAGTGTCCTCCAATTCTATACTCCACCTGAGACTCTCCATCTACTTCTTCAAAATAGTGATCACGTCCTCGTCTTGCATCTCATGGTTCAAGCCGACGATTTGAGGCTGATGTTTAACCGATGTGCCGAACACAACAGCATTTCTGAAATCGTCCACCAAAGACTTGTGGATAGAGTTACAGAAATCTTCAACCGTGGAGCGGCCATTCTTCAACACCACAGGCTCGCTGAAGTCCGGGAGCTTACCCTTTGGCTTGGTGTAAACACGCACCAACTTCAAGCGTTCCCACATCATCTCCAACAAGTCATCCAAGTTCCAGCCATTTCCGGATGAGATAGGAATGGCGTTGGGGATTTTGTACAACAAATCAAGTTCCTGGATGGAGAACGAGTCGATTTTGTTCAACACGTAGATGGCGGGGATGTACCGTCTGGTTTTGGCTTCGATCGCATCGATCAAGTCATCAACGGTGGCGTCACATCTAAAAGCAATGTTAGCAGAGTTGATTTTGTACTCGGACATCACAGCCTTGATTTCGCCGTCGTCGAGATGCGTCAAGGGCGATGTGGTGGTGATGTTGATTCCGCCTCTTTCCTTCTTGTTGATGACGATGTTGGGTGGCTCTTTGTTGATCCGGATGCCCACGCCTTCCAACTCCTTCTCAATGACCTGCTTGTGCTGCAAAGGCTTGTTGACGTCAAGGACCAAGAACAATAAGTTAACCGAGCGCGCCACGGCAATGACCTGACGACCCCTACCTTTACCATCCTTGGCGCCCTCAATGATTCCCGGAAGATCCAACATCTGGATCTTTGCACCCTTGTACTTGATCACACCCGGCACGGTGGTCAAAGTGGTAAACTCGTATGCGGCAGCTTCCGAATGGGTGCCGGTGAGTTTAGACAATAGCGTGGATTTTCCGACCGATGGGAAACCCACAAAGCCAATGGTGGCCACACCTGTCCGTGCCACATCGAAACCTGCACCTCCACCACCACCCCCGCCAGTGCTGTCGGATAAAAGCTCTCTTCTCAACTTGGCCAATTTCGCCTTCAACTGACCAAGATGGAACGAGGTGTTCTTGTTTTTCTGCGTCTTGGCCATCTCATCCTCGATGGCCTTGATCTTTTCGACGGTCGTCATGGCTACGTGGTGTGCTGTGTATTTGTGACGGCGTTACTGAAGATTAGCAGTGCAAGCGTGGGCTTGGTTTTCACTTTTTTTTTTGCTACTTACGCTGTGCAGCAAGGTGCTGTTCCGGCATATGACGTAGCATCTGTTCTCTAACTCGCTTGCGAAATCGTCTCTAGATTATTTCGCCACTAGAGACGAGGCGTGTGCCTGGGCAAAGCAGCACCAGAAACAGGTGGCCCAGAAATAGAATCAGTGGTGTCCGAAAGGATCTACCGGTCTTAATTGCAAGGGAACTTCTGCGGCCCAACATTCGAGATACAGGTGCTTCCAGCAGGTGCAAAATGTGAAAAGTGCGTGTGCACACCAAATCACAGAAAAAGCTCGCATCTCAAGTCCTGGGTCCCGGTAGGGCGAAAAACACCCTCCCACCACTAGTTTTCCACCAATTTCTGAACATAAACATGGGGAAAAAATCTAAGGCCACAGCCGGAGCAGATATCTGGGACGATGAGGACATGTATGAGCAGCAGCCGGCCGAGGAATTCGGCGCCAGTGCCGAGCCTTCGGTGGAACCTGAAGATTCCGAGGCAGCAAGCACCGAAACTGCTGCAGAGGACACCCCGCAGGACGATTTCTTGAGTTCCATCAGATCGTCCAAGCAGAAAAAGCAGGCCAAGGAGCAGGAGGAGAAAGACAAGAAAGACGGCCCCCGTCTCTTGAGTAAAAAGGAGAAGGAGAAGTTGAAGAAGGAGGCTGAGAAGGCTGCCAAGAAGGAGCAGGCCGCCAAGAAGAAGGCCGAGCAGGCCGCCAAAAAGGAGCAGATCAAGGAGGCCAACAAGAAAAACGCCGCCGCTGCCAGCGCCGACAAGAAACCGGCCAGTGAATCTGAGAAAACACCCGAGCCCACGGCGGCGCCTAAAACCGCTGCCCCTGCCAAAAAGGGCAAGAAGGTGCCAGCCGCGCTTGCCGCATTGAAGAAGCAGATGGAAATGAAAAAGCAATTCGAGGAGGAGCAGCGCCGTCTCGAAGAGGAGGAGGAGCAGCGCCGTCTAGATGAGGAGAAGGCCGCGGAGGAAGACCTCCAGAAGCAGGCCGCGGCCAAGGAGGCCAAGCGGGAGAAGGAGAAGCAGAAAATCCAGCAGTTGAAGGCCGAGGGCAAGTACCTCACCAAAAAGCAGAAGGAGCAGAAGCGCCAGCAGGAGCGCCAGCGTGAGATCTTGTTGCAGTCCGGCAACATCACAATTGCCGCGTTCCAGAAGGGCAAGGACAGCAACGGCGACGACGTCGCGGAGAAAAAGCCCAAGCGTATCGTGTACACGAAAAAGAAGTCGGCCAAGCCCAAGACCTTCATCCAGAAACCGCAGCAGCAAGCTCCCGAGCCTGCCAAGCCGGAAGAAGAAGACGAGGTCGAGGAGGACTGGGAGAAGTTGGCCGAAGACGACGTGGCCGACGACTGGGAGTCTGCTTTGAAGGAGGACGACGACGCGGAGGCCGAGGAGGAAGTGGTCGAGGAACAGGAAGACGACGACGAAGAAGAAGAAGAGCAGGACGAGTCCGAGGCCCAGGCCGCCGCCACTGCCGCTGCAGAAAAGGCCAGGCAGGACGCCGAGCGTGCCGCTGCCGCGGAGCAGGCCAGAAAAGCAGCGGAGGAGAAGGCACGGGCCGAGGCCGTGGCCATTGCCAAGAAAGCGGCGCCCGAACAGGAAATGCGCTCGCCCATCTGCTGTATTTTGGGTCACGTCGACACCGGAAAGACCAAGTTGTTGGACAAGATCCGCCAAACGAACGTGCAGGGAGGCGAGGCCGGAGGAATCACGCAGCAGATCGGAGCCACGTACTTCCCTATGGATGCCATCAAGCGCAAGACCGCGGTCATGTCGCAGTACGAAAAGCAGACGTTCGAGGTGCCGGGTCTCTTGATCATCGACACGCCGGGCCACGAGTCCTTCACCAACTTGAGATCGCGTGGCTCGTCCTTGTGTAACATTGCCATCTTGGTCATCGACATCATGCACGGCTTGGAGCAGCAGACGCTCGAGTCCATCCGCTTGTTGCGTGACAGAAAGGCTCCGTTCATCGTGGCCTTGAACAAGATCGACAGGTTGTACGACTGGGAGGCGACCCCCAACAACTCGTTCAGAGACTCGTTCGGCAGACAGGCTGCGTCCGTGCAGACCGAGTTCTTCAACCGTTTCGAGCAGATCAAGCTTGCGTTGTCCGAGCAGGGCTTGAACTCCGAGTTGTACTTCCAGAACAAGAACATGTCCAAGTACGTGTCCATCGTGCCCACGTCCGCCGTGACCGGCGAGGGTGTGCCTGACTTGTTGTGGTTGTTGCTCGAGCTCACGCAGAAGAGAATGTCCAAGCAGTTGATGTACTTGTCCAAGGTCGAGGCCACCATCTTGGAGGTCAAGGTCGTCGAGGGTTTCGGCTACACCATCGACGTGGTGTTGTCTAACGGTGTGTTGAGAGAGGGTGACCGCGTGGTGCTCTGCGGCTTGAACGGCCCGATTGTCACCAACATCAGGGCGCTCCTCACGCCTCCGCCATCGCGTGAGTTGCGTATCAAGTCCGAGTACATCCATCTCAAGGAGGTCAAGGCCGCCTTGGGTGTGAAGATCGCTGCCAACGACTTGGAGAAGGCTGTTGCCGGCTCTCGTTTGCTTGTGGTTGGCGAGGACGACGACGAGGAGGAGCTTATGGAGGAGGTCATGGACGACTTGACCGGATTGTTGGACTCCGTGGACACGTCCGGAAGAGGAGTGGTGGTCCAGGCCTCGACGTTGGGTTCCTTGGAGGCCTTGTTGGACTTCTTGAAGGCGATGAAGATCCCCGTGATGTCGATCGGGTTGGGTCCTGTTTTCAAGAGAGACGTGATGAAGGCCACCACGATGTTGGAGAAGGCGCCCGAATACGCCGTCATGTTGTGTTTCGACGTGAAGGTGGACAGAGAGGCCGAGCAGTATGCTGAAGAGCAGAAGATCAAGATCTTCAACGCGGACATCATCTACCACTTGTTCGATGCTTTCACCGCTTACCAGAACAAGTTGCTCGAACAGCGTCGCCAAGACTTCATGGAGTACGCCGTCATGCCCTGTGTCTTGAAGACCGTGCAGATCATCAACAAGCGTAACCCTATGATCATCGGTGTCGACGTCATCGAGGGCGCTGTGCGTGTGGGCACTCCCATCTGTGCCGTGCGGAAAGACCCAACCACGGGCCAGCCCAACATTCTTGTTTTGGGTAAGGTCGTGTCCTTGGAAGTGAACCACAAGGCTTCGGACATTGTCAAGAAGGGCCAGACGGCAGCCGGTGTTGCCATGAGATTGGAGAACCCTAGCGCAGCGCAGCCCACATGGGGCCGTCACGTGGATGAGACCGACAACTTGTACTCGTTGATTTCGAGAAAGTCCATTGACACCTTGAAGGACCCTGCGTTCCGCGACACGGTGTCGAGAGACGACTGGGTGTTGATCAAGAAATTGAAGCCAGTCTTCGATATCAAGTAGATGGGCGACGTGGGGAGTTTGAGGAGAGAGTTATGAGCCGGGGCCATGCCCCGGGGCCTTGTCATATAGAAAATTCGCACACAAGTAACATTATTCGTGGAATCTTGCATGATCGTATGGACTCGCATGGAGGAGTGAACCGAGGACAGTTTCGTCTTGCTTAGAAGATGGCATGGTCGATTTAATCCAGCGATTAGAGACAGTGTACAGTGATAAGAAGAGGCACTACTGTGCGATGGAACATACACGGAATGAGCTCCTCTCAATTTTGTTGGTCCTTTGAACCGACCAGAAACAATCGAGAGGAGGCTCCATGTATATGAGTCCACTCTATAAATGACATCGGCAATAGACCTGGCATATTTGACTATGACCAGCCACTGCCGAGATACTGATGACACCACTGAAGACACCACTGAAGACACCACTGAAGACACCACTGAGATCTACTACAAGACACCACTGAGATCTACTACAAGACTACCAGGTACACCACAGACAAGACCCAACACACCACTTACCATACCACCACAAACTGCCCCACCAGTTCCCATGTCCGTTCCACCGTCCACAAAAACACCACACAACTCCAGCTCCAGAAACCAGCTCAGTGAGAACATCCATATACACTGAGTGCGCGCAGCCATTGATTAGTGCGCGTATTGCAAGTAGGGCCTCGCAGGAAAAAAAAAACCGTGCGCGCAGCCAATAGAATCGTAAGCAAAATCATACTCTCAACACTAGCCCGAGCTTGCAGCCCAGCCTTCCCCAGAAACACCACACATCCTATTCGCCAACATGCAAGATTTGCCGCCAATCGGAGGATACGAGCCCGTGCAGTGGAAGAGAAATCTCCCCGCCAGAGGCTTCCGCCCCACAGTGTACTTCTGGGGCATCACCGCCATCATGGCTTTTGGCTACTACCGGTACTACCAGGGCGTGGACGAGCAGCGTGAGCTTGCAAGAGAAAAACAGTGGGCCCGTTTCAGCCTCGAGCCCTTGTTGCGGGCCGAGGAGGACAGGCACCTTGCCCGCAGATACTTTTCCGAGATGAGGAGACAGGAAATGGTGGCCGAGACCATGTCGCCGGAGACCAGGGCCAAGTTCGAGGAGCCCATCTACCAGGACAAAACGAAGATGCGCATGCCGCGGTACTTTGCCGGGCCCGACCGCGACGCCCGCTAGGGCCGGGGCCAGCAGAGGGGAGTATGTAGTAAAAGCGCTTGAAAAAGACGGTAATAAACAAACACAAGATGACAGCGGCAGAGTTCTGCCGGGACAGGCGGCGGGGAGACGTAGGTGGGGACAAAACCGGGTGTTCCCGGCTTGCTTGGTCGAGCAGAGCACTTTCGGGCCATTCATTGGCCTCGGCTGGTTCGTCTCTCGGGACGTTCGCCGTGGCCGGGCCAGGCCCACTGCCGTGGCGTCGCCGATTTCTACAAATACGAAAACGATATGAGGACTTTGTCAACACAAGAAAACACGACTTGCCGTGGCAGGATGTGCGTGGTGTGGCGTACCCTCCAGCCCTCCCTGGTGATGATCGGCAGACCCCAGCCAATTGCCGGACGCCGGGCCAGAAATCCCCAAATGGAAAAAACGGCCTGTTTTACTGAGCCCAAAAGCCCTCGGCAGCAACGCACAGCTGGCCAGGGGCCGGGCACAGGCTGGTGCCATCTTGGTGCCATCTTGGTGCCATATTGCCATATTGGTATTGGCCCTGCCCCAGGCGCATTGCCTGTATACGGGCCCGGCAGCGGAGCAGACCCACGTAGTGGTTGATATACGTGTCCTAATATGCATAAAAGCCTATGAGTGTAGGAGACGAACGGCTTGCCTTGTGATGCGGGCAAAGAGGGCCGCCGGTACAGAGACTGGACTGACGGAGCTTCGAAAACTGCATTGTATTCTATGCTAGCCAGGGTGCGAAATTAGCCGTGCAAGGCAATAAATCTCTGGCCCCAAAAATATACCTGGCCCCACGCAATTAGTACCTGGCCCCACGCAATAAATACCCGAACCCAAAAATAAACACCCGGCACTAAAGCAAAGTGCCCGGCACGGCATGAAAAACCCGCAAAGACGGCAGGTACTACACCCGCACGGCTCGTGCGCCTGTGCCTGGGTTGCCCACCGGAGGCGTTTTGGTTTCCCTCCCCGGCCTGTCCTGTACCGCGGGCCGTTCCCGAAGTTGCGGCCCTGGGGCCACCGGCCCTGTTTCTGGGAGCACGCTATATTTTCTGCCCCGCCGTCTCGACAGCGGCCTTAAGTAGCGGCCTCTTCTCCTGCCATCTGTCTTTGTTCCTGCCATCGGTCTTTTCCTACGAGCAGTTCTTTTCCCACAATCGGTTTTTTTTTACAAGCAGTCCTTTTTCCTACATTCGGCTCTTTGTCTACGATCGGCTCTTTTCCTACGGTCGGCTTTTTTCCTGCTTGTGTCCATTTTCTGACCCCGGCTCCTCCAAGTCTCGGCCCTTTCGTCGGCCCTTTCTAGTCGGCCCTTTCAAAGCGCGGCCCTATTCCGCCACCGCCAAGCCCACACAGGCCCGCGCCCATAAACCCAGGCCCGGCACCATGATAGCGCAGGCGCCCGCCGAAAACGCGGCCCCGGCCCTGGCGCCGCTGGGCCCCAGCACCCACCAACTCGAGCCCCAGCCCCCCTCCTCCAACACATCCAAAAACACGCCGATGTCGCTGAAAATCACCACGCCGCAGCAGGCGCGCGCGTTGCTCGCCAACTACGACTATTTTCTCTTTGACTGCGACGGCGTCATCTGGCTCGGCGACCATCTCTTGCCCTCGGTCGCCGAGACCCTTGCGCTCTTGAAGAAGATGGGCAAGGCGGTCATATTCGTCACCAACAACCTGACCAAGGCCCGCGAGGACTACCTCCGCAAGTTCGAGCTGCTCGGAATCCCGGGCATCCAGAAATCGGAGGTCTTTGGCTCGTCGTACGCCCTGGCCGTGTACGTCGACAAGATCTTGCGGCTTCCCAAAGACAAGAAAGTATGGGTGCTCGGCGAGTCCGGCATCGAGTCCGAGTTGCACGAAATGGGCTACCAGACGCTCGGCGGCACGGACCCGGCGTTGGTCGAGAACGGCGTGGCGTTCGACCCCAACCACCGCTTGCTCACGGACTTGGACCCGGCCGTGGGCTGCGTGGTGGCCGGCTTGACCACCAACATCAACTACTTGAAGCTCTCGGTCACCATGCAGTACCTCTTGAAGGACGGCAAGCTGGTGCCGTTTGTGGCCACCAACATCGACCTGACCTTCCCGCTGAAGGGCAAGCTTTTGATTGGCGCAGGCTCCATTGTCGAGACCGTGAGCTATGCCAGCGGCCGCAGCCCGGATGCCATCTGCGGCAAGCCCAACCAGTCCATGATGCAGTCCATCTTGGCCGACCGCCCGGGGCTCAAGGAGAACCCGAAACGAGGGCTCATGGTGGGCGACCGCTTGAACACGGACATGAAATTCGGCCGCGACGGCGGCCTCGACACCTTGCTAGTGTTGACGGGGATCGAGACCCAGGACGCGGTGGAGAAGTTGGACCCCGCCGAGGCGCCCACCTACTTTGCCGAGAAGTTGGGCGACTTGTTTGAGCTCACGCGCTGAATCGCTTCCCGGGGTATACAGATATAGACTATAGACTATTGATCGGGGGCCATACAGATATAGACTATAGACTATGGATCGGGGGCCATACAGATATAGACTATAGACTATGGATCGGGCCATACAGATATAGACTATCGACTATTGGTCGGGGCCATACAGATATAGACTATAGACTATCGATCGGGGCCATACAGATATAGAGTCTGACACCAAGTTCCGCCTTCCAAGAACCTCAGGCACATTGTGCATGACCTGAAGAGCGCATCACTATCGATATTTATGGTTTCCGTTGGACTTTTCATGTAGTTCACTCACCAGCAAACAAAACATTGTCTTTTCCAAAAGAAACCCGTTAGTTTCAAGCAGCATGATAGTGTTGGCAGTCACAGGACTGTGGATATGGTGCCCCGTTTCCTTAATTTCCATGCTTGTTCGGCTGGAATATGAGAACATGGGGTATTTCTTTTTCCATATTCTTCATGGACTCGCGGCCGTGGCGAAAACACTTCTGGTCGAGTCGCTGGACGATGCATGCGTCGCAGAGCAACATCCTCATGTAGATTTGGCACAATTATCCAAGCATGCGCCGATTTCAATGTATGAATACCGATTGCTGTGCTCATATGATTTGGTTGAAAAAGGTGAAACAATCTCCCCTCGGAGCTTCCGCCAATAAATGGAAGTGGCCAAAAGAATGAAGCAGGCCAAGCAGTCATTAACTCACAACTATATTCGGCAGCGATCTCCTGCTTCTTTCCTCTTATCGTGGCTAGTGCAACTTCAGATCAAATACGTATATTATCAACTGAAGGCGACGCACGTAGCAGTATTGGCTGTCCATGTTCCACCCGATTTGTTGTTCACCATTAACTGTTTCTTGAAACCCCATACCCAGTAGAGATTGAGTACAAGCCTTTTTCTGAATGCCACGGCTGTACTTCTACATTTTGAATCGGGTCAGGGGGCCGGTTTCTTCCCCAATCTCTGGGACAATATGTTCCCGTAGGACGACGGTGGAATGTCTGTAGGCAGTTGCATTAGGCCAACTCTAAAGAACTTTCGGCACTTCACCCATGAAAATTCAGTCCTCGGGTGATCTTGTAAACGCTTTTTCAGTGGGCTGGTTACAGCCGAAAACGAAGTCCGTCCACGATTGTTAATATGTCCACGGTGAATGTTTCAATCTCTTGGTGTGAAGTTTTTCTCGGTATTCTGAGTTTGAGACCTTCTTGTCATTCGCAGGCTTCATGGAAAACTCGGATATATAGCTTCTACCATGTTCAAAAGACGAAAAAGACAATAATGATTGAAAAGCGTCTGTTCAAGCTTGGGCCTACTGAACGTTTCAGTCTCAGATAAAAATAAACAGGGCATAGGAACCTGCTCGAACCCCGTCAACGTTGCACATTCTGCTGAGTCTCGTTGCGTATTCTGCTGAGTCTCGTTGCATATTCTGCTGAGTCTCTTCGACATGTGTCGCCTCCAATATATTCCCATAAATCAGAGGAAAATGGGCAGAACCCGGATCCTGTTTCAAGTAGCTGAACCGACGGAAATCTTGGCTTCACAAATCGATTCCGGTGAGCTGCATCGCAACTAAAATCCCCAAACAATGGCTCAGCTCACCAAGAAAAGCAAGACGTCCCCATTCTCTTCTGATGAAACAGCAGATTCAAGCTCTCGATGGTTGCGAACGCCAGTCCGCGTGTCGTGGATGGGGAGTTCATGATTGGTGATTAGCATGGGATCGTAGCGGCGTATCTGGACTGACCTACGAGCACCAATGATACTGGATATTCGTACGGCGTTCCAGTATACAAGCGCTTTTGGATGTCCGCTCGTGCGTGCGGCAACTCCGTTCACTGGGAGAAAATGAAGACCGAACGAGGTGATCTCCAGGGCCGGCCGTGGAGTCCGGTATATCTCTTGCCCATGCACGATCACTAGAATCAGATGGTGCTGTGTCGGCCAGCCAGTCAGACTGCGCCAGGGGACCGCCCACCCCGCCCAACGTCCCCTGAATATTAGTGAGCCCGTGTTTCGCGGGCGAGATTCTTCTAATCAAATGTCGAGCGCCCCACGCCGTTGATCCAAGTATCGATAATTAGACGGGCAGGCTGGAGGAACAATGCAGGCCGCCAGAACGCACCTGTTTGTGCCCGGGGGCTGAGGCCCGGAGCAAATGCAACAATGGGATATGGATTTGTCTCGCTTGCACTCCCGTCTAGGCCCCTCCATCCCAGGGCACAGCCGTAGGCTAGCCATACATGGACCCCCATACTCCAGGAGGCCATTCCAGTGACCAGCACGCCAGCCGAATGACGCGGAGTCGTTTGTTCCAAGTCATGTGCGTCCGCCCAAAAACGGACGTGATTTGGAGCCCTGCCCGTGGCCATGAAAAATCGGCGGATTTTGCAGTCGCTCCGCACCCATGACGACGTAGGGCCGGCAAATTGGGCCCAGCCCCAGACCGGCGCGCCCGAAGTCTGGCCCGCGGCCTCATAGCCGAAGTGCCTGATGCGCGCGGGGCCCTGACATCATCGCTGGGCCCGAGAAAATTAGCAAGCCCGCGAAAAAAAAACCGCGCCTGCCAGGGCTGGCCCTGAGCCACGGCGAACGGGGACCAGCTTACCGAAACCAGGACCGGCTGGAAAACCGACACAGGGGCAAAACCCCGATTTTTTTTGGGGACAGGCCTCTGCTTCCTGGCTCGCCGGCCCGGATTCCTCTGCGAATGTGCCCGGTTCTGGCGTGTGCACGGAAAAACACCGGCCCTTTGTTGCAGTAATAACCTTGCGGCGCCCCTCACGTGAGCACCCAAGCCGTGCCTCGCAATCGCTCGTTCGGGCCACAGGGCCAAACCCCAGTGCTCGGCCCTCTACCCCCATCACTTTCGCTGTTTTTCGCCAGACCCCCATATCTGCCCCTTTAGCTTTCTTAGTGTCTGTCCCGCCGGCCCCTCTCTAGGCCCCTCGATCCAGACCCCCTTAGGCTCCTCGACCAATTGCCTCTTTGGCCCAGGAAGAAAAAACCAACCGACGCTGTGACTGCTTGTTCCGGTCCGGGAAATAGCTGAGATCCAAAACCCAGATCTACCGCTGCTCCAGCCCCGGCGCCCAAGAAACAAAAAAACGGTCCGCAAGGCAGCAGGAAAACAGCGCCTGCCGGCCACAAACCCACTGCATCACACCAAATGTCAGACGCCAAGAGCGAAACTTTACAAAAGAGCGGGCTCGTGGACTGGCCCGTGTTCTCGGAACTAGTCGCCATGGACGAGGACGAGGAGGGCTTCTCCAAAGGCTTGTTCCAGACGTTCGTGGACCAGTTCGAAGACACGTTCAAGGAGATTGACGAGAATGTCCAGCAGGAAAACCTAGACAAGTTGCTGTCCTTGGGCCACTACTTGAAGGGCTCGGCCGCCGCGTTGGGCTTGACGTCCATCGCCGAGCAATGCGAGCGGATCCAGAACTATGGCCATAGACACAACTTCGACAATGTCAAGTTGCCACCCAGCCAGGCCGGGTCTGCGGCTGGCGACGACGAGACCAGCGAGGCGTTCTGGATACGGCTAATCGAGGACGCCATGCACGAGGCCCAGGACGGCTTTCTCAAGTCCAAGAAGGCCCTCGACGAATACTTTGACGATGACTTGTGAGACGCAAGCCTGGTGCGTATGGGCACGCCTGTCTTGTTGTGGTATATGTACAATACATGCACCGATACCCCTGCTTCGGGCCGCCATTTGGGCCGCGTTTTCCTTTACTTCCTCTTGAGCACACAGTAGTCCATCTGCTCCACGTTGTAGGGCACCACCCGCCGCGCCACCTCGGGCACATACACAAGGCGGCCCACCCCGCGGTGGGCCCCGTCGGGCTTGATGATCTTCTCGCAGCGGAGCACCTGCCATTGCTTGTGCACCGTGAGCTCGCTGCCGGCGGCGGAAAGCACGCTCGGCTCGCCGGCCGTGGTATCCAAGGAGTTGTCGATGTAGTAGTCGCAGTCTGCAAACGGGACCACCTTGTCAGCGGAGAACTCGTTCCGGGCATTCATTCCCGAGGGGTACACGGACGCCGCAGATCTCAAGCTCACGTGTTCCGGGAAGTCCCCGGGAAGAAGCCCGTCGAAGCCGCTCTCCACGAACCGTAGTCTGTAGTTGTCCGGAAGGAAAAACGACGTCGGGAAGTGGTACCATTCCCGGCCCACGCAGACATTCTTCAAGCCCTCGGAGGGGTGCTGGACGGCGTCCTCGTGCAAGGCCAAGGCTGTCGAAAGCGGCGCGCTGTAGTTGGCCACCAAGTTCAAGATCCTCAACACGGAAACAGTGGCGTACGCCGCCATGGAGAGCACCAGGGCTAGCCTCACAAGCGCGCGGGCGCCGGCCTTCAGCCGGGCCGCGGCGAAGACCTTGGACGTGAATATGGCGGCCGAAAGGCAGAGCATCGGGTAGACCGGGTACAAGAACCGCTCCTCCTTGTGGGCCTGGCGGCCGAACACACCACACCAAATGACCAAGGGCAACGAGACGCCAAACGCGGACTGGAGCCTCTGCCCGCCCCACACCACGTTCACGGCTGCGCCCATGCACCCGAGCACAAACACCGCGTTGAAGTTCAAGAGCAAGTTCTTCACATAGTACGACAACGGCTCCACGCCGAAGATGGCCGGGCCCTCGCCCTCGAGCGCAAACACGTTGTACAACACGATGTTTATGGGCACAAAGAGAAACGGGCGTGCGTAGAAGTACGAGTCCACCACGAGAAGCACCGCCATGAGCGCCACCAAAACGGCAAGGCACGCGGGCACGATCTTCACGAGCGGCGGTGTCTGGTAGCGCGCCTGCATGGTGAAAAGACCAAACGGCACGGCCAAGGCCAAGGCGAACGGCCAGCCCAAAAGCCCGGCCACCATGTAGCAGCCAAGGGCATGGATCGAAGGCCGCACAATGGAATCGTCATTGCGCAACGACACGGCCGATATGGCCGAGGCCGAGCCCCACGTGACCCAGGTCATGGCAAACGCCGAGGGGAGAAGCGCCACGCTGGCGTGGCTCATGCCCGGCGCAAACGTCGAGAACAAGAGGTACCAGTTGGCGGCATGCAGGCCGTAGTTGGTTTTCACGGACCGGTGGAGCCTGTGCTCGGCAAACGCCGTGAAGCCGCCCAACGCAACGACGCGAATGGCGTAGAAGTAGTAGTACGCCGGGAAGCGTGCCTGCAATAGCGACTGCAAATCACGGAGCGGCGCCGTGGCCAAGTAGTACGGAATCAAGTACGCGTATGAGCGGATGGCGTAGGCCGGGGAGTATTCCCAGGTCTGCTTGCCGAAGCCCCGGAACACCAAGTTCAAGGGCTCCCAGTAGTTGTAAGTCTCGTCACAGTCGGAAATGATCATATAGAGCCCGCAGTAGACGCGCACGGCGACGTTGCAGACCGTTAGAAACACCCCCAACAAAGCTTGCCATGGCGAGCCGCCGGGCTGCAACTGTGGAGCCGGGGCCGGAGGCTTTTCGCCGGCAGGGGGCGTTTTCGCCATGCCGGAATCGCTCTTCATTTGCCGCCGTCCAGAAACAAGATATTTCTGGTGTTGAAGGGTGAGAAGAATGGAGTAGATAATAAATCGCTTCTCAGGCCTGGTGCAATATGGGCCTGCGGCGCCTGCAGGACGCGGCCAGTTCAGTTGCCCGTCGCCCTGCCTGCCCACGTTTTGCTAATAGCACGAAAAGGTGGAGAAGAGAGCAGCGAATTTGGGCCACGCCATACTTCAGCCCGTCACAGATCTTGTTTTTTTTTTTCTTTTTTTTTTTCTTTTTTTTTTTTCTTTTTCTTTTTTTGAATCGGCCGCTACAATGACATCTAGGCTGAATTCCTGGTCATTTTGGAAAATGCAAGCTCATGTTTCCGTGGGCTTGGTCGGTACGCAAGTGACTCTCCAGCTGGTGCCGACTATTCCACGCGCGCCTTTTTATGATCACCTGGCTCGTTTTTCGCGGCTGTTGCCTATGATAAATTGGCGAGGACTTTGCAAGAGTTGATCATTCTCGGTCGTTTTCCCGGCTTCTCAGAGCTCCAATACGACGGTGACTCCATGAGAGTCACTGTTGTTTTTGGGCGTCCTTCTTTACTCTTTATTCCAGAATCAGATGATTCCTCCTCTCAATCTTGCATCCTATTAAGTTGCTGGAATAGAAGCAAGCCTACTCTATCAGACTGTCTCCTACATCGTTGCTCAAGACAGGAAATGAATTAATCCCAGTGCCAGTCAGGATCCCGAGGACATGGCCTCTTCCCAGCAATATCAATAGTCCCCCGTGCAACCTCGCGCAAAAGCTCGATGTAACGTAGAAATAGCCATCGCCACCTCTCCAAATACCAACTCCTTGACCTGTTTTGCATCAAGTCCTTCAAAGCCGGCCGGCATCTCTAGCGATTGCGACCCACACCTACTTCCCAACTACGGACGCCACGCCAAAATATCTTGTATTAATACATTGCTAGTGCCCTGGAAGCAAGCCCCTGATCTCCTACCCGGCCAGCCTCGGTCACTGGCCCAAACCTCCCCCAGACACGTGCCCCACGGCTCATGGCTTCACCAACATGGACTCACGGGCGGGGCCCACGCCAACCCACTTGACGGGCACGGACAAGAAGTTCTCGATGTAGTCCAAGTACTTCTGGGCGTTCTCGGGCAACGCGCTGTACTCGGTGATCTTCGAGATGTCCTGCTCCCAGCCGGGCAAGGTGACGTACTCCACCTCCACCTTGGCCAACACATTCAAGTCCTCGGGGAACGAGGACAACTTCTTCCCGTTGTAGTGGTAGGCCACGGCGACCTGGATCTCCTTGAAGGAGTCCAACACGTCCAACTTGGTGATGTTCAAGTGCGTGTAGCCGTTGATGGCGTTGGAGTACTTCAACACCACCAAGTCCAACCAGCCGCATCTTCTCTTTCTGCCGGTGGTGACGCCGTACTCGGCACCGACGGTCTGTAACGTCTCTCCGTTGGCGTTCAACTGCTCAGAGGGAAATGGCCCCTCGCCGACTCGAGTCGTGTAGGCCTTGACCACACCGTACACGTTCTTCACGGTTCTGGGCGGGACACCCAAGCCGGTCAACACGCCGCCAATGCCTGTGGCCGACGACGTCACGTAAGGGTACGTGCCGAAGTCCAAGTCCAACATCAACGCGTTGGCACCCTCAACCAAAATCTTCTTGTTCTCGGCAATGGCCTTGTGCATGAAGTCGACCGAGTCCACGACAAAGGGGCGCAAGAGCTCGCGGTACTTTTCGTACCGCGCCAACTCGGCCTTGGAGTCGTAATCAAACTCGCCGTATCTCTTGTAACGCGACTCTATAAGACGCTCGTATCTGAGCTTGAATTCCTCCCACGACTCGGGCTCCTCGGACACCAAATGGTGCACTCTGATCCCGGATCTGGACGCTTTCGTCGAGTACGTGGGGCCAATGCCCTTGCCCGTGGTGCCGATGGATTTCTTGTTCTCCGAAAGCTCGGCCTCCTTCAATTTGTCTGTTCTCTGGTGGAAGTCAAACACCAAGTGGGCTCTGGACGAGATGAACAAGCGGTCTCTGCAGTGCAAGCCCTTCTTCTCCAAGTTCTCCAACTCCTCGAACAACGAAGGCACGTGGATCACCACGCCGGAGCCCACCAAGTTCAAGCAGTTTGGGTTCACCAATCCGGAGGGAAGCATGTGGAAATCGTACTTCACGTCGCCCACCACAATCGTGTGGCCCGCGTTGTTGCCGCCCTGGCAACGTGCACAAACATCGATGTCCTCACACAAAATGTCCACCAATTTACCCTTGCCTTCGTCTCCCCATTGGCATCCCAAAACAACGTCACACATGATACTTGTGGTAAAATTTGCAGTTCAGAAAAAGCGCAACAGCAGGAGCAGTGTGCGGATCGAGCGTGGAAAACTGGCTTACTTAATAAGACCTTTGAATACAGCAAAGGAATGAACGGATACCGTTAAACCAAACCGAAAAAACCCAGGACGAAGTCCGCGGGTGTGCGTACGCCTTATATAGATTTCCGCGGCGTTGTGCCTGCAGATAAAGCGGGCACTATGACTCGGGGCAGGGCGCTGGACTGTCCACGAGGAGAAAAACCAACGTGAATTTCGAACCAGCTCTTTTTTGTCTTCTGTTGCTGTACGAGAGCATCATTTCGTGGATATTAGAGCCGTACCATGATGCTGGTTGTTGCTGGATCGGTTGTGGTGGTTTCTACTGACATGACTCGGTCCAAATTAATAGACTGGAGAAATCCCGCATTTATTTTTTTTTGTTTTTTTTTATCATTTTTTTTTTTTGCGGAGAGCGCATTGGTTGATAGGACATCTCGGCCTTGGATTATCTTACCAGCGGTTTTTGGCGATACTCCAGCTGCACTGTGCTCTGTCGCCCAGTCTATTTACAGTGAACAGGCTTAAACAGTGTCCCAGATGAGCATTGCATAGAGAGCAGAATTTTTCAATACTAATTCCTCAAATTGCAGTAGCCCACTTCTAGGAGACAATGGCTTTGAAAAAATTTACAATAATTATGGCAGAAATTAGAGTCAGCGTTGTTTAGTTTGATTATTTTCAAGAACGATAAGGGAAACGTCGCTTCATCGAGGCTCTGCCCGGTCGACATAAGATTGCTGATGCCGCGACAGACGGCCTGTTCCACTCAAAATCGCCAATCTAATATATTTCGATGGAAGAAAAATCGGCAGACTGAGAAAATGTAAGGCAAATGCTCGTTTTCTGGGCCCTTTATAGTATCCGGATCTCGGATGCACGGTATAGCTGATGGTATTGGGTTTTTTCGTTTCCGTCAGCAAAATCTTGTAAATACAGTTAAAAAAAAGCAAGTCGTCCTTGCTAATTTGATACTCAAAAGAAGGAGAGATTCTGAATTATCAAAACTTAATTCTAGTAAGAGGTGTACAATGGGAACGACCTCTTTATCCTCTTGCGCATGGCCAGCGTTCGAGTGAGATAAATCGGGCACTGAAGATAACAAATGCAAAATTGCTCCCGGACCGTTTGAAGTCTCTACTGCAAAAAATACATTTAGTGAATTTTTTAAATGGATTTTTCAACCGGGAATTTTAAGCAGGAGGTCCCAATCAAATGATTTACATGGAAAAAGGCAAATTCGACGTGATCTACGAGGTATACGCAAGTACGTGAAGAGGAGCATCATACATGCGCATCACTCATCTATCCAAATTGCAATTTTTTGCGTCCTTTTTTACTTCGAATTAAGAAATTCAACAACTCTTTGCTCGGCCGTATCCCCAAACTTTCTGCTCTCCCCAAATATTTGCATCAGACTGGTCTTGGTTTATGTATTTGCACAACCTTGGAACACGAAACAATTTTACAAGGAAAGCTCACTGGGCTAGTCAAAGTTCAGGAAAAGCGGCAATCCCGGTAAAACTCATATTTCGTTTTACTTTTTTGATAATTACGAGGTTCTATTGACCATATAGATACTAGTTTCCCATAACAAGACATTACAAAGCAAGTCCAATGCCTTTTGTTTCTTCAACGACACAACAATGGAACTCTAAACCAATTATGTCCATTTGCTCATACTGAAAGGTCGTTGGTTTATCGCCCCAATTAGCCTTTGTTCACTTTTGATTTCTCCAGATCGCCATACATTAGAAAACTTGATCTTCAAGCACGTTCGATTATTGTTACTTCGGATGCTTCGAGACTTGAAATTTTGCACATGCTTGAAACACCGAAGCATATTATTCACGAAAATAGGACATTATATTGATCTCATGCAAGCCTAGAAATGCAGTGCATTTCTCTCCCTTAATACTCTGGATTAAGTTAATTCGCCGTATTCATTTCAGCCATCAATAGATTACCTCTAGATTATGTCTGTCGCTTGCCTGTCTCTATCCCAAGTAAATCAACATAGCTGTTGTTTGACTCCTGAACATCGATAGACCTCATACATGCTCGTAAACGTGACACATGTTTACGGGTTTTACATGCCTGACGCGTGGAACAATCTCGAGTTAAACTATTATCATCATTCACGATGGTACATCTTTCAATTTTAACAATACAGAGAAGATTAACATTGTCCTTGCATGAAGATGACACGCTATACAATAAGATTTACCATTTCGTATCCCTCCAGTGATACTCAATATTATGAAGTTTCTCTAAAAAAAAGACAATAACCATAAAATTCCTAGCAAGACACGAAGAATTCGAAATTTTTGATGTACTAATCCAGAAGACTGCCCCAAAAGTTTACGTCTCTGTTCACAACCAAATATGCTCACCGAATATATCAAAACATATCCTTTGAATACATTATTACAAAGTTTGAAAATCCCCAAAGATCTAACATTCTTCTCGAGCTTGTGCAGAAGTGATCAATTTTTTTTGCTTCTATCCGGACTATTAAGAAACCGAGCATTTAATAAAACCTAAAGGAAATGAGAAGGCAGAAAGATGTTTGAAATTCACATGAAATTCGGAATTGCTATTCAAATTTACCTAGACTTTTCAGCCTTGTCGACTCATCTTTTCAAGCAAAAATACAATAAAATAGTGTCCTTCAGCTACAGGTCAATCTAAATCACCAAAATAACTTCCCTCTTTCTATATTTTCGCATAAGGTAGAAAAAAGCGAACGTATCTTATAAACAAACAAAGCAAGACTTATGAAATTATTTAGCTTGATCATTGAGACGAGATCGCTGAATCTATCAGAACCAATATATATATGATACCTTGGATACAAAGCCTCTCTCTTTGGTGGATCCATCTAATAAAGAAAACAGTTTCATAAAACAATCATATACAATAACCTCTGTGCAGCGGCGCAGTACAAGCCCCCTAGGCTCCTCAAACCCCTCGTAAATGCACTTAAACGGTTCAGGAAGCTCCTGTTTGCATGGACCAAGATGTACCCGATCTACTAAACTGATTGTAACCGAGGCATGCAAGGATTTTGTGTTTTACGTCTTGTTATTGTCTCCACCACCCACGAAATTATTATGAAACAGCCTGGAGCTGTCTCTTAAACTACGAGTAGATCGGTTTATAGATAGTTCAGCCTTAGTGGATAGGCCTAGTCTATCTGTCGTATTCTCGATGTCTAAAAAGTGTTATCCTTCTTCAGGGATGTCTCAGCCTCACGCTCCTTTATAGTTCGGAACCCTTCTATACAGTAGGTGAGGGGTAACCCCGATCAGGAATGTTTAGACTCTTCGTCCTTCGTATTATACAGGATGCCCAGAATCTATAATCTTGATCATGTCGTATCATAACAGAAATTCATAAATTGGTTTCGTGGTCTAGTTGGTTATGGCATCTGCTTAACACGCAGAACGTCCCCAGTTCGATCCTGGGCGAAATCAATTCTTTTTATTTTTCTAGTCTGGTTCAAACTGATTCACTTCTCACACCTCAAGTTTTGATGTTGAGTGTACTGTCTGTCATGTTGCTTATTAGTCTATTTCATCAATACTTTCAGACAGCTACCGCCTCAAATGTGATCGGAGCAACTCGAGACCATAGTCTATCTTATCGGAATGTATTGCTATCTATGTTATGAATGATTAAAGGTTCTGTTTTCAACTTAAGCGTTCAACTTGGTCAAGATAGCGTTGGTGAACTCGGTGGTGGAGGAGGTACCGCCAATGTCCTTGGTTCTGACGTTACCCTCGGCAATGACGTCGTAAGTGGCCTTGGAGATGTTGTCGGCGTGGCTGTTCAAGCCCAAGTGTCTCAACATCATAGAGGCGGACAAGATCATGGCAGTTGGGTTGGCGGTGTTTTGGCCCTTGATGTCCAAGCCAACGTGTCTGCAACCTGGCTCGAAGACAGCATGCTCTCTACCGAAGTTGGCACCGGGGACCAAGCCTGGGCCACCGACCAAAGCAGCACCGATGTTGGAGAGAATAGAACCGTACAAGTTGGGGGTCACCAAAACGTCGAATTGCTCTGGCTTGGCGACGGCCTGCATGGAGGCGTTGTCGACAATCAAGTCGCTGACCTCGATGCCTGGGTAGTCTTGGGCAACATCCTTGACGGTGGTTCTGAACAAACCATCACCCAACTTCATGATGTTGGCCTTGTGGATGGCAGTGACCAACTTTCTGTTGTTCTTCTTGGCAAAGTCGAAAGCAAACTTGGCGATTCTCTCGGACTTGAATCTGGTCATGATCTTCAACGACTCCACGACACCTGGGAAAGACAGGTGCTCCAAACCAGAGTACTCACCCTCGGTGTTCTCTCTGACCAAAGCAAAGTCAATGCCGTCCAATCTGGACTTGACACCTGGGATGTTCTTGATCAAAACCAAAGAGGCGTAGATGTCCAACTCCTTTCTCAAGGCGACATTCAAGGACTTGCCGTGGGTGTTGGTGGGGGTGTACAAAATACCCTTCAAACCAACCTTGTTTCTCTTCAAAGAGTTGACGGCCTCGGTGACACCTTGGGAGTCCTCGCCCAAGCCAGAGACATCAACGACCTCCCAGTCGATTGGGACATTCTGGTCCTTGAAGATGGTTTGGACAGAGTCGGTGATCTCCTTACCAATACCGTCACCTGGAATCAAAGTGACGGTGTATCTACCACCGTACTTCTTTGGCAAGACGGCCTCGGGGGAGGCAGCGGTAGCAAGAGTACGAACCTGCTCGAGTTAGTATTGTTTTTGGGGTGTCGAGTGTCGCATTCCAAAAGCCCGTGAGAACCGTGCAGTCCAGAAAGCTGAACATATGATGGCGTTTCCTTGATCTTCAACGAGACGATCTCAATATGGTTTATTATTTTTGCCTCTGCTGGTGCAGATGGATATAAGAGGAGACGATAGTCATCGCGGTCAGTCATGGGCAATTCGTCCAATTGAATCACTGACAGCTTCAGTAAGCTCGTCCACGCAAATCTTCCACTTTACCGTTTCCAAAGCACTGGCCAACTCACAGCATGTTTATGTCCTTGGGGTATGTCCACCAGTGGTGGATCAAGTAAAGCACAAAAGTCGGTCCTCAGCTGAGAACATACATATATCTGGCATTTGGGCATGACAAAAATCGAATCGGGACTGTGAGCTATGATGCTCTCCATGGTCCGTGGGGTATTTCACATACGTTTTTGGCTGCTGATCTGAACATTGTGTAATGGAGTAAGAGTGATCCAAGCTGAGAAAAGAAGAGGAGCTGTGCGACCAGTGCAATTTCTATGGTTTTGCTAGGATGGAAAAATTCGCACCTGATTCTTCGGAGCCGAAACTCGATGCTATTGGCCAGCAACCTGCAGAGGGCACTGGAGTGAGCACGGACTCGCCGGAGTTTTGGTCCGCGGGAAGGAGTGCACTAAATAGCACCTGTCAATTGAGAGCCGGAGATTGGCCGCCGACTGCATGCCCCGGATATGGCCAAACAAGCGTGACAGGTGGAGACCTCTTGAGGACCGGTCACGTGAATGGCCACTGTAAACCAAACATCTGATATCAGGAATATTAGTGCGGCTCTATCCGTCTGGCGCTTTATGAAAGCGCAGGCGACGGGTACTACGCTGGTCGTGACAATACTCAGGTTCAGTTTTATATATCACATGGCTCTCAGGCCAAGGCTAGAAGAGCAAAAAGCAAATTTTACCCTCATGGACCTCCAAAGAAAAAGCCATGGATAGAAGTAATCAGACGTCTACTCTTGGCACGCCCAGACTCCGCGCTCCGATCTGGAAACCACCCAGTCCGCATTTCCGGTCACGTGCGCGGAAAATACTTCGCTCCGGCCATTCTGATCTTCAGTGCTTCACAAGGAAATTAGTAGAGGCTCGTATCTGGGAAATAGCCCTCGTATACACACACGTGGAATGTTCAAGGCCTTGTACAAAGAGTTGCAAAAAGAGCTTCTAACTGCTCACAAAAAAGTGCACTTGCACCGCTGGAAGAAAGACTTCGAAAAGAACAAGGCGAGGTTGACGTACGACAAAATGCAGTTGATTCGCTCCCGTCAGTCGGCGGAGAAAGTACAGGCTCAGCTCGATGCTCTTGAATCGGGGAAGGCCGAAATTCCTCCTCTAGACAGCTCCAAGGTGAGGAACCTTCTAGACTCCAAGGAAGACCTCCATAACTTGCAGAATGTGACAGCCTACTTGAAGAATCAAAGGGTTTACAACGAGCTTCTTGAAAGATACAATCCCGGCTTGACAATGAGCCAGGGCGACAACGTTCGGAAAACCGCCAACATGGTGGGGTTGTCCATTCCCGAAAAATAGATGTACTATAGGCTGCCGTGAGGGCGATATGAATCCATGACATTCTTTGTTTTTCTTCTGACTAGTTCTATTTATGTTCTCCGGCTTTCCTGATGGCTGAAGTTGCGCCCCGGATCATGCCATTCGTTTAACTGGCCGCATGGTAGACACTGAGTCGAGGCTTTCGATCGACCGCTTCAACTTGAAATTTCTCGTCATGACCCCGCTTTCAGACTGCTTGATTTTTCCGTTCTCCACATAGAACTTCTTGAGGCTGTCGATGAGCAACACGTCGTCGTAGTGGTTTGGATTGAATAGATCCGGCGCAACAGGAAAGAGCGACGGGGTGGCGCTTGCTCCTCCCGGCGGCGGAAGGAGCGACTGCAAGAATCTGTAGCTGGCCTCGAAATTGTAGTTGTAGTTGTCCATCAAGTACAGCATTGCCAACGCATACAAAAGGGCGTTGGAGTGGTGCAGCAGTCCGAAGTGGCCCGACACAAACAAGAATCCCGCAGTGCCGTTCACGTTTTTGATGAGCTTCAACAACCTGTTGATGTTGAACAACAGGCGAAGCGGCACGCCGTTCATCGTGGGCGAGTCCAAGGAGAGCTTGCTGTTTTCGTAGTTGGAGTTGATGAAAAACTGCACGTCCTTGTTGTAGCTATAAAAAAACGCCAAGTAATTCTGAAGCACACGGTTGAACCGAGAGTGGAAGTCCATATATGGCGGGTCTGCTGATGACGCATACGGGTCCAAGTTGAGCACTATTATGTCAGATGACACCACGGGCTGATACTCGTCGAGAAACCGGAGGAAATTCGAGGTCGATCCACAATTGACTACGACTTTCACGTCGCTCATAATTGCCGTGTCGAGCATGGAGGCGTGCCCTGCTAGCACGACCCCGGGGGCCAAATTGATGGCCTGCCTATCATTGTTTGCCACCACCATAAGTTCGTGTCTTTGCAGCAGGTGCAAAATCCCAATTCTGCCAATACCACGCAACTGTGCCCACCAGAAACGGTATGCTGAAGTCGGGATATTTATTTCGGGGGCAAGCCGATTTAATTCCGTGGGATATTCGATTATTCGTCAGTGTGAATATCCGATTATTAGCTAATCTGGCTCTGCTGCGAGACGTTCTACCGCGTCCTCGCCAATGCTTAACTATGGGGCGAGCAGCCTAGGGCGACCGGAAAATAACGAGACGTGAGAATAATAATGAGACGTGAGAATAGATGCAAACTGAAAGATTCCGTCAGGAACGAGAGGATTTTTCAAGGTCGAGATAGCCCAGACAACAAAGAAAAAAAAGCAGAAAATCGATACCCCACTTACCTGTGTTGAACAGCTGGATAGCCTTTTTGGCACCGGGGGTGGGAACCGGGGCCATCTTATATCCTAGCCTGCAAAATACAGGCGCAGAAATCAGAGCCTTCCAGCAGTGCCGCATTGGGGACGAGAAAACCGCTGCGTGTATGCAGGCGGGCGATTGCCGTGGGTGTGCACGTTGGTACGCCCTGTGTGCACTCCGGCGCGACAGGCGTCGGATCGGACCCGCGCCGCGCACAGCAACAGAGATCCCGGATCACGTGACCGTACCCGGTGGTGCACGTGACGTGGGTCATGGCTCACGTGACCCGGTGGCTCACGTGGGGTCTGAAGTGCAACGAAATTGCAGATTGCTATTGCTTCCGCCGTATTTCCGCCTTTATAATCATGTTCACCACCTTCATTAGGCCTGGCCTTCTCAAAAACTCCTTGAAAGTCGTTCCTGTTATTCTCGGCGCAGGTCTTGTGCTGAGGCCCGCCACATACATTCGCAACGATGCTGTGGCCTTGTCGTCGCCGCAAAGTCAATATTCGCCACAGGGTCTAGACGCCAAAATCCGGACTTCTCGTCTCGGCGGCAAGCTTGACTATTCGGACTTAAGTATCGGGTCCATCACCGGGCTTTTTTTGGGGATCGTCATTGGCAAGCTCTCGACGGCCATTGTATTCTTATCTCTTTCTAGTTATTTGCTCTTGCAGTTTTTGGAGAACCGGGGCATCATCTCCATTCCTTGGACTTCCGTGTTGAGCATAGGCGGCAAGAAGTTGGACTTGAAGACCTTGTTTTTCAACAGACCCAGCTTCAAGCTCTCGTTCATGGCCACGTTCTTGCTTGCTGCCTACAATGCATGAGCATGCATAGTTACTCAATAAAAGTAGATTCACTCAATGTTTTGTTGCCAAGTCTATATGTACAATCCCGCTTCATGTGGCGGACCTCTGTCCCGATGTTCATTCAGAGCAGCCGTTCTGCATCTTGGCCATGACATCAAACGACCCAGTGCCAACACCGTTCAACTTACCCAACACAATTCTAGCCGAGGGCGAGTCCAAGTCCTCTCTGTCACCGTCAAGCACGGCCTTGGTCAAAAACTGACACGTGGTTTCGTACGACATTTTCTTGAAAGCAGACGTGGACGAGTCAATGCCCTGTCTGTTGAACGCGAGATACGTGCCTTCTCTGGTCATCATGTCGGCGATCAAGTCCAAATGACGAGTCGAGACTGTGATAGCATATGTGGAGAAAACGTTGCTGACCTCATTGACAATGGTGTTTCTCGCAGCCTCCACACCGTAAGTATTCAACACGGCACTAATGTCGTTCGAGCGGATTCCATTGACATCGATGAAATCGTCTTGCTCCCACATGGCCTTGAAGTTGACACCCTCAGTGGTGAGGGACTTGGCGCTGCCGTCAGCTTGTGGGCGCACACATCTACCGATGTTCTTGATTTCTCTGACCACGGTCACGCGGCACAAGTCCTCGATGATGTTGACCATCAACAACTTTTGGATGTCGCCCAAAAGCTCGACCTCAAACTCACACCACTCGCCGTTCTCATCGTCGAAGTCGTATGCCTTGATCAAGTGATGGTTCGAGACCACGTCGTCCTGTCTGCCCTTGGCAGCCTTGGACAAAGTTTTGGCTGGCCTCTTTGATTCGCAGGCCTCGTCATCGATCATATTCTCGTCATCCGAGTCTTCCTCTGAGCTGTCGGATTCTTCGTCAGAATCGGAGCTGCCAGAGTCGGAGCCCTCCATTTCTTCGTCAGAGGTCTCCTCGGCCTTTCTCATGCTCTCGACTTCCTCGTCATCAGGACCGTCGTATGACACTGGCTGCTTGCCGTTGCCTTCATTTTTGACGTCATCCTCGTCTTCATCGTCCGAGTCTTCCTCCTTCAGAACGTTCTTGGAGACAGGTGCTTCCTTCTGGGTCTTAGGCACGCCCTTACCAATAGAAGGGAGCGTGTCGGATCTGGTTTGCTTTTTGAGCTCCTTGGAGATGGCAAGCTCCAACTTGCGCAAGAAAGTCTTGCTGATCGCGCTCTGCAATTGTGTTGACGAAATGTCGTACTCTTCCTCGTACTCCTTCTTGTTAAAGAAGCGCATCTTGACCTTGTACGATCTGTAGGGCGTGTCGTTGACAACACCAGTCTTCTCAGTAACAGTAACCTTGTCAATAAACTCACTGAAGCAGACCTTGGCCACAGACTTACAGAAGGAGTCCGCCATCTCGTCGGTCACGTCAGGCAAAATAGGCAAGGTCATTTGCGGCGTCTTGATGGAAGCAGACGCCGTCATGATGATCTCTCTCATTCTGGGGATACCCAACGTGACATTCGCAGCACCGTGACCAGCAAAGTGGAATGTGTTCAACGTCATCTGCGTGGAAGGCTCACCAATGGATTGTGCAGCCACAATACCAACGGACTCGCCGGGATTGACCAACGATCTCATGTACTTCAACTGCATCAACGCCCTGAACTTCTTCTCTGTGATTCCGTCGCTCAGGTGCTTGGTGAACATGTCAGGGTTTTCCTTGACAAAGTCATCGAGCTTGTCCTGGAACTTCTCCGAGACCGAGCCCAAGTACTTTGATGGGTTGTAGACGGACAACACTGGATCGTACTTTGGATTCTGCTCGAAATGCGGCAACTTAGCTTGTTTCTTGTAGCTCTTGCGCTCCTTCTTGTTATACGACAACGCCGTCAGCGTGTCCAAGTGCTCGGTGATTTCCCCGGGGTTGTATTTGCTCAACATGGCGTCGTAGTTGTCGAGACAGAACTTAAACTGCGTCATGTGCGACTCCTTCGTGGTGTCCACAGCGTCACCTCCATAGAGGACCTGGATCATGGACCCGTCACAGTCTCTCACCGAGTTGTCGTAGGCAATGTGGATTCCCTCCAACTGCTTGGTCAAACATCTTTGCAAGTATCCGGATCTGGACGTCTTGACGGCGGTATCGATCAAACCTTCTCTACCGGCCATACAATGGAAGTAGTATTCCTGTGGCCGAATACCGGAGTAGAAACGGCCCTTGATGTAGCCTCCAGCACGTGCGTCGGTCTCGAAGGGCTTGAAAGAGGGCAACGTCTTTCCGCTGACCATAACCGGCACTCTTCTGCCCTCCAAAGCCTGCTGGCCCAAAAGACACATGATCTGCGACACGTTGACACCGGAACCCTTGGCTCCCGAAAGAGCCATGGCTTGCATACTGTTGTATGGGAATCTCTTCATGGTGCCGTCGGGCACACACTTGTTGACGACCTGGGACGTGATGGAATTGACCTTCGACTGAGTGATGGCGTCCAAAATGCCCAACTTGTTGTCGTCTCTCAAGATCTCCTGCAACCGCTTCAACAACTCCTTGTTGCCGCTGGGGGTCTCGGTGTCCAAGTTGGTCACCTCGCAGGCAGCGGCCCTGCCGATGTCGACAGACTGCTTCAAGATCTCGTTTCTCCAGGCATTGCCCTCGGCGGTCAAACGCAAGTCGTCCATTCCACAGGTGAACGCGGCCATCATGGTGTAGTTGGTGAAGAGCCGGCCCAACACGGAAAGCGCCTTGCTGGCGGTGTCTGGCCCGTACACCTCGTGCAACGAGTGCACGATACCGTACTGCGAGGCTCCGTACTGGGACTTGTCGAGAATGCCGCACAAAAGCTCGCCGTTTCTGAAGAGCACTGTGTTCTCCTCGGAGCCCTTGCCCCAGTAGTCGTTTTTGACCTTGTTCTTGGAGACCAAGTTGACGCCGGCCACGCCATGCGGCTTGATGTTGAGCAAGATGGTGGTGATGATCTGCTTGCCCGTCCACAAGGGCTCGGGCTTGAACACGGTGGGGGGCACGGTGAGGATCTTGGCGGCGCCGTTGGTGTGGCCGTCCTCCGGGCGGATGCAGCCGTAGATCAACTGCTGGTATGTTTCCCTGTTGAAGAACGTGTCCTTGCTGGTCAACCAGACGCCGGCACTGATGTGGTCCTGGATCAAGCCTCTCAAGGGCGCGCCGGAGGTGGGCGTCAAGTACTGCGAGTCCGTGTTGGCCAAGTTGAGGGCCTCTGCCTTGGCGTTCTCGTTCTGCGGGAAGTGCATGTTCATCTCGTCGCCGTCGAAATCAGCGTTGTAGGCACCGGTGTTGGCGTAGTGCAAGCGCAAGGTCTTCTCGCCGGGCAACACGCGCACCTTGTGGCCCATCATGGAGGCCTTGTGCAACGTGGGCTGACGGTTCATGATCACCACGTCCTTGTTTTTGATGTGGCGGTACACCTTCTTGTTGACCACGGACGCGCCGCCCGAGGGCGTCAACAACTGCTGGGCCAAGGTCTTGCGCAGCTCCACGGTCATGCCGAGCAAGGACACCATGGAGCCGTCCTCGTTCTGCACCTGGGTGGCGCCCGGCCACTTGTCCGGCCCGTTGATCACGGCCTGCCTCAACTCGTTGACGTTGTAGGCCGTCACGGGCTCCGGGTAGGTCAACTTGACGGCGAACACGGGCGGCACGCCGATCTCGTTGGTCTCCAAGTTGGGGTCCGGGGAGATGACGGACCGCGCGGCGTAGTTGACACGCTTGCCCATCATGTTCTTGCGGAACAAGCCCTCCTTCTTCTCCAAGGCCTGCTTGATGCCCGGGATGGGGATCTTGCCCGCGGCGGTGTTCTGGTTCTTCGTGGAGTCGATGAACGCGTTGACGTCGTTCTGGATCGTGACGAACGCGTTCATCAAGCGGTTGAACAAGAGCTTGCGCTCCTCGAGGCCCAGCGCCTTCTGCTTGCCGAGGTGGCCCGCGATCTGGTCGTTCAAGTCCTTGATGAGGAGCGACGTCTTCAACACGGCCAGCAAGAGCTCGTTCTGCGCGTTCTCGTGGATCTCGTCGCCCAACTTGGACGGCAAGCGGAAGCGGGTGGGCGGCACGATCAACGCCTGCATGAAGAACATGTCGGCGGATACGGGCGCCGTCAGCTGCGGCCGCGAGTGGAACACCATCTGCATCACGGCCTGCTCGTTGGCGAACACGGCGCGCAAGATGTTGCGCACCTCCGTGGACAAGATGTACTTGGAGCCCTGCACGGGCTTGAAGCTGGGGATGTTCTCGCCCGCAGAGCCGGCGCTGGCGCTGGCCTGGCGAAGCATGTCGGGGCGCATGATGCCCTTGATGCGGTTGGCCGACACCTGCTTGTCGCGCAACGCGTTCTCGAAGATCTTGACAAAGCCGTCCTTGCGGAACGTGGGCGACACCATGCCGCAACGCTCGCACTTGGGGCGCGTGAGGATCCGCGCGTAGAACGTGTGGATGGTGTTCTTGCGCTCCTCGCCGACAATCTCCGTGACCAAGCCGTGCGGCGAGGTGCGGCCCTCGGCCAACGCGGCGCCGACGGCCGAGTCCACAAACACGTCTCTTTTGTGTTTCAACGCGGCGCGTGCCTCGGCGTCTAGCGCCGCGGGGCCGCCCGCCCCCTCCAGGTCGTCGCTGGACGAGTCCTTGGCCACCATGGCGTCAAACTGCTGCGCCTCCAAAAGCAAGCCGTACTGGATCAAGCGCAACTTCTGCGCAAACGCGTGTGTCTCCAACTCGCCCAACTTGAGGTGGTGGCAGTAGAGACACGATGCCCTCAAGAACGAGTACATCTGGTTGAAGAACAAGGGGTTGTACACCGGCACCGGCAACTCGATGTGGCCCTGGTGGCCCGGGCAGAAGCGCTCGTCGAGCCCGCAGGTCGTACATAGGTTTCTGAGAAACGCGCCCAACGCCAAGTCGTAGAGACCGTTGTTCACAGTGTGGCCCAAAGTGTCGAAAACCACCGGGTTGGTGATCTGCTTGGCCGACAACTTGCGGATCTCCGCGGTGGAGAACACGCCGAAATCGACCGACGAGACCTCGGAGCCGACGGGCTGGGAGATATCCATGGCTGAGTCGAATGTCTGATTTGTGCACGAGATTCGGGGGGGATCTGTGAGCGGCGGTGGAGAGTTTTTTTTTTCCTTTGGTTTGGTGGATGCGATGCGCATCCAGTTCCGCGGGTCACGTGCGCACCCTGGGTGCAAATTCCTGCACCCAGGCGCGGTGCGTGGGATATCTGTCTGGAGTCTTCTTGAGTGTCTGGTGTCTTTGGTGCCTTTGGTGTCTTTGGTGTCTTTGGAGTGTTTTCTTTGTGTCATTTCTGGAGACTATTTTCTTAACCTTAATCTTAATCTTAAGAAGATTGAAACTGGGTAGATTGCAAAAACCACTTCATATCAGAATAACTGACATTATAACAATGGGGTTTATGATAAAAAAGAGATAAAGATAATATAATTTGCATCGAAGTGAAGATTGGTATCATTGATGAAGTGTCGGATGAACCTGAATTCGATGAGAAATCCTAAAACGTTCAACGACTAATAGATGAGTAAACCAGCAATAATTCCACCCCGAGCGCCCATCAAATTGTCTTTGAGATTATTCTTCAGACGGCGGTCTTCAAATCATCTCCTTTAAATTGCCGTCTTCAAAGTCTCTCGTCAAGCTGTTTCCATCTACTATCCCATACAAGTTGTCTCCGTCAATCATCCTCTCAAATCTATCGATCCATTGTCGCCATAAAGACATTCTCAGATTATCCTCCTTTAGTTATTCACTTCGAATTGTCTTCCTTCATATTACACGTTTTTGTTATCGGAATGCTGCCTTTCTGAGTTGTTGTATTTTCTGTCTTTTCTGATTATCGGGAAAACAGTTTGGAAACTACCGCTGAGCATTGGCCAAAATGTCATTGGCAGCTCCAGCTGATTGGGCGATCTTTTCTATGCTTTGCTGAATTCGGCTTTCTGGCTTGCTTATTTGGCTAGTGATATGGGGATATAATGAGATTTCGTATGGATTTTGTTACTGATGCCGCGATTGATTCCGTGATTTATTCCGTGTGTGGTTTTGCTTTTGACTTGTTTTCTACTATGCTTCTTGTTACTCTTCGACCCCCGGCGCTCGGGCCAAATTCGCCTCATGAGCATGGCACTTGCACGTACTTTATATTCCCCCCGGTATTGCCCCCTTACTTTCCCAGAAACTTGCCTCAGAAACAGTGCCAAAACACCTTCTTCGGTTAGTCTCTTTTTGCTAGCTGTTCGAGAGAAATTTTATAATCATGGGCGTACTTCTCGCGTGAACTTCCTTTTATTGAGTCTTTTGACCAGGTAAAGCCCCATTTTGGTACTATGTTCGCCACTTTACTGGGCGTCTCGTGTCGATTGCATGTCTTTTTGTCCACAGCACAACACGGTTCTCCAAAAATGGTATGACAGCATCTCGACCAGGTCGGGCTCTCCTAAAATGAAGCAGCGGATCCTATTGTATAATTCCGACAAGGACACTCCACGCAAGATGCTGAAACTTCAATGCCAATACTTATCCTGATCATTATTCTTCAATCTCGCGGTAATAGATTTCTACTCTGAGCAAAGTACTAACAAGATTCAAACCACCCACTTTGATAGAAATGATTGTGCACATACTTATATCCAGCAAGCTTGAACCATTTCAGGTCAAAACAAGCAACATTTGCCAAAGCTAAGCCATCGACTTTCCCGAGAGCATATATCAACAACCGTGAGGTAAAACCAGCCAGCAAGATTTTTATTCATAACACAAGACAGGTATCCATTCCTTTGCTGGTATTCCACAACACCATTAACCTCAATTTGTAATCTCGTTAATGTAGCTCCATCTATTTTGAGACGGCTCGAAACTAAAAGCAAGCAGCGATGGGTCAGTTCGCGCGGTCCTCTTCAATACAATGCTCACAATACATGCCAATATTTCTTGTCCTTGAGGTCTATATCAATGCTGTGAGACTGGTTCTGTGTCTTTGCTTTTTACTTGTACTATTCGAGTGACATACAAGGCACATAATAATGCGTGAGCAAACAGTAGATCTGCTGAATGTGTGGCTACAACTCAAAGACAAGCAATTTCAAGTTCGACGCCATTAGCTAAAGTCTTTTGAGCACCCAAGATGCAAACACTAAAGCTAACTAATTATGGAAGTTTCTGGAGGGCTTGAATTAAGTACGTTTATTTGGCATGGAGAGGCTCCAATGCCCAAAGAAAGCTGGTTCAAAGAACTTCTTCCCGATATCACGGGAAGATTTGACATATACCGGCTCAATTTGCTTCAAACTTCCGGGGAGATCATTGATGTTTTTACGCTGCCTATTTACCCACGAAGTGTGCGTGTGGCAATTTCAATCTGGTCAAGACAACTTAGCCTTCGCCATCTATGAAGTTTGTCTTAAATATTCGCTCCTGAATTGATCTGAAGTCCATATGAAACAATTACCAAAACTTCGCCGATTTTGAAAACGACAAAGAGTCCTCCGCATCAGATACCAAAATACTTGGTGGAAAGAGATTTTTGCTGACGTTATCAGATTCTTCTGATTTAAAACAACAAGTATTCTCCGAGACGACCTTAAATCGGTGTATGATCTGGAATACCTCAGAAGACGTAATGGAAGCACTTTCCTTGTCATTCTTTTGTCTCTGTCATTGCGTCTACTTGGCTCCCCAAGACAAGTTGTCGTAACCAAAAAGCCATGGTCCCACAGTGTGGCGCACCACAAGCATTGAAATCCCCACAAATAATTGCACCAGTAAAAGAAACAAGCAGAGCTTGTCCTCGCGCATGGGCCCGAACCACACCAAGGCCAAATTGATAATCGTCAAGTTCGAGAATCGCGTGATCCCGCCTCTTTCGTTTCGTTCCACTTTCACTAGCTTGAAAAAAGCCAAGGTCTCCAAGAACAAACTGTTCATCCTGCTGCTCTTTGCTAGTTCACCATAGCTGACGTTCATCAACCCAGTTTGTTCGTCGAATTTCGGGAGTCGGTGTCTTGGACATGGCACAATGTTGAACAACTGTGGCACCGAGTACACGAAGTTGAGGATCTGCGGCAACAAAAAAATTAGCAAGGTTTTGGAGAAGTGACCCAAGATCCCAACAATGGCAAACACCATTCCACTGAAGTAGCAGTAGGTGTCACCCACGAACACTTGAGCCGGGTAAAAATTGTACTGAAAAAGCCCCAAAGACACACCCAAGAACGGAATAATAAATATGGCCGAGAGCATGTGCGAGTCGTACGCGGCCATTGAGATTGACGAGCTCATCAAGTAACACATGTCGTTGGCTAGGAAAATGACCGCCAACACTATGGACTGGCCCACTTCCAACCCATTGATGCCGGCCAAAATGTTGATGGAGTTGGGCGCAAATATCGACAACGCAGACATGTACGCATAGTAGAAGATTCCCAAGTCAAGCAACTTGGGTGCACTGACAGCTGCAAAGTGGTAGTCCGTGGTCAAGGTAGTAAACTTGAGCCCCGTGATCCACGTGACCATGGCATTGGCCCAGTTGCAAAATCCACTCAACCATTCAAGCGCAGTCTCACCGACAGCCGTGCTTGTCACGAACAGCGGCACCACTACGGATGTGACGCTGAAATTCACATAGTATACGATCAACAACGGGAGTGATGCCACCGCAGGCAAGAAGAACTTGTGGCGCCACCGAATATCAAAGAGATCGTCAAAAAAACCAAGGAGAAGTGTGCACATGAGGCACAACGCACCGCTTAAGTACTCGGCGAGCTTGTTGTGGGGAAATAGATTGTGGTTGTCCACCAGGTGGTACTGCGCATTGTACAATGCAGACAAATCCTCCTCGTTCGCCATGGCCAGAAACGACACCAAATACTTGAAAAAGACAAACGGGATGATCGTCACCAAAAGCACCATATATGTGACGGCGGGCACCACGCCCATTGACTCTGGAATCGGCTGCACGGGTCCTGGTTTCAGCAAGTCCTTTCCTTTGAGGCCCACCTTCATAAAACTGGCACCTAGACGTGGGATCAAGTGCGATGTGACAACATACCCGACAAGCCCAAAAGCAACGGCGGTGTGGAGTGGACTATGGGCTTTTAGAAGGGCCGCCGCAGCCACCAATGCCGAAAGCTGGAGAAGAGTCATATTCTTTGTTTCGGGCAATAACGACAGATCTTGGAAAGCGGGTTTGTTTGTGGAGCCGGCACTATGGCGAATTATTAGGAAGGAATGGTTCGAAACGAAGAACTATTATGCGTGGCATAAGCTTGAAACTAGTGAGAGTAATCGGAACGTGTCCCCAGTCATGTCACGTGACAGGGCTCGGTTGGAGACCGGGTCCGTAACCTCTTCCCGGCTCGTGGACTTAGCTACGTGTTTTGAGGAGCGGTTTTGACCTTTCAAATCTGTTGATATGTTAGAAGAGGTTTTTCAGTGAGTGATAGGTACTTCACGTGTGGTTTGAGGTGGTTTAATTACGCTGCGCGTGTCTTTTATTAGGGGCCGTTGAGAAAACACCGCCAATCATCAAAAATATACGCTGGAACAAGAAAAGAAACCAGTTGAGATTCGAAGCAGACTGTATGAAATATTTTTCTTCTGGAGAAATTCCTGCTCAGGTCTAGTATCCCCGACTGGGACTGGCAGGGGCCTTTGGTGGATTTTTCAAGATCTTCATGTGACTTTGAGCAAACGTGTCTTTGCTTATTCTCCCAGTCCCGCACCACACATTGAGCGGGAAGTGGAAACATGACGAACATTTTCAATGCATTTGGCATGACATTACGCAACGGCGACCTAGTTGGAAACTTGGCTGGAAACTTGGCTTGGCATCACGAGTTGTAACACTAGCCGTAGATTTCCTTTTCATAAAACACACATCCAATCCAAATCCAGGAATCTGGGTGAATCTTCTGGTGCCAGCGTTTCTATTTCCTGACCTTTTGGTTGGGAAGCTCTACCATCTCACAACGATCAGCGGAAGATGCATATGTTACCTAATCAGAGAAGGATTCGAGCGTTGTGTTCACAATATTGGTGTATACTTGAGAAACTACTTACTACGGACTCAGCTCAGAGAAAGAAACCTTCTCCTTCGTCATCGCCCTCATTTCTATATGTAATAATTACCTCACGTGACTTCTCCATTGCATTTCTCACGTGCTCGTTTATGCGCTAACATGCCCCAACCAAATAGCTTCTGGTGCTTTCTTGAGTAAAGCAGCATATATTCATGGAAAAGTGTACGAGATAGTTTCTTTTTTATTTCTCTGCTTTGCCTGTATGCTGAAGTAATTGGTGTTCCTTATATTTTAGCCAAGTTTTTGAGGCTCGCTTCATGGAAGAGTGTTGACTTTTTTGCACCAATTGAACCAACCCTCGGACCCCAACCCATAGCTATAAACATATTATTCAGTGGCAATAATTTGTGTTGAAAAAAATTACAAACCCAGAGTTCCTTGGAGGTGAGATGAAAAATACTGCAAGAGAAAACGTTTATGGTTTGTTTGCAGACGTCATCGAACGAAGATCAACATATGCTCACACCAGACTCGTGAGTTCCATGCAGTTGTGGCCGATGTTAGCAGGATTGCTTTGATTTATTGGGATACTTCGGATATATTTTGAAGAGCAAGTAAAAGCTTCAATTTTATTCCCAGCGGCACCGTAAATATTAATTCACTGATTCATATTACCATTTTCATCATAGTAATTTTGGCATTGGTATGAGGGCTATTATCCACAGATTCCGCGTGTATTAATAACCAAAGCCAATATTGAAGCCGGAGCAGAAACAGACACCAATCCCATCACTGATTATATTAACAACATTCCCATATAATAATCCCACTAGTATTCCCCAATATTCCCACCAATACTCCGACCGATACTCCTACCAATATTATCGCAATATTCGTTCCAGTGTTTCCCCCAATATTTCCGCTAGTGCTGCCACCAAATTTTCCACCAGTAATCTCACCAACGGTTCCACCAACAAATCCACCAAGATCAATATCCCCACTCTTTTTTTACTCGTCTTTTCACCCATAAATTATTTTTATCTTAGAGACCGTTCGTTTATTGTTAAACATTATGACTTTTGGAGGGTAATTTTTTATTATGTATCGTTACTCAAGCCAGCAATATCTCTCGAATTTATTTTTCAGTCTGTATTCCGCTACGATGATACCTTCTTATATCCATAGTCAGTTTTCAACTCAGACCCGTGAAGTCACTCTAATTTGAGTATATATTCCTCATATATATCAAATTAGTGCATTGTTACATTATCATCGTATGATGGTCATTGTCGAGCCCACATACTAATTGTCTTTATTCTTGACTTTCATAGATTATGCACACTTCGTTATTTTTGGGACGCTCACTTTATAGTCTGGGTTGTTTCCCTTTCTTACTACCTTATCGCACTAAGTCTATGACCCAGCATCAGTTAATATACACCAACGCCATCCTCGATGCCAACACCACAAGCACCCGAAAAAGCACCAGAATAAACCGCCAGAAAACATCAACACCGTAACAAACCACCAAAATCCACCAAAATCCAAAAACCACCAGAAACAAACACCCTTGTCACCATCACAAAAAACGTCGCCTCACTAACCAGGCCCCCGCGCATCAAGGCCCCAATCCACCGGCGCGCACCTAGGCCTGGCGCCGCCAAATCCAGTCCCGCCCCGCGCAAAACCACCCGGCTTTTCTCCACAAGCCCCAGCAAGCCACCGCCACACGCCGAAACCCGCCAAACGGACCCCGCCACGCGCTCCGGCATCCCCAGTTCCCCTCGAAACCCCCCTCGAAACCCGCTTTTTCCTCGCCATGAGGGCGTTCCAGACCGGCCACGAGGAGCTCGTCCACGATATCAAGTACGACTTCTACGGGCGGCACGTGGCCACGGCCAGCTCGGACCAGCATGTGAAAGTGTTCGACTTGGACCTGGCCACGCAAACATGGGTGCTCAACGACTCCTGGAAGGCGCACGACTCGCTGGTGGTGCGGCTCCTGTGGGCCCACCCGGAGTTCTCCAGCTTCAAGATCTTGGCGCTGTGTTCGTACGACCGCACGGTCAAGATCTGGCAGGAAATGCCGGACGAGCTCCAGGGCCTGGGCCGCCGCTGGTACAAGTTGGCCACCTTGGCCGTGGAGCTGTTCGGCCCCATCTACGACGTGCAGTTTGCGCCGCCCCATTTGGGCTTGAAGCTCGCGTGCGTCGGCTCCGACGGCATTGTGCGCGTCTACCAGCTGGTCGAGCCCGCGGACCTCCTGGTGTGGGAGCTCTGCGCGGAGATCCCGATCCTCGACCTGCAGCTCCCGGCAAAGAGCCTCCAGAGCAGCTTCAGCATCGAGTGGTGCCCGTCCAAATTCGCGAAAACCGAGAAGTTTGCGGTCATTGCGCTCGACCAGGGCTTTGTGTTCAGCACCGCGGACGCGCTGGCCGCGCCCGGCAAGCCGTTTGCCGCGCCCCGGGCCGAGGCGGCGCGGTCCTCGGACCTTCTCGACGAGCCCAGTGGCCCGTCGGAACGCACGCCGCGCTACGTCAAGGTGTGCAGCTTGCCGGAGCACAACGGGCTCATCCGCCTGGTCAGCTGGGCCCCGTCCATGGGCCGCAGCCACCACCTCTTGGCGACGGGCTGCAAGGACGGCTACATCCGCATCTTCAAGGCCTTTGAAACCGCCTCCGGCGACCTCCGCGTGGAGACGGTGGCCAAGCTCAACGACCACCGCCAGGAGGTGTGGCGCGTGGAGTGGAACGCCACGGGCACCATTCTCAGTTCTGCGGGCGACGACGGCAAGGTGCGCCTCTGGAAGTGCAACTACATGAACGAGTGGCAGTGCATGAGCGAGATCAACACCAGCAACCGCCAGGACGCGCGGGCCGTGCTCAGCGCGGACGACCCGATGTACCTGCTGCGCCCGCCGGCCAGCCTGTAGGCTGGGGCCATGGTGCTGTCTGAAAGGAGGTGTCTGAGACAATTGGGAGTTCTGATGTCGCGGTATGAGTCCGAGGTATCAGTCCGAGCTATCAGTCCGAGCTATGACTCCGAGAAATGGCTCCGAGAAATGGCTCCGAGGTATCAGTCCGAGGCGTCACTCCGAGGTATGACTCCAAGGCATTCAAGTCCGAGGTTTGTGTGGTGTCTAGAGGCCCACAGTTCTTTTAAGGCCAGAATCATCTGAAAGCCAGCGTAAACACAGGGCCCGACTTCTCCAAGGTGATCTAACGCCCGGAAACACATGCCGGACCACAGTATGTCGGAAGACCCTGTGAACACTGACGGATGGCTGTATCCCGGATGCGAATCCACGCTACATGCTTTAGTGAGATGCTGGTGATTAGGACAGTATGGCAGTTCTACTGTCGTATGAACTTGGGGGGATTGGATGTGGCTGCATCTGGTCTCTGGCGTTGTCTGAGTGGTGAAATGGCTCTGGTGTGGGCTGAGACGAGTATGGCGCCGTTGTGTTTTGAGCCACGAGCTGGCTGCAAGCATTCAAAAGCTCGGGTGCAGCGACTTAAAAACTCTTTACAAAATGTTTGTGTTGATGTGCAACGCAGTGTTGTCCAAATGGCTTAGTTCGAAACGCTATTTGCATGCGTGGCAGACGCCTGCTTCGCTGGCTTCCCATGCTTCCCTCTCAATTCAGTGGACTGAGATTAAAATCGCCACCAAATAGAATTCGGCTACATCCCAGAGGACAAACGCAGCACTGTTCTAATATATCGTGCATGTCTGCATGTCCTTTAACCCTTCAGAACACAGACTCATCGCAACCAGCCTTCGACTCTCTGCATTTCTATATGTTTCTCTTTCTCTTCTTAAGCAAAGGTGCCCCACCGTTGGTGTCCTTGCCCTCGTCAAGAGCATTCCAAAATTCGTCATCTTCTTCCGCATCTCTCTTATCACCCTCCTTGTCGCCGCTATCAGTGTCGTCAAGCATCTTGATTGTGCTGATCTGGGTCCCTAGGTACACCTTCAGCACAAGCTTCCGGCTCCCAATGTCAAACACACGCAAGTACCGATCAAGGCCACCAATGGCCACAAGCCCTGCATTAAAAGACACATCCACACCATAGATGGCACCTGTATTTCCTCCTTCTGAAAACTTGCCAAGAAGCTTCAAGCTGGGCTTGTAGAATGTGCCTGCAGACGCAGAAATGATCCGGTGGGCTTTCTTGTCCACCTGCGTCAAGGACAACTTGGCCACAAATGTATGTGTGTCCGAAATAATGACCTCGTCCTGGTTCTCCGAAGCAAAAACCATCGAAATGATCGGCTTGTCGCACACCTTGTACAGCTCTGTTGGTTCAGTGTCCTCCGCGGTATTGTACTTCCGGATGTGGCCATATTTCGTGGCGGTGACGAGCTTAAACTTCTTCTTGGCCTCGCCCTGCATGAACAAAATGTTAGTGATCCAGATCGGCACCTCCAAGTCCAAGTGGTCTGGCTCGACGTTCTCGGCCTGGAAGAGCGTCTTCACCTTCCAGGATTTCAGGTCCGCAAAGTCGGCGTTGCTGAATTTCTTGCTGCTGTCAAAGAGCCTGATGACCTGGAGATCGTTATCTTTTCCGCCGTACGCGAAAACACCTGCCACGTACGGGTTGGCCACGAATGCACTGAGTGTTGTGGGGTTTTTTGTTTGGCGAGGGGGGAGAGCAATGCAAAGAGGGGCCGTGGTGAACTTGCCGCCATCGAAATGCACAACAAACAATTTGGCTGATTCAAACGCCACAAGCACAAAGTCGTGCTCCTCGAAAGCCACCAATGACACCGGCTTATCTGCCAGGTCCACGTCTAGTTTGTAGGTGTGTAGAAGAGCGTAGTTTTCAGCGTCGATTTCCGACGAGCCAAAGAAATCTTACACGTTTAGAAAGCCCCCGAGGCGCGCAGTCACAATCCATCTCTCCTGAAATGTTTTCAAGTGGACTATGCGGGTTTTCACCGTGGTCAAGTCATGTTTCTGGAGGAGGTTCTGCACCAAGTCCGGCTGCTGGCCGTCTTTTTTGGAGGTGTCGGTTCCCTTTGAGCACACGACCTCCTTGACATTTCCGCTTTCATCTGCGGAAACAAAAAACCGCATGGTGTTTATCTGGATAGTATATGAAAAGCGGGGTGATCTGAGAGACCTGTTTTGAGATGGTTGCGATGGAGATTTTCCAGATGCGGCCCGCGATGGAGATGAGGTGCTGGGCGCAGGCCTCCAATCTGCTCAGGCCTGGGGCTGGGGCCACAGCACAGCTTCCGCACCCAGACTTGACAAACAGATTACAGGGCCTTTTTTACTCTTTGTTTTTTTTTTCTTTCTTTCAAGCTCTCTTCGGGGCTCATCCTCTTCCAACCCTTCTCCTCTTACTCTCCTCCATCCCACTAGCACTAAATACTCCATCGTATTTCTGCCATCACCCTTCTTCCTGTCGCTCTCAACTTCTGGGATTTTCCTTGTTCTGACATTTCCTTTATTCTACTATTTTCCCTTTTCGTTCACATCACTACTAGTCAAAAACAACGCCTTCACCCAAATCAGCCTCGCGCTGGCGGATCTTGGCATCGAGCCCAGTCTGGAGTGGGAGAATCGCCTCCTTATAGTAGTAGGAGAGGTTGTCCTCAGCACGGCCCGCCATCAAAAACACCTGCTGGAGGCTGCGTGCTACGGGCAGCACCGCCTTCAACATCTCGGCGGGCGACCGCAATCGCTCATAGTAACTGACCAACGCACGGTACGCCTGTTTCACCGCAAGGTGTTCGTGACCCACGCACATGTATCCCGGCACGTAGATCTGCCGCATCAAACACACGAGCTCGTCTTCCTGGGAGACCGCGTAGATGTAGTCGTGCACGAGATTGACAAGCACAATCAAGCGATCGGAGAACTCGGTGAGCTCGGACACGCGGGCCAACGAGGTAATTTTGTCGTGGGTGGCCTTCTTGAACCGCTTGGTCTCACCGAGCAAGTACTGGTGGCACTTGAACATTTTGTCGAAAGTGACCCTGGCGCGGAAACAGCTCTCGGACTCAATGAGCTCCAGGCACCGCTTGGGTAACGCACTGAAATCAAGGTATGCATCGCCCAACATGCGGTTCAAGTCTGCGTACTCGGCCACTATTTTAGGGGCCTCTTCCAGAAATTGGGCAAGGTCTTCCAGGAGCCGCTGGTAGTACACGGCGCATTTCTTCATTAACACTAACACCTGTGACATCACTTGCACGACGGCATCCCTACACTCTTTTTGTGAAATTTTCCCCATAATCGTCTTGCTCTCCCCCTGTTTTAAGGTGAACGGGAACTTTGCAATCACACGTGCAAGCTGAGTTTTCAAAGCAGCCAAGTCCGCTGTGAGCTCCAGAATATGGCTCTCCACGTTGTGGGTCTGGTAGACCTTCACTTTTTTCTGGAAGGCCAACTCCCCTGAATGGTCAAGGTGGACAATGCTTCTTTGGTTTGATATCTTCATGTGTAGTCGTTTGGGTCCTTTTATGAGTGGTGGTATTGTTTGGAAGGAAAGTAGAGGCGGGTGCAAAAATTTGATTTTCGTTTTTGTGCGCGAATGGCTGCAAAAGTAATCCTGAAGAAAGAAAAAAGACAAACCAAAAATCGAAAGCAAGGCAAATGGCAATGAAGATTCTATTTTGCTAAAAGGAATATGCAAAATCAGGCAGCATAGCTAATTTCAGCTTTCCAGATTTAATGGTGGTCTCTTATTTGGTGTTTGCAGCTGTGACGGAATGTCTAACTTGTATATAATGCCCATTAACAGTCGGGCCCAACCGCACCTGCACGAATCAATCTGATAAACTGCCGGCTTGCTTACAACACTGCCCAACAACCAAAATATTCCTGTGACTGAACATAATAATTGTGTGACATCTATGCATATATATAATTCTGGCATTTGTTTTCTCATTACAAAGGAATGGTTGGGTAGCTCGAATACTTTTCGAAAGATAGATTGATTGATGTAGAGTATGCAACGTACAGATCACAGTTTTCATCAGGCTTCTAAAAGACTACTTCAAAGAAGTTTAGGAGAAAAAGGATCATCCTGCTTGGTAGCATCTTTTTCCAAGTTACTGAAAATTTTATTTTTGTGCCAACACGACCACACTTGTAGATTACATGACCAATGGTGGGAATTCACCTCAATAGTCGCATGCAATGATGATTATAATGACGGGTGAGATCTAGTGCCTCTTATGTTTAAGAGTTTGACAAAAAACACATTCTCGGCTTGTATACGGGGAAATAAACCATATCCGGGACAATTGTGAATGAGGTATATACGGGTCGAAAAATGACAGCGTGAGTGGCAAATTATCTGCAAAGAAGACCGCTCTTCACCCTTTGAAACAAAACAATTCCTACTTCATTTTTAACTCAGGATGAACACGGAAGTGAGTCAGCTAAAAATCCAAGAAAAGCCCTGAAATGCCCCAAATTGCTTCGCTTGTATAGACCATCTTACAAAATCTGACCTCCTGCGCCGGATCATTTCTTCAGATCATTCTGAAGTGGCCACGAGTAAGTTTGGCTTTTACTCAGCCAATAAATACCTTGTTTTTGTAACCGGGTGCTATTAAAGATTTACTTTGTGCCATGCAAGTAGTGAGCTCCAAACATGGACAGGAAATACTGCTTTTTTCATGATCATGTGGGATTTCAAGGTGGAATAATATTCTTGAGCACACTTAAATTAAGAGTTTTATACTTGAGTCCGAGAGAATGGCGTTAGCAAGAGGGCTTCAAAAATGATGATATTGGCGGTTGAGTGCACCTCCATGAAAAATGATGATATCGTGAAAGGAAAGCCGTGATGCATATCTGATCTTCCGAATTTCTTAAGCTCTTATGAGTTTATGAGCGCCTGTGGTTTTTCCCTCAACACACCAAAAATGGACTACGGGCGATAAAGATCAAAAAATTTTGATGGCTGAACAAGGCCGTAAATCATATCTGCGAGAATGGAAAATAGATTTGATTCTAAGGTTTCTTGAGAATGATCATCTATGCATGCAAATAATGTTGTTACTTCGAGTAATGATCCTCTTCAATACTATTAACGCACGTCAATTTGAAAAAATCTGACGGTGAGCTCTTGATATAAAATTTTGAGCTGTCACCAACCAGAAATACCTACCAAGAAAGAGTCTTAGAAAGATTGATAAGAGGGTAGCATGGATTTTCGCACAGCGATCAAATTATCCAATCTGAAGCATTGACTTGGCGCCCAGATGGCCAAGTTGAGCCGGAGACCTGATGGCTTTTTGATTCACATCGTAAGTAGAGTACACGGAAAAGCCTAAGAAAATACTCTAACATATAGTTATATATGTTCACGAAGTGATTCGATGTGTGTCTAATTTGTACGATTTCAATTGAAAGAATTCTGAAAAAGATGGTGTATACCACAATCAAGTATCTTCTTATCTAAGGACAGTGCTGGCGGAAATTCTGCGTAGAGCTAAATATACCACCAGGTACTAGGAATTATCAAGAAACATACAATAAATCGCTTTCTCAAATCATAAGTTCAACGCCAGGGTCCTGTATCTCAAAAGATGTGACTTTCCGGAAGAGTTTCCGCTGAGGATGGCATCAGCCCCTTGCAGTTGACCAATCAGATGTAAGTAGCCCATCAAACGTAAATTGAAAAGAGCTCTTGGCCACAGTCTGTGAATGGTAAAATTATTAAGTTCAAGAAAAAATGATTCAAGGAATTACACTAAAGGAAACTCATTAGACAGCTCCGAATGCCGAGTTTTTTTTTGGTAGATTCATCTGATTAAAGGGGCAAAACTATATAGCAAATATATAGAAAAAACCTTTAAACAGCTCCCAGCTACGTACCAAGTGTCTTAGCTCGGCCCGTCCCCTTCCGTTTGTCACGGCCTGGACAGTCCTCATGGCACGTATCTGTTTACGTATTGGATATTACGTCATCGACTCCCGAGTGTGGGATTTTGAAAAAGGCACGATTCCTTCTGGACCTGGTATTTTCCTGGTAGAAAATCTGATTACAGAAACAAATATATGCCAAAAACACAGTTTCGGAGGCGAATACTACAAGCACAATTTTCATATTAACAAAGCACCTTCCCCAACCATCGTCTGGGCGTGTGGCGCAGTTGGTAGCGCGTTCCCTTAGCATGGGAAAGGTCTCCGGTTCAAATCCGGACTCGTCCATTTTTTCGCCTGTTACACTAAGAACAGGTACTACTCGCCAAGAACGCTCCTATTATTTTTCACGTGGTGATGGCTCAAAGCTTCGGAACCAGGCTCCTTTCCGCGGCCGCTCGGCACGTGCCTCACAAGCAGTTCAAGCCATGCCAGTTCCAGCAGAAGAAACACATTTGGCAGTGCACAATACGATATCAGCATTATGGAGATCAGAAAAAAAACAGAGCAAAAAAACCAAAAAAAAAAAACATTCACATCTGCTGCCATAAATCCAACCCGCTCACACATTTCCCTCCCTAGCCAGGGCCTCGCAGCTCTTCACCATTGCATACGGACGAGCCTTCACTATTGGGTGAAGAAGGTGTGCACACGGAGCACGCAAAAAAGCGCGGCTCATCCAAACCATCTCCATACGAAAATGGCTGAGGACTACAGAGGTTCTTTTTCCACCCCCCCAGCAAATCCACCACAGCTGCCCCCGACCCACATCTACCATGTCCAGTGTCATTGGAATCACGTTTGGAAACACGTCGTCGTCCATTGCGGTCGCCACGCAGGACGGAAAGGTCGATGTCATCGCCAACCCCGACGGCGACAGAGCCATCCCATCGGTGCTTTCATACATCGGCACCGACGAGTACCACGGCGCCCAGGCGCAGGCGCAATTGGTCAGAAACGCGGCCAACACCATCGTCAACTTCCGCGACTTTCTCGGGAAAAAATACGCCGAGATCGACGCCTCTGTGGCCGCCCACGGCGCCACGCCCATCGAGACTGCCAACGGCGGCGTGGGGTACAAAATCACCCGTGAGAACGGCGAGATCGAGGAGGTTTCCGTGGAGGAGGCCACCACCAGACACTTCAAGCAGTTGAAGCTTGCCGCCGAGGACTACTTGGGCAAGGAGGTGGTCAACGTGGTGTTGACCGTGCCCACGGACTTCTCCGAGCACCAGAAACAGGTGTTGGTGGCCGCGGTTGCCGCTGCAGGCATGGCCGTGGTGCAGGAGATCCACGAGCCCTCCGCGGCGTTGTTGGCGCATTTGACGGCCTACTCCATCGCGTCCGGCGAGGACCGCATGTTGCAGGACAAGCTCTATGTGGTGGCGGACTTTGGCGGGATCCGGTCCGACGCGGCCGTGATCTCCGTGCGCGGCGGCATCATGACCATCTTGGCCACAGCGCACGAGAAGAAGTTGGGTGGCGACGACTTGGACGCCGCCATCCTGGAGTACTTTGCCAAGGAGTTCGAGAAGAAGTTCAAGGCCAACCCCCGGCTGAACGCGCGCTCGTTGGCCAAGTTGAAGGCCGAGTCCATCGTGGCCAAGAAGACGTTGTCCAATGTGCAGTCGTCGTCGTTTTCCGTGGAGTCGTTGGCCGAGGGCTACGACTTCCTTGCCAACATCAACCGCATGAGATTCGAGTTGGCCGCCAGAAAGCCGTTGAGCGACATGACCGCGTTTGTCGAGAAGGTCTTGGCCAAGGCCGGCCTCGACAGCTTGTACATCGACGAGGTCTTGCTTGCCGGCGGCTGTGCCAACGTGGTCAAGTTGGCCCAGAACGTGCAGTTCGTGTTCCCCGAGTCCACCACTGTCATTGCGCCTTCCTTGGACCCCAAGGCCACCAACCCGGAGGAGTTGTCCACCAAGGGTGCTGCCTTGCAGGCCGCGTTGGTGGAGGGCTTCGACGCTGACGAGATCAAGGAGTCCTTGCAGCCCGTGGTAGTGAACACGCAGCACTTGCAGGCGCCCATCGGCATCAAGGACGCCGAGGGCGCTTTCCAGCCGCTCTTGGTCGCGGAGACCGCGTACCCCATCAAGAAGGCGATCCAGGTCACCAACGGCCAGGCCGCGGACGTGGTGGTGGAGTTGTACGAGGGCAAGAGAACCATCAAGGAGACGGTGGTGGAGCGCGAGCCTTCTTCGGACGACGACTCCGAGGACGAGTCGGACGACGAGCCTGAGATCAGGAAGGAGGTCGTGTACGTGGCCGGCGAGTTGTTGGCCAAGTTGGCCTTGACCGACTTGAAGCCCGACTCCAACTTGGAGGTCATTGTCAACATCACGCAGAACGGCACGTTGCACTTGACCGGCAGAGAGTTGAAGCACGGCGGTGCTGTTGTGAAGGGCGAGGTCAAGGGCCATTAGACGGCGTGTATAGAGCGTGAATATAGAACGGTATCAGACGAGTTTATATCTGACGGCGTTTCCGGGCGGCTGTTCGTGAGAGCTATGGGATTTTGAGGGCTGGAAGTAGTCAAGCCTTCCAGGGATCCAGTGGCGCCGAGCTCTGGTGATGTTCGGTACTGGAATATGCATGGCCAGATGTTCAGCACTAAAATATGCATGGCCAGATGGCCAGGCTTGCTGAAGTAGACGCTCAAATTCAGGCGCCTCTCCGGCCGGGCTGCAGCGCTTCGGGGCATCAGCCAGATGGAGTAGCTTTTTCCGCTGGTCACCAGGTCTACTGCGGCACTCAGCAAGTTTCCTCTTGTGTGATTTGTCGGGAATTCATGGGGCACCCAAAGCAGCTGCAAATGGGTGGTTTTGGGTGGGAATGGTCACTCCACATAAACTTGCTGTTTGTCTTGCGGCTGACGGCCGGCTGGTCAAGGTGTCCTTCGCTGATGGCGAATGAGGTGGTATGAGGCAGAAACAGCCTCTTAACATCAATTGATAGTTGTGTGTTATCCCATGGATCTGTATCGTATTCACACCAATCATGAGGGCCTCCACTGTCAGTAACAAGACGGTCTATGTTTGCATAAGACCAGGATGCGAACAAGTCGAGCATATTTAAGAATCTGGCAACCGTGGGTGGATTAAGAGAGTCTTTCGTGCCATTTCCCAGCTGAACCACACAGAGCATACCTTCGAAAGCAACGTAGACTATATCAAATGGTATTGGTCGTTGAACTGATTTTCAATGGTGACGTACCCATGAATATAGTCCCCTTGTTTATATCCGGTATGTGATGGGTCAATTAAATTGGATATAACACCTTTTCGGCAAACTGCTTCAGTAAAGAAAACCTTGATATCCTAGTTATTTGCCATGGGGTTGTTTTTGTCCAAGTTGTGTACGAGGGCTAGAACCGTGGATTGCCAGTACTCGGCTGAGTTTTGATTAGAAGTTTGGGTGATTCCCTCCTCGAATTCGGGCATTGCGGGGAACGGAAACGACAAGAGACTGGGGTTATGGGGTAGTGTTGTATTAACAGGGGTCGCTCTCCTGAATTAAAAGACGAAATTTCGTAAAGCGGAGGATCTTCCTTGAAGGTTTCCTCACTTGGTATCAATTTCTCGAAAATGGCCGAGCCAGCACAATAGGAGACACAGCTGGCACGTGTGCATTCTAGAGGTTTTGCTGGAGAATACAGATGACACAGAATGGTGCAGGATTCCGGTCTCCGGAATCGAACTACAAAGGAGGCCAGTATTCCCATTCACTGTTCAAATCAGACATAGAGCTCAGGCATGGTGAGCTTGGGCGGCCCTACTTCTTTTTTTGCACCCAACCAGCGGCTCCAGTATGTCAGGTATAGAGCATCATGGAATTCAGAGCGGTAGCTCGACGTCGGCATTTTCGCTGCTTTGGGGCCATCACTAGTAGCAACATCCAGAACATCGAGCACACGCAAACATTTTTTTTTAAAATAAGGCTGTGTGCCCGAGTTTGGCCCGTGTCAAATTCGGCCCTAATGATGCGCGAGCTGGGTCCGCCTCGCGCATCAGAATCCCCAGTGCTGTTTCCAGGAGAATACTAGAAGTACCAGTTTCAAGAACTGAAAAGAAGCAGGAGAGATATATGAGAAGAAGCGGGAGAGAAGTTTAGAAGTACAAGCAAGAAATGAAAAGAAGCACGAAAGAGAAATGAGAAGAAGCACGAAAGAGAAATGAGAAGAAGCACGAGAGAGAAATGAGAAGAAGCATGAGAGAGAAATAAAACGAAGCACGAGAGAGATATGAGATGAAGCAGGGGAGAGAAATGAAAAGAAGCACAAGCGAGAAATGAAACACCATGAAGAAAAACACACGTAGTTTCGGGGCCAAGAAGTTGCCCAAGACCGGAAGGCAGCGCAAGGCGTAGGGCCCTTGTCACGTGACGCCGGTCCGTGCCCGCACTGCTAGCCCGGAACCAGCAACTAATAGCAGGCCAGACAGGGCCACAGGGCCACCCAGATGGCGTGTATTTGCCCAAACGAAGAAGAAGGAGTTCTCGAGCCAAGCACCGGGGCCGGGGCCGCTCCCGCAAAAGAGGGCCGCAGGCAAACGCCCGCCGTGGCGCCAGCCGGCGGTCACGTGACCGCACACGGACTCCGCAACGTGCGGCGCGTGCTCGTACAAGAAACAATAGGACGGGCCCTTCAGAACCGCCCAGCACAGCGCAGACTGTACATCAACCAGTTCTGCAATACTCTCGCCCGCCGGGAGATAAGGCAAAACGAGACACGCAAAACAACCAAAGCCGCCAAAACAACCAAAGCAGCCAAAACAACCAAAACGGCCAAAACAAACAAAAACAACCAAACCTGCCGCGACAAACCAAAACACCCGTCCTGCCGCGGAGCATACCCAAAGAGGCTCCACCACAGAACACCGTCGCCACGCGTGCCGGCCCCGCCCATTCGCTCAAAATGCCCAAGAAAAAGCACGAGATGTCCCAGGTCTACGGCACCAACACCAACGAGTTTATTTTCGGCGAAAAGGGCGGCCGCGGCAAGAACTTGCTGTCGTTCTTGAAGAACTTGTCCCTCACCGGACCCCTGCGCTCCAAGCCAGAAGACGATTCGCCCGACCGCATCCGCAAATTCAACTCCTCCATCTACGGCTCCATGGCTTACGGCTACGACTCGCCGGACCGCGGCGGCTCGGCGCTCACGTCGATCTCCTCGGACCGCCTCTCCACAGAGACGCCGCGTGCCCATAGACAGGCGCCCCGGCGCACGGTTTCGTCCGGCTCGGCGTTGAACATTTCTTTGCCCGCGGCAAACAACACCGGTCTGCCCGAGCGGCATGCGGCCTCGCCCAAGCCGCGGCCGCCTTCGCGCGCCGCCAGCGCGTCCATGGAGTCCTCCCGGCCGGCGCTGCGGCGGCCCAAATACGCGGATCTAGACGACGACTGGGACGCCGGGTTCAGCGACATGAGCGCCGCCGACGGCCGCGCAGGCCGCGCGCCGCGCCCGCGCCTCGGCTCCGCGGTGGGCTTGGTCGACCTGCTCCACCCCGACTTGATGTTTCTGGCGCCCCAACCCACCGGAGCCTCCCCCCAGCGGGACTCCGCAGACTCCCTTGCCGGGGCAGGCAGCGAGCCGGTGGCGTCGCCGGTGGCGTCGCCGGCGGCCAGCCGCGTCCAGGCGAGGCTCGCCAAGTTCACGCGCGTGCTCTGCGAGGACCCGCAGGCAGTCAACATCCAGGAGCTACGGAGGCTCTCGTGGAACGGGGTCCCGGCGCCTCTCCGTGCGCTCACGTGGCAGTTGCTCTTGGGCTACTTGCCCACCAACAAGACCCGGCAGCTGGCGATTCTCCAGCGGAAGCGCCAGGAGTATGTGGAGGGCATAAGCAAGTACCGCCTGCAGTTCGACGCCCGGACGGGCCTGCCCCAGGTGCCCGACTCCAGCAACAGAGACAACTCGGTCAACAAGGAGAAGCAGCTCTTCCACCAGATCGACATCGACGTCAAGCGCACCAACCAGACGTTGGCGTTGTACTCGCACGCGGCCACACAGACCTCGCTCAAGCGGATCTTGTTCTTGTGGGCCATCAGGCACCCCGCCAGCGGCTACGTGCAAGGCATCAACGACATCTGCACGCCGTTCTACCAGATCTTCCTCGGCAACTACCTCTGGCAGCTCCAAAGGAAACATGCCCATGAGCACGCGGGCGCAGACGACCAGACGCCGCTATTCATCCCGGGGCTCCTCGACGACACAGGCTCGGACGTTCAGGAGCAGGAGCTACTCAGCGACCCCCACTTGCCGCTGTTGACGTGGGTCACGTTTGACCCGGCGAGGCTCTCAGCGAGAGTGTCCCACATCATAGAGGCCGACAGCTACTGGTGCATCTCAAGATTGCTAGACAACATCACTGACAACTACATACACGAGCAGCCCGGCATCATCAAGCAGGTCAGCGACCTACAGAGCTTGATCTCGAAGATCGACTTGCCGCTCGTACAACACTTCGACCAGGAGGGCGTCGAGTTCATCCAGTTCTCTTTCCGCTGGATGAACTGTTTGCTCATGCGTGAGCTCTCGATCGATCTTGTGATCCGGATGTGGGACACGTACTTGAGCGAGGCGCCTTTGGGGTTCAGTGGTTTCCACATCTACGTGTGTGCCGCGTTCCTCATCAAGTTCAGCAGCGAGCTCAAGGAGAAGGACTTCCAGGACATATTGCTTTTCCTCCAAAATCCGCCGACAAGTCTGTGGACGGAGCAGGATATCGAATTGATGCTCAGCGAGGCGTTCATATGGCAAAGCCTCTACAAGAGCGCCGGCGCACGGTTACGGTGAAGGCTCTACTCGTACGGGAACTACAAAGATTCTGCAGCCGCCGTGTAAAAACGACGCTGGAGAGAGAGCAAAGAAAGAGAAGTGGGGGAATCGTCAAGTATACTTCCCAGCAAGCCCATGCTGTCCACGGATTTCGCTGACTGCCGTTTTTTTGACTGCGCACCGCCTTTATGCACACCGCACGCACTGTGCGATAGAGAATCAATTAATTAGCTTGTTCTCAGCACGCGCATATAAGACATCTCCTCGCCGCATCCGCCGAAAAGTTTGAAATAGCCAGTTACCACCATTTTCGGACACTTCAACATTTTCCTTTGGAACTCATATAGCCCAGACTGATCTCTCAACAGATTATCGTCACCCGTCAGTCGCAAGAATACCCAAAACATCGAATACCTACGCAACATGTCTCAACCAGCAGGAAGAACCATCTTGGCCTCGACCATCGCGAAGCAGTACACCGAGGAAGTCACGAGTAAAGTGAAGGCTTTGGGCTTCAAACCGAAGTTGGTTGGTTTTTTGGCCAACGATGACCCTGCGGCTCAGATGTATGCTAGCTGGACTGGAAAGACCTGTGAGTCTTTGGGGTTCACGTATGAGTTGGTGAAAGTCAACAAAAACGACTTGGAGACAGCCATCGTTGATGCCAATCAGAACGATGACGTGAACGGAATCATGGTGTATTTCCCTGTGTTTGGAGACAAGCAGGACCAGTACCTCCAACAAGCCATTTCTCCCGAGAAGGACGTCGAGGGCTTGAACTTCTTGTACTACCACAACTTGTACCATAACGTGAGATTCCTCGATGCTCCGACCAACGAGCAAAAGTCGATTTTGCCCTGCACGCCTTTGGCCATGGTCAAGATCTTGGAGTACTTGGGTGTGTACAACAAGCACTTGCACTACGGCAACCGACTCTACGGAAAGAACATCTTGGTGGTCAACAGATCAGAAATCGTAGGGCGGCCTCTTGCTGCGTTGCTTGCAAACGACGGGGCCACCGTCTACTCCGCAGACATCAACAACATGCAGAAGTTCACCAGAGGCGATGACTTGCTGATGCACAGACACAAGGTGGAGGAGTTGGACTACGCGGAATACTCGCCCGAGAAGATCGCGTCTCAGTGTGACGTGGTGATCACCGGGGTGCCCTCGGAGGGGTTCAAGTTCCCGACGACGAGCATTTCCAACGGAACGGTGGTGATTAACTTTTCCAGCAACAAGAACTTCAACGATGACATCAAAGAGAGGGCGGGGTTGTACGTGCCATCGATTGGGAAAGTGACGATTGCGATGCTCTTGAGAAACTTGCTCCGTTTGATCGAGAACAAGAAAATCAGACAGAGCAAGTGATGTGGAAAAGGTGAGGCCGCAACGAGATGGGGCGGGTGGAACGGGCCGATTGGGCATGTCACAACCAGGAGAGCTAGCCGGAGAATGACGAGCCATTGACGAAACAAGATGAAGCCAGCGAACTATGCGATTTGAGGCGCCCGAGCCGGGACATCCAAGCCCCGCTCCAGCTAGTCTTACTAACAGAAAGTGAGTGACGAGTGAGTCGCTGCGGCCGAGACAAGGGACACGTGCGGATGGGATCCATGGGCGGTAGCTGTTTTCAGGTTATACTTCCGAAAACCACGAAATATATTTTTTAAAGGAAATATAAATTGGAGTCGGAGAGGCCGCGTCCCGTCCAGGCGATCTGGGGCCCGCGAAAAGCCCGGGGCCCATGGCACGGCGGAAAAGCCCGCCACCACGTCCCGACACGCGAAAAGCTGGATTCCCGAAAAGGCGCGATACTGAAAAGGTGCAATACTGAAAAGGTGCAATACTGAAAAGGTGCCATATTGAAAAGGCGCGATACTGAAAAGGCGCGATACTGAAAAGGCGCGATACTGAAAAGGTGCCATATTGAAAAGGCGCGATACTGAAAAGGCGCGATACTGAAAAGGTGCAATACTGAAAAGGCGCAATACTGAAAAGGTGCAATTGGCAGACGACCGGCCCCCAACCCGAAACGCCAACACGACTGGCGCATGCCCGCGGCGCCACGTGACGCGCGGTCACGTGCGCGGCATCGGCGTCGTATCATCGCTCCAGCCAGTCCCACGGTTTCTCCAGAGCTCCCAACACCCACCCCAGCGGACGTGTTATTTCGCCATGAGCTGCAAGGACAAGCCCAAAAAGTCCATTTATTCCGTGGACACCTTGGCGTTCACCGAGTCGCTCGGGCTCCAGACGTTCCGCAAGGAGCAGCGCAAGACGTGGATGAAGGACGACGACGACCATCTTTTGCGGCGGCTCGCGGACTTGTACCCCGACGAGTACAAAAGCAACTCGTTGAAGGCCGGCGCCATCAACTGGGAGCTCGTGTCGCAGGCGTTTGGCGGCGAGCGCAAGGCCAAGGACTGCCGCAAGCGCTGGGCGCTGTCGCTCGATCCCAATCTCCGGCGGGGCAAATGGACCCCGGAGGAGGACGCGCTCCTCGTGCTGCAGTTCGAGAAGTACGGCGCGCTGTGGCAGCAGGTGGCGCAGGACATCGCGGGCCGCACGGAGCACCAGTGCCTGAAGCGCTACTACGAGGTGTTGGACCCCAGCGTCAGCAACCGGCTCAAGCTCTGGACCGAGGCCGAGGACTTGATGCTCATCGACTTGGTCACGCGCCACGGCACCAAGTGGAAGACCATCGCCAACGAGTTCGAGGGCCGGCCCTCGCTCACGTGCCGCAACCGCTGGCGCAACGTGGTCACGGCCGTGGTGCGCGGGCGAGCCAGTGCCAACGTGGTGCGCAAGATGATGGGCAACTTTGACGGCAACCTCGACAGCCTTGCGCGGGGCACGTTGCCGGCGGCGCGCGGGCCCAAGACGGAGCCGGGGCTCGAGGACGCCGTCCGGGCGGAATCCCCGGCCCACGGCGGGCCTGCCGACGCGGCTTCCCATAACCACGGGGCTACCCTAGGGCCTTCCCTCGGGCCTTCCCTCGGGGCTTCCCACGGGCCTGGGCCCGGTCTCCCGCTGCTCGAGGCGCTAGTGGTGAGCCCGCAGCCGCGCAAACCCGCGTGGCCAGACCGTGGGTCCGCCAGCGCCACGCCGCAGGCCCCTCCCGGCCCGCCGCCCGCGGCGGCCGAGTGGAAGTACAGCTTGGCGGGCACGGCCGTGCCGGAAAACGACCCTGTGCGGGCGCTCCTCGACTTTGGCGGCCACATCCACTCGGAGCAGCTCGCCCACTATCTCGTGCAGTGCGCCAGCCAGTTCAACTTGCAGGTGAACGTGCACCACCACCACCACTACGGGCCCCGGGCGGGCGCGGACACGGCGGGCGGCGCGGACATCAACGGCGCCCAGCACGACTTGCCCGGCTTCGCGCATCTCCACCTGGAGGTGGCCGCGCAGCTGCCCTACTTCGGCAACACGCCGTTGGACTTGGCGCCCAGCCCGGCCGCCCGCCTCTACTCGGTGGAGCCCGAGGCGCAGTTGGCGCGCTTCCAGCACTTCAACTACCTCCCGCCGCTCACGCCCGTGCCCAAGCTCCAGTCGTCCGCCAGCTCGCCGGACGCCAGCTCCAAGGGCAGCACGCACCACCACCACCACCACTACCACAACGGGCTGTTCACCACGCTCCGCGAGGAGCCCGCCGCGCCGCCCGACGCCGCGGCCAAGGAGCTGGATCTTCTCCGCTTGCTCAACCAGGCCGAGATGAAGCCCGGCTCGCCGGCCTCGCGCTCGTGCTCCTTGACGCCGTTGGCGCAGGCCGTGCACATGGCCGCGGCCACGGAGCAGGCCTCGTTCTACAAGCGCGCCGCCGACGGCCTCGGGGCGCCGGCCAGCAAGCGGCGCCATGTGCCCGAGCAGGGCCCGGACACGGTGTTCTACGGGCTGGTGGCGCTGGCGCCGTTACCCCAGGCGGCCCCCAAGCAGCAGCCGTACGCGGCGCTCGCCGAGCCGCACGAAGGCCGGGGCCCCAAAGCCCAGCCGGCGCCGCAGCCGGGGGCCCTGGCGCCGCAGCCGGTGCCCCAGTCGCAGCCGGTGTCGCAGCATCACCCCTTGCATTACTTCACCAGCAACACCACGGCGCCGCCGGAGGACTTGCTCGACGAGGAGGACGCGGACTTCTTGAGCAACTGGGGCATGTACTCGATGAGAGACAAGCCGCAGGAGCCGCTGGAGGTGTCCGATGACTCGAACGTGTGGTTCCCGTTCAACCCGTCGTGACTGGGCTCCGGGCGACTCCTCGCGCGGCGTCCCAAGGCCCTGTGCCTGCGCCCCGGGTGCGTTGGCCGCAGGCTTGTTTGGAGAGCTTCTGGCTGGCCATATCCTGGCTCTAGTCCTGGCTGGACATCCTGGCTCTACTCCTGGCTGGACATCCTGGCTCTTCTCCTGGCTGGCCATCCTGGTTTCGTCGCCTGCGGGCCAAACACGTTCGCCGGCTTCTGGCGCTCTCCCCCACATCACGTCTAGTCATATACAGCTTCGTTACAATGAACTCATACCCAAGGGAATTGTAGTAACCTTTTGAACTGGCTGCAAAAGGCACACGCGGTTGCACCATCAACGACCCCTATCCATATCCATGGGGACGGGGCTGAGCTCCAGCAGCAGCGACAAGCTCAAGCCAATGTAAGCCCATGGCCGGATTGAAATTGAGACAGAACATTGCTTGCATTGCTCAGTTGAACTGAAAATCAGCGGCACTGTAAACACCAGCCCCTATGGTCTGGATTATGTCGACGGCCGGGAATGGGTGCCCTTCGTGATGTGCTCAAGCTCGTTTTCTATGAGGCTTGGGCAGGAACCACTGCTTGGAACTTCATTCCAAGTACGAAGGGACCCCGGAAGCCATTATCCTGATTGGGCTGCGAGAAGGCCTCCTGCTGGCTCTTTCCAGCAGTATCATCATCCTTGAAGACGCCTGGAGATTCCAAGTGTGTGCTGATCAGACAGCACGACAGCAACCTCAACCGCCGTGATTCCTTCCACTGTTCTCCGGTGCCTTCCAGAAATATGGACTGTGGCGGGACAGATCTCTATAGCCTGAACTCGAGCATGATCCTTTCTTACTAGGCTTGTCTGATCAAAAGGCCGTTTGGTAAAGTGAAGGCTGTTTGGTAAAGTGAAGGCCGTTTGATATAGTGAAGGCCGTTTGATATAGTAAAGGCCGTTTGGTAAAGTGAAGGCTGTTTGGTAAAGTGAAGGCTGTTTGGTAAAGTGAAGGCTGCTTGGTGAAGTGAAGGCCGTCTGACATAGTGAAGGCCCATATGGTTTAATTCTTTCCAAAGAAGTGAGGCCCCAGCGGATATGAATGGTCTCGATTGATGGCGAGAAATCAGTCATATTTTCACCCAGCAAATGGCCAAGACACGGCAGACATTCTGCTTGTGGGAAATCGTCACCACCTCCGCCATTCCGCATGTTTTCCTTTCTCATAAAGGGGTTGAGATCAATTCCGTTGGCGAATTTGATTTGCGGCTTCCACTTCAAACAAATTTCTCTTCATGGCTGGTGGGGGCTCGGCTGTGGAGGTTTCTTTGCCTGAAGATGGGCAACAATGTACCCACTAGCTTCTTGGGGGAGCAGGCTCGAGCTTATGCTGAGAGCAAGTAGGTGCCCTGGTGAAAAGTGAAGAATCTGCCTTTTGGTTTGTCGGAACTCTACAGGCACGCCGCAAAGCAGGGCTGCCCAAGCCGTAGCTAAGGGACCGTTAGTCAGAGGACTAGAACAACTGGGTTCCAGGTATCAGGTGTTCCCCATATTTTGCAGCCAAAGAGATTTCCGCCATGGCTCGTGCACACGGGAACCAGCGCCACCGACAAGCCTCCTACAGCAGAAATGCCCCGATCTGCCAACCCAGCCTTTTTTATATTCTTGCGCCAATGTCGTCCACGCCGTGTCTGGTCAACCCGACGCGGGCTTCGTGCCGCGAGCACCCAGTTATTAACGTCCAAGAATACCATACCACCCATGACACCCACAGACTAAAATTTTTTTGAAGAAACTGGAACTGCTTTGCACACCGCCCGAAAGGCCCGGAAGAAGCGTTTTCCGTGGCACAGGCGATCCAGGGCACCAAGGCTCCGTGCACTGGCGTCCACCTAATATAACCGTGTCTAATATTCCGCAGTGTTTATTATCCCACACCATTCCACAATACTCCACAAAACTCCCCAAAAGTCCACCAAATTCAACACAACCCAACAAACGCCCTCAAAGCTGTTCGGCAGCCCCAAAGCCCTAAATCGCCCCAACCGCCCAAAGCCCCCAAAGCCACCAAAAAACCACGGGAGCCTCCAGGCCCCACCGGCTTTCCCCGCCCCCAGGCCCCAGTGCAGGCGGCCCCAGAGGTGGCGCCGCGGGCCTGACGGTACAGCCCGGTTTTCCGCCACACAGGCCCCGTGGCGTCTGCAAAACAGGGCCGCGCCTGGCATAGCGGCCTGGGTGCGAAATCACCGGGCCAGAAAAGTGCAAGGCCACCCGGCAAGTACACGGCATACAACATTTGTTTCTTTGTTCTTCCTTGTCTGCTTTTAGCCCGTCCCACCAAGCACCCGCCACAGCAAGCACAGCGGGCCCTCGAGCGACACCAAGACCCCGCACGTGTCCTTTTTCCCGGCAGTCCGTGTCGTTTTTTTGCGTGCTCCCAAACGCCCCAGGCCAGCCAGTCGCAGGCCAGCCGAGGCGGCCCCAAACAGCCGGGCCGATCCAGAAAATCCCCCTGAAATCCACGCCACACCGCCAGCAGGGCCCCACCGCGGGAAGGCACCTGATACAGACACACGCCCATGGCGCTGGCCGAAGAAACCCCGCCATTTCTCCTGCGGAAACCGCCGGTTGCGGATCTTGCGCCTGTTTTCTCGGACGCAAATCCAGGGAGCCCGGTGCAGCCCGCCAAACATGCCACAAGCCCGTACTCGCCGGCAGCAAACGGCAGGCTCGAGGCCGCCCGCGCCAAGTGCATGTACCTCATCAACCACGAGTTCCGGGCGCTCCAGCTCGACAGGCAGATGGCCACGATGTCCGTGTTTGACTTGATCGACCACTGCGCGGCGCTTTTCGAGAAGCTGGCCGCGGCCAAGGACTCGGACATCGACGAGCTGTTCCGGCTCTACGTGCGCTCGTTCCTCATCTTCAACTACTTCGTCAACACGTTCATTATGCTCCACTTCAACGGCTTCGCGCGCTTCATGGAGTCGGCCCACCAGGACTTCATCATCTACCTCAACCTCTACAACTTCTACCGCTGCGACGACATCGTGGGGCCCCATGCGTTCCACGTGCCGCCGCCGACCGTGCGTGCCTGGACCATCGAGTACTTGGTGTCCAAGAACTTGCTCACGTTCGACGTGGACTTGCTCTACGCCTGGCTCGACCTGTACATCGAGTACTTAAAGAACAAGGAGGCCGCCCACGCGGACCCCGCCGCGCCGAGCACAAACGCTTCGGGCCTGCTGTTGGCCCGCGGCCCACAAAGCCCCCGAAGCGGCCACGCCATGCCCCGCCAGGCGGGAAACGACGACGTTCTTTCCGACTTCAACTCGCGCTTCCCGGACCTCCCGCTGCAGCTGCCGCCCAGCCTCGACCCGGCGAAAGCACCATACCCCGTGTCGGATCCTGCTCGCGACGACGCCGTACTTCCATACCCGATAGGCTCCGGGAACCAGCCTCTGAAAACGGATGCAATCTCCTTAGCCAAGGCCCGGGTGCTGCTGCTCCTGCCAGCCCCTGTCGCGGCACATGCGCTTCCAGTGACATCCCACCTGCCGTACGGCTGGGACCATGTGCCCCCATCCAACTCTGCATTCCCCACAACCCACGGCTCATCGCCCGGTTTGGCCCTAAACACGGCTGCAAGAAGCGGGATCCCAAAGCACGGCTCCGAGCTCCGCCTCTCGCAAGCCCAACCGCTGTATGCGACCCCCGGCCTGTTGGACACGCTGTATGCGATCCCGGGCCAGTTGGGCACGCTGTATCCGCTAGATCCACACAAAGGCCAAAGAAACGCTATCAACCATCATCCTGGCCAGGCCTTAGAGTACACGCCCACGTTCAACGGCTCTTATCTGCGTGCCTCACACAACACGCCGCCAAGACAGCAGCAGAACCTACAGCACCAACATATTCCTCAGAACCCTCAGAACTTTCAGCCGCTCCCTCAGCACCACTCCCAGCAAAGCCTCCAGCACAGACCTTATAATCGAAGCGGCTCTCAGCACCACCATGAAAAACAAAAGGCAAACACACGCAAGGTATTTGCCATCTGCGGGTTGAAGAACTTGGGGTCTTCTTGCTACATCAACCTGACGGTGCAAGTCTTGGCTGGCCTTGAGAAATTCGAGACACTGCTTCTCCAGCGAAAGAAAAAACCAAACCCACAACCGCTCACAGACGCCACGGCAGGGCTCCTCACGACTTTCAATGCGAACGGAGGCGCCAATATCGCACCCACCAAGTTCTTGCGGGTGCTTTCCTCACTCAAGCCCGATTTCAACGTGCCTTTCGAGCAGCAGGACGCGCAGGAGTTTCTTCTTTTCCTCCTTGACAAGCTTCACGAGGAGATGGCAATAAAGCCGCAAGGAGACCCAGTGGACTATCTAAGCAAATGGAATATCACCGTCAACCCAAGGGACACTGACGACTACTTGAAGTGGTACAAAGACCTTGTTGACCACGAGGGCGAGTCGCCGATAAACGACACGTTCCAGGGTCATGTGCAAAGTAAGTTGGTGTGCAACAAGTGCGGCCATCGCTCTGTCAGTTACAGCCCTTTCACGATCCTCTCTCTCCCGATCCCGGCTGGGAACAACCAGACGGTAGACTTGACAGACTGCTTGCGGTATTTCACTCAAGATGAGGTTCTCGCTGGTGAGAATGCATGGAACTGTCCTAAATGCAACAAGTCTAGCGGCAACGACAACCCTATTGACGTTGTGTTCCAGCCCAAGCGGGGACTCTTCCGCTTGAAGCGAAGCAAGTCCCCGGCCAAAAGAGGCCAGAGTACTCAAGTGTATGCTAACAAATCCACGTCGATCTCAATAAAGCAGCTCAGCTTCATCAAGTTGCCCCCCGTGATGTTCATCCACCTCTCGCGGTTCTCCATGGCCAATGTCACCGATAAACTCAACACAACCATCGTGTATCCATTGCGTTTGAAGTTCAACCATCTGGGCCACGATATCTACTATAGCTTAACTGGGCTCATCAACCACTATGGGTCTTTGAAGAGTGGGCACTATACGTCGCTAGTCAACAAGGCCCCCGTTGACGGCGCATATAGAGATCCGCTCCTGGACCCGATCTGGTGTTATTTTGACGATGACCATGTACGCTTTAATGTCCAGCATGGCAACGTTCATTCCAACGACTACAACAAGTTGCACTCGAGAGACGTATATGTGTTGTGCTACGAACGGAAATAGACACGTTGACTCTGTATTTGCCTGTTGAACATGTTCATTGAACGTCTTAGCTCTAAATGTCAATTGCTACATGTCTTTGAGGCTTTCTAAGCTCAAGTGTTCCCCTGATCATTCAATTTTTTATTCACAATCATTTGTATTTTCATTAGGTACCCGAATTGTGAGTTCATAGTCTCTACCAAATATAAATCTGGATTTATCTAATCTGCACGTGAGTTGAAGATGTATGCTCTAGAAACTCGACTTTATCTATAGTGCGCGAGTCCGTGGGAGCCTATGAACACTGGATGTTCGTTCATCCAAAACAAGAAACAAGGCTTTGCCAGCTAATGCCAAGCCGGTTACTGAGGCTCGTCATAGTACCAAAGTAGATTTTTCATCGCATGTCCACCCCCAGTCCTGGGTCACGTAGACCTCTCACAGCCAGGCACAAATAAGCGGAAAATCCAAAACAAGCGTGGCGACATGTACTTTAAACCACGGTGTGAAACGGGATATTGGACTTTGAGCAACGAGCAATTGCCTTCTCTGTGAGTTCGGAATGGCCTCGCTGACGCAAGGTGAAACATGCCCCACAGATCATTATTCAATGGAGACTCTGGAAAGTTTCATGTCTGCCCCAAGATACTTGATGACTTAAGAAAATCTTTGTTTGAGATTCTCTCATGATTCTTGAATCTTCCATACTGCTTTCTTCTTTCGCCATTGTCGGTGGCTTCGAATAAACCGATCCTTATCCCTTTGTCAGTTCGTTCGCCGGATATCTACTCATCGTCATCATCGCTCTGAGATCCAAACGCCAGTTTTTTTGGGGGTTTCTTCATGCGCACGCCCCGGAGAGATATGGCCACCGGACCAGTCGCCACAGGCACAACCGGAGCAGGCTCAGGCGACGGCGCCGCCTCGCTTTGCAACTGCTTGCCCTTTTCAATCTGCGCGTCTAAAAACTTCATCAGCCGTTCCTCCTCAGTCTGCAAAGCTCGGGCCCTATGGCCGTCCAGTGTTTCCAAAGGCAGGTCAACAAGTCGGATGAATAGGTTGAATTCGTCGTCTGCGTCCTCCGGGATTTCCACACGCACTTTGGAAGACTGCCCCAAATGCTTGATGAATGCAGTCAACGAGCTCCAGCGTGTGGCGTTCATATGCACGTGGTCCTTGTCGTGCAAGATGTACTCCTGGTAGAACTTGTTGGCACTGATCTTCTTGGTGCCGTGGTTCACGCGCAAAAGCCGCAAGAACTCCGCTTCGAATTGCAGCAGGTACTGTGCAATGACGTCCTGGGCCCTGCCCGCAGTGCTCAAGTTGGAAATACGGCCCGTGTGGGACGGCGACGCGAGATGGTTTTTGAACCCGTTGGCATCGCGGCATTGCTTCAGACAGAGCTGGCAGTAGTAGCGCAATTTCTGGAGCCCCAGGGCTTTGAGCTGCTTGGCCTGGTACTTGGCCGAGCCGAAATCAGCCTTGCCCATCCTGGTGCACGTGCCGGGTATTTATGCGTACTTTGTGGGCGGTTGCAAACCTCGAAGGAAAGAGAGCCTGGCAACAGTCCCAAAAACCGTCTTTCGATGCACGCTCCGGCCATGGCCTGCACACAGTGCCGCATCGCATGTCGGTCCGGCCGCCAGCCGAGACACTTCGGATCTCTGGTTTGATTTTGGGGCCTGGGGAAACGCCATAAACCTCAAGAGACTTCATAGCAACCCGCCGAACCGGACCATGTTTGGCCAGAAAAGCGTGCTTGTACTGCGGTCTGCAATAGCGCGGTCTGCGGCGCTTGCTACGTGCCGTCGAAATTTCTCCGGGCCTCTGGTCAAAAGCTACGCCGCACTCAAAACCCCAATGTCGGTATTCTGGGCCCAAAACGTGCCTCTTACCGCCAAATATGCATCTGCGCTTGTAGCCACGGCCGTGGGAATCACACACATACACCCAAACACGTGCATCACGGTCGGGCCGCCAGCCCTAGCTGCGGCCTATTTCCTATATAGGCGGCATGAGCATGCGCAGTACAAGAGCCTGCTTGCGCTAGTGAAGCCGGAAAAGGGAAGTGCATTGGAAGACAAAACCGTGAAGATCCAGAACTATAACGCCGCGGACGAGGCCAACGTATTGGCGGGCATTGAAAACGAATACGACAGTTTCCGCAGCCAGATCATTCCGGTCGTTCGCAGTAAATTGGTCGAGTATGCTATGGAAATGGACCGAGAAGGCAAGCCGTCCAAAATCACCCAGCAACTTTTGGATGAAAACAAACAGATCGTAGTGCACGTGGATGAGGACCCCGAGACGTTTGTCACGCTGAAGGCGGAGAGCGAACACGAGGGCTTTTTTCCGGTCTTTGTCAGCTTCTCTGTGCCGTGCTTCACTTCTAGAAACGTGAAGCTGCGCAGGCGTCTTGGCACTTTACAAGTCTCCATGCTAGAAATGAAAGGTGAGGACTCGGAATCCGAAACCTTCAAGGAGTATAGACTAGCCATCCAGGCCTGGCCGTACATGATGTTTTCCAAATCAGAGCGGGTATACTGATGCGCTGAGGGCGTGGCGCTGCATTGGGAGACAAAATCGTAAAATCTAACAGCATCTTTGGTGGATCTCATCGTGAATAAAGTGAAACGCGGGCCTCAACCAAAATTTTCTTTTGGAACTTTTCATTCCAGGGATATGGTACTAATGAATTTACAGGCGTGAAATTGTTCTATATGAAATACCTGGTCTCTCAGACTTCAACACATGAGCGATCACCGATTTAACCGCTGGAATATAGAATATATGGCGCTCAAAGCGTGATGGAAGCATTTTCTGTGTCGATGCCAATTTCCATGATGGAAACAGACTCAGCCATGGCTTGCGGGCCGAGAGTTATCAAAACTAGCAATTGAGTGTTTTGTATTTTTTTTTTCTAAATCTCTTGATCACCAAACTCGTTTGTTTTTGTATCTTGCTCTATCGCCCACTAAGAGCTGAACTTTCAAGCAAATAGCTCTTTTGGCAGTCTTGTCTGCTTATAAATTCTGAATTGATTGCGTAAATAGTGTCAGGTAGGGGAATAGATGATTCGACACGCTCTCTTTCAAGTTGATGGTTCATTTCCAGAGGAGATGATTGCTAGCAGAATTGTGGAATACGTTATGCACGCTCTACACATAATGAGAAACTTCACAAAAAAGTTGGTAAAAAATCATATGCAACATATAGTAGGAAGACAACAACGGGCAAAAACACAAAACATGCCCAATATGAATGTCGATATAAATGAAGCTAGTGGAGGTACATAGGCTAAGATTCAATGGCGGACGAAGACGAAGCAAAAATTGATACTGGCGCTTGAGGAAACTTAGAATCACATTGATATCCAGATATGTTATGAGAATACATACCTGGTGAGCCCGTGTATCTCATATTCATAAAATTTCCTGCTTTCGAAATTTGGAACCACTTCGGCTGGTACCCCTTACCAATATCAAATTCAATTTGAGACTGGTCTGAGACGTTAAAAGTTAGTTTTCCCGTTTCTGGGAAATATGTGTGTTGTGCTTCAGCATCACCAACATAAAATTCAATAAGATTTTCCATACCGAAGCTCCGGACTTTGATGGTTGAAGGAGAAGTGCCCAGTCCGTAAACTCTTAAGTGTGAACTATGAGCTTCCAAAAAGATAGTTTGATTTTCCGAAATGGAAAATATTCGTTCTCCTGACTCGAATTCTAAGGTTAAAAATGCGTCAGCTCCCACAAAGATACCGCCTGATCCAATAATATCTGATTTGGTATACCACAGAGTCTTGTAAAGACATATCAATCCATTGTTTGTGATTGTCGGATTGATTCCCTCGCCAGGATAGGCCTCACGTCTCATAATAAGACCTGATCGTGTAGAATCTGACCGAAATACCATTAAGCCACTGTTCTCCCACATAAACCTAGACAAAATGACGAATGGCACATGTCTTTTATCGGACCCTGAAGTCCCGAAATACATTTCAGCACGGTTAGCGAAGCCATTTACAACATTAATGAGGTAAGAAGATTTGGCGTCATTCAGTGAGGAATCGAACACTATTTTTCCGTAATTCAATAAAGAACTGTCTATCCTTGTGACAGATTCCTCACTATTTGAGTTGACTAAGAAAAGGTAGCCATCGTTAAAAAAGAAGGGTTGTTGACTATCGTATAATATTTTTGTTCTCCAATGATTAAATCATCTAAGACTTTTGGGACCAAGTTCGCTTCAAAGGTGTCGTTATGTATTTCCACGGCAAGCACGCCGCCAATCAAGAATGAAGCCACAGTGACTGCCACCTGCATGCTGAGTTTCATACTGCAGGGTTTAATATAGAGTTTGATGTTCACTAGAATGGTTCTGAAATTAATTCACGATAAGAGACTCGAGGGTTGTTGGGCATTTATATGCTGTTGACAATAGAGCATTTTTTATACTTCGATGAATCATGATTAGTAGTGTACGATAAATGCGGCTTAAAGCAAATGACTACGACAGCGCAAGACAATAGACCAGACAATAGACCAGACAATTGATCAGACGTACTCTGTCCCATGAAATGGGAAGCCAGTTGCTTATCCACCAACATCTTCCAGAAACCGACGAGAGCTTCTTTATATAATTTCCACGGTCACCCCAGGCCTTTGAATCATGACGGGATTCATCTATACAAGGCTACCAACTCCTGATAATGTCTGCTAATATAAATATGGCGGGGAAAAATTTAAGGCACTGCTGCGCCTCATCTCTACAGCATCCCAGGGTCACGAAAGCCGTTTCAATTGTTTGATGTAGTTGCTGTTCATACCTTTTTGAAGAGAAAAATGCTTGGATTTATCCAAGCGCCTAACATACCGCCAGTTTTGGATATCATCAAGTGTGTTGGCAATAACATACGCCATTTCAACAACCAATTTCATAGCCGGCAATAAAAACATTGAGCATAGAGTAGACAGTATTACATCTTGGAGTGATTTCTATACCAACTTGACTGTGGTGGTCTCTTGCATAGATCGGATGGCTCCAGTTCTGTATGCGGCATTGAGAAACCAGGATCAGTCCGTTTTTTTTTGTGATCTCGGGCGCTAAAAGGTCTTTTATTTTCACCCATGCAAGGCCTTGAATTTGTTCAGAGAATTAAAGAAAGTCAAACTAGTATCCTCCGTAACCTTCGAAATACCAGAGATCAGTGTATATGAGATGATCGTGCTATGAGGACAATCAGAAACGAGGAAGAAGACGGTGCGTCATATAGCAGCTGTGTCTTCAAAAAGAGACCCTAGCTTTCGACTTCATTGGCATGGAGATTGGGGCGAAAATGTAGACTCATATCTCAAATAATTCGCATTGTTTGCCAGCAGCTCTTCCCTTCATTGCTGAAGACATCGGTTTAACTGGCCGATACCGTTGATACAAAAGATTTCGTTCCATTTGGTTTCCACATGTCAGACACGATATCTAAATCGCATTCTCATGCCCGTTTGAAGAAGTTTCGGGTAACATCCTGGAATGTCCCCCATTGGTGGCATTCGGACGCCTCGCGGATGACGTCAAACTCGGGCATCCACAGCGAAATGTCTTGGACGCGTTTGTGCGTGTTGGGGTGGGTGGAAAGAAACTCCTTGAGCATAGCGCCACGGCGCTGGCTGGTCCTATTTTCGTAGTTCTCCATGCGGGCCCAGAAGTTCACCGCCTCATGAACATCGAAACACAGCCTGGCCATCAACTCACAGCCTATGCGGTCGGCCTCAGACTCCATTTCCCGTGATGCTGGCATCTGGAGAAATCCGGCTATAAGCAAGTCGCTAAAACCCGTGATCCCCGTGGCTGCATACAAAAGGGTCGAGAGCATGACGTAGAACGGCTGCTTGCTCAATTGCTCCAGCGAGTGGTGTGCCAATTGATGCGAGAGTTCATGGGACAAGACGGTAGCCAAGCCGTCTTCGTTTTGGCAGATCGGCAAGATCGACAGGAAAATGAAAATCTTGCCGTTGGGCAAGATGAACGCGTTGGGCGGCTCGCGCGTTTCGTCTGTGACCTTGATGATGTTGATTGTCCAGTTCAACGACTTTAAGTGGGCCGCCTGGGCCGGGTCCCGTGTGTTGGCAACGGCACTGGCCAAGAGCTTGTTCATGACACGTGATACCTGCAAATAAGCCCGGTCTGACCCAGGCAAAAGCTGGTGCTGGTACTGGTGCATGATTTGCGAATACAGGTAGTCGCCGATTTTCGTTTCGAGCCAGAGGGGCACCCAGAGAAACCGGGACCGTTTCGTGAATGGCGCCTCGTCTAGGTTATAGATGTAGAACGCCACACAGCCCGCGGCAAAATACAAAGTGTACCTATTTGAAAGCAAGTCCCGGAAGTCTACGCGGGGACCACTCGAGCCTTTGAAAGTCTTGTATGTGGCGTAATTCCTGCTGCTGTGAAAAGCATGGTGAGCACATGGCGAGGCCCTCGGGATTCCCAGATATGGGAGCCGGGACACTGGCCGCAAGGTACGTACTGGGGTGGCTGGAAAAGCAAGCCTCTGGGAAAGAGCTCGTAGCATTGTGTATCCGAAACTGTCCAGGTGGATTTCAAGGAGCCGTTCTGTAAAGTATGGGTGATGTACTAGCGTTCTACTTATACTACGAGAGCAGCGCGCGCCATGTCGTCTGGCGATCAGGCAGGATGGCGGAATATTAGAAAGAGTCACCTCCGGCCTCTACTGATGCGGATGATGAATAGAATTACGAGCGATTAATTTTTGACATTAAATCCGACTCTGTCTGATGTACACATTTTTTTCTGCAGAATCTGGGGCTGGGGTGTGGTGCAGCTGGGTACGATTAGTGCTCATGTTAATTATGATGTGGCTTCTTTCTGATATCAGTAAAGAAGTTCTCAAAGGTTTGTGACTGAAAATAAGTTTCAGCCCGATTTACTTCTCATTCAGTATAGTGCAGTGGTAACCCTACTGGCTGATTTGTTACTCGAGGTTGCGGCTGGTACTTTAGTGCGATTGAGTCCGAATACTGCTGCCCTCATAGTCTTGGTTCATATTGTCCCGGAATATAGCAAGAGCTGCGACTATCCATCTCCGACATTCAAGTATGTGTCGATTGTCTCATGTGCATAAGATGCTCGGTTTCAAAGACGCAGTCTTGGAACTTTGACTGCTAGACAGTGCGTAGCCTCAGAAGAGATAAGGGACTTGATTTGTCACTATTCATATTCTTTGATTTATTCTTGCCCCTTCTTCCTCAAATTTATTTATTGATTACTAAATACTATATATCTACTTTTGTCTAGATAAAGACAGTGATATTGAGTTAGAATTGTGTAAATATTCATTCCCCGCCACTCTATCGAATATAGATAGTTATTGTAACAAGGAATATAACTGTGTTGAGGTTACAAAGCACAATTATCAGTTAGTGCTTAGGTTCTTGGGTAGAGAGGGAACCAGTTTGATTTCTCGCTCGCTTGAACCATCTACAAAATGATCCATGAAGCGTTGTGCTTGTCTACATCAAGATAAGCGGTGCTGTTTGTCTGTTGAAGATGGCCTGGTTGCAAAGTCGCCCAAGTTTGGGTCTTCAGTTTATTTCCAAAGCACACTGACGTATAATCCCAGAGCTGTGTGATCTTGGCAGAATATCTGTGGCGGCCCACCGTCAGTTGGGTATCACCGAGCCGCTTCGTCTACTTTGGCACTCCGGCCTGCGTAGTCATTTGGGCGTAATTTCGGGGTACGCTAGGCTTTATAGTTATTTGGTGTGAGAGAGAAATGTCAAAAGATTTTTTCTCAATGCTATGAGATACTAATAGATCATCAACAATATATATAAATATATCCCTCCTTTCGTGGGAGGGAAATGCTATTAGTGACTACTCTGGTTTAGCCAAAGCCGGTATTCAGGACGTGTGAAGGAGGAACCAATGTTAAAATGTGTTTCATATCAGATTGGAGAATATATATTAGTTTGATTAAGGTGGTAAATACCATATTCTTAGGGAAAACTATATCATGGGAAACCATCACGTATAGTTTGGGTGACAGCAACAAGATCGTACTAAGAATTAATACTGATTGTATAAGTTGACCACACTCATTACTGGGACTATGTTTAGTTTCGAGAATAGCTAGTGGGATATTTTTAGCTATGCATGTGGGCCGTAAAGGCTCTTGTGTGACTTTGCTTGAGGTCAGGTGTTATTGTGTTTATATAACAAAATCACGCAGCTTAGGTATTTTGGGAAACTGGTGCTGAACATCGCAAAGGTTGAAGCTATCAACTGTTGCAGCATCAGATAAGTCTCCAATCTATGGTTGGAGCTATACTGCATAAACTCAGTTTTCAACCGTCACGAGCTAGAGACTTATGCCTTGATGGCGATGGGGCTAAACACTCATCTGTTTCAATACGTTTAGTTGGTGCAAACTTAAATACACCAGATCTTAATTCTTCAATAAGACAACTGATACTTCATGTGACATGCCATCCAATGTGGTTTGATCAAGGCCTCATCAGACCTGGTTTACTTCTTAACATAGGCTATTAGATGTATTTCAGCTTTTCCTTTGCATTAACTCATGTATGTTAGAATATTATAACGTTCTAATGTATACATTCCTTTTTTCTCTCTGTACCTGATATCCATATGTACGACGTTATCTCATTCCTGCCCGTCCTGAGCATTGTTTAGTCTCTTCTTAGTAGAGGAATGAAATCGAGGTGTTTTATGCTAAATTTACCATTTTGAAATCAGGATCACTGAAAGGCTACCATAATGAAACACCTTGAGATGATATTTACATAGAGGAGTCTGGCTACGGAGATGCCCACCTACTCATTGAGCGCACGTTGATTTGTGGGTATTTGAGTCTTACATCTTTAACTTATTGAGGGAGAACCTCAATACCCAAAGAAGATTCCCTTGGTATCTATTCACATTTTATCTACTTTCATACTTTTTTATGAACAAAAATATTGGTATTTGTTATATGTGATGTAACAATTGGTAAATACATACCCTCTTCCCCAAGTATGTCATCTCTTTTATACTAGGCATCCCCCGGAAGGTAAGGTGATGCTGCGATGTCAGTGTAATTATTATATAGGCCATTTTGATGAAAACGGCTAAAAGCATAACCTCACATAACAAGACCGTCGGCTACATGCATGATCGCTACAGTCATGAGCCGAGCGCCACGGGCGAGCACGGCCTACAGTACATGGGAAGAACACGCGGTGTGCTCGGAATGTCGATCCAGGCCGCAGATCAAACAGTGTATGCTATAGTGTATTGTGCAGCAGCACCTTAAATAAGCAGCGTCCCACTGTGCTGGAACAGGGCCGGGACGGCGAAATGCTGGTCTGCGAGGCTTTTATGATTTCTCTAGCATGTGTAGGTAGTACGCCCAGGGCTGGGACGAGCCCATACGACGGAGTGGTGGGCGCTTTTAAGATGAGCCTTCCGGGCGCTTCCAAGATGAGCCTTCCGGGTGCTTCCAAAATGAGCCTTCCGAGCGCATTCAAGATGAGCCTTCCGAGCGCATTCAAGATGAGCCTTCCGGGCGCTTCCAAGATGAGCCTTCCGGGTGCTTCCAAAATGAGCCTTCCGAGCGCATTCAAGATGAGCCTTCCGAGCGCATTCAAGATGAGCCTTCCGGGCGCTTGATCTCGGCTTTCTCGAGAGCAGCGCTGCGTTTCGATCGTAGAAGCCGAGCCCCAGGAAAGCGCACGACGTGGAGCTGGGCGAGTGGATGGGCCGAGTGGATGTGCCGAGTGGATGTGCCGAGTGTCTGCGATAGAGGTGGGGCGGGTCTTGGGCCCTCCTGCGTGGCGGGGTCGAGCCGAGCTGCCCACGCACAGTACTTGTCGTCCCAGCTAAACCAGCACGGTGCGTTGTCGGCTCTACAAGCACGGTGCTCTGCAGAGGTTTGGAGCTCCCACGGACATGCCCACTAGGCACAGCCCGGCGAGAACAGCGGCGCGCGGTCTTGTGGGTGCACTGTGGCAGCGCCCGGGCCCCATGCCGGCGTCGCTCTGCCCACGCTTGTGCTGGCAGCGCCGTCTTGCTGGGCGCCGGTCCCGTAACCCGTCTCGCCAGTCGTGGGCTCAGCCCGCGGCTCCAGGCCTCCCGAGCCCGCAACTTCAGGCCTCCCGTGCGCAACAGTAAGCCACAGCCCCGCGGCCGCGGCCGCTACTGGAGCACGCGGCCCTGCTCGCGCAAGATAGGCCCGTCCCCGGAGCCCTCGTCCCGGCCGTCGTCCAGGGCCAAGCTGGCAGCCACCTCGGTGTCTCGGGTTCCAATGACACGCTCGCGGTACGGGTGCAGCAGACGCGGCCCCTCCGGCCCGGCGAGCGCCGCGTGCACCCGCTCGTCGACAAAGTGGTCGTTGACGCCGCCATACAGATCCACGAGCTCCGGCGTCGACGAGCCCCTGGGCGGCGCGTGCGGCGCAGCGCGTGGCACACGGCCCGGGGCGAGCGGGGCGCTGGCCCGCAGCGGCGCCTTGTCGAACAACAGCGGGCCCTGCAACTGCCGCGCCAAGGTCTCCAAGGACCGGCTCAGCGTGTCGCCGAGGAGACTGCCGCGGCTGCTGGCGAGGCTCAGGCGGTCCGCGGCGGCGTGGCCGGCGGCATGATGGGGATCACCGTGTCGTAGAACGCGTACGCCAGGCTGCTGTTCCTGCTGGGCAGCGCCGGCGGCGGCGCGGCCGCGTGCGCCTTCGGCCCGCTGTGCCCGGAGCCCGCCGCCGAGCTGCCGGGCGAAGAATGTTTTCGGTGCTCGAGCAGGGACCGAGTTTGCGACGAGGCGGAGTGCAGCGGGGAGCCGGGCCGCGGCGCCGGCGGCGGGTGGGCCGGCCGGTGGAGCGCCTCGCCAAACTCCTTGAAGAGCCCGTTGTCGCCGATGTCGAAGTCGAGCGCGTGGGCGGCCTGGTCCTCCTTGCGCTGGAGCCGGCGGTTGCGGCGCACGAAGAACACCACTCCGAGAAGCACTATGAGGCAGGGGATGCCCACCGCGAGCCCGACGGCCAAGCCTTGGTTGTAGCCCATGGTGCTGTGCGGGCGGGGCTGGCAGATGGGGGTTTTTGGGGTTTTTTTGGGGTTTTTTTGGGGTTTTTTTGGGGTTTTTTTGGGGTTTTTTTGGGGTTTTTGGAGGGGGTGCTGGACGGGTGCTGAAGGGGGGGAGGGGGGTGTTGGAGGGTGTTTTGGGGGGCGGTGGAGCGGCGCTTGCGGAGCTCGATTCGGGCTTTTTTTATGCCTGCGGGGAACACGGGGCGGCCGGGGGAGAGCACGGGTGCCGGTGTGTTCACGGGCCTCGGGTGGGAGTGCAAAGAGTGTGGCACGGACAAGTGGTTGGGAGACACGAGCAGATAAGAGAGAGTGGGCGAGGGCCAAGTTCGCGCCGCGGCCTGTCTGGGCGGGCCCTGGAGAAGAGTGGGCGCGGGCGAAAAAAGAGTGGGCGGAAAAAAGAGAGGGTGCGCGGGCGGAAACAAGAGTGGGCCTGGGGCCGGGCGCATGCCCGATTGGAGGCTGCCTTGTTGGGGGTTGCTTCGGTGGCTTTTGGCTCTGTTTTTTTTGTTCGTTGGATTGGGCGTTGCTCGGGTTT
>NW_017387731.1:1616539-1618027 GCF_001664035.1 Metschnikowia bicuspidata var. bicuspidata NRRL YB-4993 | reverse complement strand
CCCGCGCCGACGGCCGGCGGCTGGGCCCAGGCCGCGTCCGGCGGCGTGGCCGGCGGCATGATGGGGATCACCGTGTCGTAGAACGCGTACGCCAGGCTGCTGTTCCTGCTGGGCAGCGCCGGCGGCGGCGCGGCCGCGTGCGCCTTCGGCCCGCTGTGCCCGGAGCCCGCCGCCGAGCTGCCGGGCGAAGAATGTTTTCGGTGCTCGAGCAGGGACCGAGTTTGCGACGAGGCGGAGTGCAGCGGGGAGCCGGGCCGCGGCGCCGGCGGCGGGTGGGCCGGCCGGTGGAGCGCCTCGCCAAACTCCTTGAAGAGCCCGTTGTCGCCGATGTCGAAGTCGAGCGCGTGGGCGGCCTGGTCCTCCTTGCGCTGGAGCCGGCGGTTGCGGCGCACGAAGAACACCACTCCGAGAAGCACTATGAGGCAGGGGATGCCCACCGCGAGCCCGACGGCCAAGCCTTGGTTGTAGCCCATGGTGCTGTGCGGGCGGGGCTGGCAGATGGGGGTTTTTGGGGTTTTTTTGGGGTTTTTTTGGGGTTTTTTTGGGGTTTTTTTGGGGTTTTTTTGGGGTTTTTGGAGGGGGTGCTGGACGGGTGCTGAAGGGGGGGAGGGGGGTGTTGGAGGGTGTTTTGGGGGGCGGTGGAGCGGCGCTTGCGGAGCTCGATTCGGGCTTTTTTTATGCCTGCGGGGAACACGGGGCGGCCGGGGGAGAGCACGGGTGCCGGTGTGTTCACGGGCCTCGGGTGGGAGTGCAAAGAGTGTGGCACGGACAAGTGGTTGGGAGACACGAGCAGATAAGAGAGAGTGGGCGAGGGCCAAGTTCGCGCCGCGGCCTGTCTGGGCGGGCCCTGGAGAAGAGTGGGCGCGGGCGAAAAAAGAGTGGGCGGAAAAAAGAGAGGGTGCGCGGGCGGAAACAAGAGTGGGCCTGGGGCCGGGCGCATGCCCGATTGGAGGCTGCCTTGTTGGGGGTTGCTTCGGTGGCTTTTGGCTCTGTTTTTTTTGTTCGTTGGATTGGGCGTTGCTCGGGTTTGCTTTCGTTGTTTGCGCCTGTTTTTCTGCTGTTTATTGTTTTGTTTATTGTTTTGTTTACTGTTTTGTTTACTGTTTTGTTTATTGTTTTGTTTATTGTTTTGTTTTGTTTTTTGTGTTTTGCTTCTGGTTTTTGCTTCTGGTTTTTGCTTCTGGTTTTTGCTTCTGGTTTTAGCTTCTGGTTTTTGTTTGGGTGGGTTCGCTCTTCTTTGGTGCTCTGCGTTCTTGCTGCTCGCTTCTGCTGCCCGGTGATTTAACCTACTGGCGCATACTAAGCTTTTGTCTGTTGCGTTTTCCCCTCTGGCGTGGGCGAAGTTTTCTGAAATCACTGTTGCTGTTGCATTTGCTGTTGCATTTGCTGTTGCATTTGCTGTTGCTTTTGCTGTTAGTATTAGTATCGGTATTAGTATTAGTATTAGTATTAGTATTAGTATTAGTATTAGTATTAGTATTAGTATTA
>NW_017387731.1:1606794-1616311 GCF_001664035.1 Metschnikowia bicuspidata var. bicuspidata NRRL YB-4993 | reverse complement strand
GTATTAGTATTAGTATTAGTATTAGTATTAGTATTAGTATTAGTATTAGTATTAGTATTACTAGTCCTATTAGTATTACTATTAGTATTACTATTCCTAGTCCTATTACTATTACTGTTCTTATTACTAGTCCTATTACTATTACTAGTCCTATTACTAGTCCTATTCCTAGTCCTATTACTATTACTGTTACTAGTCCTATCCCTAGTCCTATTCCCAGTCCTATCCCTAGTCCTATCCCTAGTCCTATCCCTAGTCCTATTCCTAGTCCTATTCCTAGTCCTATTCCTAGTCCTATTCCTAGTCCTATTACTATTACTGTTACTGTTTCTGTTACTATTACTATTAATGTTACTACTCGTAGTCCCATTACTACTACTGTTCCTACTACTATTCCTATTTCTATTCTTATTCCTAGTCATATTACTGTTACTATTACCATTACTGCTCCTATTACTAGTCCTATTAATGTTACTATTCGTAGTCCTACTACTACTGTTCCTATTACTATTCATCTTACTGTTCCTATTACAATTAACATTACTGTTCCTAATACTATTACTATTATTGTCCATATTACTACTACTGCTCCTATAACCATTACCATTACCATTACTATTACTAGTCCTATTCCTAGTCCTATTCTTGTTTCACTTACTATTTCTATTACTGTTCCTATTACTATTACCATTACTGTTCCTATTACTAGTCCTATTAGTGTTCCTATTACTGTTCCTATCACTATTACTACTATTGTCCCTATTGCCATTATTGTCCCTATTACTATTACTATTATTGTCCCTATTACTACTACTGTTCCTATTCCCGTTACTATTACTATTCCTTACTGTTCCTATTACCATTACCATTACCATTACTATTACTAGTCCCATTACTGTTACTATTCGTAGTCCTATTACTACTACTGTTTCTATCACTATTCCCCTTCCTGTTCCCCTTCCTGTTCCTGTTGCCAACACACTTCCATTCCCTTCCACTATTCCAGCCGGGCCCCTCCAATCCCGCCCCCGGTGCGCGGCATCACAGAGTCTAATTTGGGGCCGGCTATGGCCCGCGGCGCGGGCTGGCCCTGGCGAGCCCCGCCAAGCCCGGCCGCTGCGCAGTCGGTCCACGCCAAAAACACACGGGCTCTATTCCAAGCGCTTCCAAAAACTGGCAGCCAGCGTGGGGCCTTACCGGGCGCTCTTCTTAACACTTTGCATGCCTGGCACTTTCGGGCAGCAAGCATCTCCAGGGTTTCCCCGCCCGGGGCGGGCGTTTTTTCGGGCTGAAGCTTAATTAATCTACCAAAAAAAAAAAAAGCATTCCATGGAGCTGGAACCGGGGCGTGGCCCTGCATTCTCAGGCTTGCCGACACTGACAAAGGCCGCCATGCACAGGCACGCCCACACGGGCAGAGTCCAGCGAGGAAAAAATAGCCGTGTGTGTTGGGCCAAAAGAAGCCCTGGGCCCGGGAATGCGACCACTCTTGGGCCTCGCCGAGCTGGAGGCCCGGCGGCATTTCTCGCGGCGCCTTCTCGTCAGATCCGCCGTGGGAATGCGACTCGGTATGTGATTCGCCGGTGGGTGATCTGTGTTTGATCTGTGTTTCATTCGTACCTATTGATTCGTTCCTAATTGATTTGTACTTGATTTGTACTTGATTCGCATCTAATTGATTCGCACCTAATTGATTCGAACCTGATTGATTCGAACCTGATTGATTCGTACTTGATTCGTACCTGATTGATTTGTACTTGATTTGCGCCTTATTGACTCGTACTTGATTGATTCGTACTTGATTCGTACCTAATTGATTTGTACTCGATTCGCGCCTAATTGATTTGTTCCTAATTGATTCGTACCTAATTGACCTAATTGATTCGAACCTAATTGATTTGTACTTGATTCGCACCTAATTGATTCGTGTCTATTTATTCGTTCCTAATTGATTCGTTTCTAATCGATTCGTACTTGATTAGTGCCTAATTGATTCGTACTTGATTCGCATCTAATTGATTCGCACCTATTGATTCTTACCTAATTGATTTGTACCTAATTGATTCGTACCTAAGTGATTCGTACCTAAGTGATTCGTACTTGATTCGCACCTATTGATTCGTACCTCATTGATTCGTATTTACTCGATCGTACTTAATTAATCCGTAGTCAATTGATTCTGGTCCAGCCGACTTTGTATCAAGTCCGGCCCTCCAATCTAAGCCATCATCCATAGATTGAGATCTAAATATACTCTCCATCTATATGTATTTCGGTATCTAGACACACTCCCCTGTACCCATATATACCTCTCCCTCCTTGATCTAAATTACCCCTCCCTCTACTTCTCGTTCTGCACCCATACATTTTTCTCGAAATCTAGTCTGAATCCAATCAGACCGCGTCCTCTCACTGTAGCCAGAAAGAGATGCGGGTCTCACAAGACTTGCCCGAGTTAGTTATCTATTGTATTGGTTTCCGCGAGTTCACAATGGTCCAAATTAGCCGGGCTTTTGTAACAGCTGCGCCTCTTTTAGCATGTGCCTCTTCCAATGGACATAACCGCAGGGCGCCAAAACCCCCACGCCTCATACGCCAGCATATTGACGCCCAGGCTTGGAGTGGCCAGGTGCAATATTCCAACCCCCATACATATTCGCGGCTGGCTAATACGCCAGCGCAGACGGCTGAACTCTAGATATGGAACTCAATCTGAACCGGCAACCGGCCCCTTCTTAAGATGCCATGACGTATATTTTGGTCGTGGGCTATAAATTTCACCCTATGCCACTATGGGCGACATACCTGTGCTTTCCTTCCCTCAACTCCCCGCACCCTAGATGCTCCATCAAAAGACCTTGCGTTTTGAGGAGCTGGTGCTCGTCCCAATGTACTCAGATCAAGGCCAGCTCATGCGTATGGCCTTGGATCTCAGAAAGTAGTATGTCGTCAACACAGTACAGGCCTCGCCTGTAGTCTGCACATGAGCATGGCTGTTTATAAAGAGAACGGGACTAGAGATTGGCCAGTGACACAAAAGAGGGCCGGCAAGGATGAAAAATGCCGTAATTGCTTTTGCCTGACTGGCCCGACCGACCGGACGAATAAACGGGTCGGCAATAAGCCTCGCAGTGCCCGACTACGGCTACTCGGCGCCGGCCGTCACCATCATTCACGTTCCTGGAAAAGCGCCCTGCTGCAACGCCTCTTTTTCTGCAAAACATCTATGTTCATATATCCCTAAATACCCCCGGAGCTTCGGTGCTGGGCGGTCGCTATGTACAATCTTCCGCCGCGGCCTAGAACTCGAAATCGATGGACGGGTCGTTCCTCAAATCAAGCTGCTTCCCGTCGGGATACTCCAAGTAGATGTGCTTCACCTCGAAAGGCACGAGCTTGTTCTCCCTGTTCGCCTTCAACTTCAAGGTGGCAACCTGCTTGTCCCCCTTGACTTTGAACTCGACGTCGATGATGCCCTTGACGGCGTTGAGCTCGCCCCACACCCACGGCCACGAGGACGCAAAGCCAATGTTGGGTCCTAGCGACAGCTTGGCTTCTTCGGACCGGCGCAAACAGTACAACACAGAGTTGATGATGGGCGACTGTGTCTTCTCGTAGTTGAAAATAATGGCACAGCTGACGGCCACGCCGACGCCGTATAAAAGAAAGTACTTCTTGTTCTTTTTTTTGTCTGCAAAAGGGTCTGGCAACTCGCGGTCCAAACTCACGGTCTTGGCCGAAAAGTCGGGCTGTGCCTCAGCGGGCGCGGCAGGCGCCGACGCGTGCCTGAGCATCGCAAAGTTGGAGAGACGGGGCTTGAAGGCCGCCGTTCTGGACAAGCCCTGGCGGGCGAAAAGGGAGCGCAACATTGTGGATGTGGGGCGTGGAGAACCGGTGGTTTGATGGTGCTGAAGGAGAGTGCGCTCGCCGGACCGGGCGTCACGTGACCGGGCCCCGCCGGCCAGGACCCACCAACGATCCCCTCCCACGATCCCCGCCGGCAATGTCCTGAAGTTAGTCTTTACAAGCGGAACCGTGTTTCCATCAAAAGTCTCTATTTATGAAGCCTCTCCTCTGCAGCTGCCGCCTAACCGAGGCTTCCGGAAAGACACATCCAATCATAGACGTCATGCTGCTCGCAAGACGAAAACTCGAAGTCGCAGAATTCAACGAGAAACCGGGCAAGGCGGGGCGTGTTCCGCGTGTACTTTGGCAAGACAACGTGGCTGGCGTCGACTTCCCATCCCTCGAAACAAAGATCAAGCAAGTCCACCACAAAGCGCATATTGTCGGGCGGGTCAAGAAAGCCCTCGCAGCCAAAATCAGTGAACGTCACCAACACCCGGTCGTCCGCGGAATGGCACGTGTGGCCTCCTGCTTCCTTTTGGCCGATCGTGGCGCTGACGATATTGTGCCCCTGATGCGAGACGGAAATGGATGTGGCAGAGTAATAAATTGCGAAGTCAAAGATACCACCGGACTTTCGGAGTGAGCAAAGAGGACGCCGATGTTCTGGGCCCGGCCGAGGCACTATTTTTCTTATCGGCGTAATTGGATGAGATGTTCATTGTGGTTGGTTGTGTTGGCGGCTGTTTGTTGTGGGGGAAATTAGCGGACCAGAAAATTCGAGAAACCCACTAGACTGGCCGCGGCGCGCGTGACCACGCGTCACGTGACCGGGCCTGTTCTGCGCGGGCACGCGTGCCCCAGGCCGGAGGTGTTTGTTCTGGGCCCCGGTTTGTGCATCTGTTCGGCTTTTCCTGTATCGTGGCCATCCCCGATCTTTTTAATTTTTCGTGGGGGTTGAATCCCCGCCCCACTCGCCGTTTTTGGTGCCCCGAGCAATGCGCACAGCACAACCTGATAAGCGCGGTCACGTGAGGGCATCACCGTGAAAAGACCCAGGGCTTGGTTATTTAGATGAGCTTCGGCCGGCCTGCTCCTCACCCACAATCATCAGAAATGGCCAAAAAAGGTATGTCTTTTCGTGAAACTTTTTATTCGATTTGCACCACTAACCCCCAGTTTCCAAGCATAGTCGTGCAGCAAGAAGAGGCGAGATCGACGTTGGCGGAGAGGCCAAGGCTTTAGAAAACCTCCCGAGAGATGAAAACGACGACGTCAGAAAACACATCATCCGCACAACCATCAAGAACGAGAATCTCCTAGCCAAGAAGATGGAATTGGAGAAGGTCAAGAAAAAGGGAAACAAGAAGTTGAGCCATACATTTAAGCACAAGACCGAGAAGAACTCCCGTCTCGAGGGTGTTTTGGCCGGCAAGATCCAGCAAAGCATCGAGAAGGCGAGATACGTCCAAACCGCCAGAAAGTCCGGCTGGGACCAGATTAACAAGAGCATTGTCATTAGAACCGATTTGACCGAGGCCCCGGCCGAGAAAGCCGGGGAGGCTGTCAGCGAAAAAGAGGCCCAGCAGAAAGAGGAGGACGAGTACGTCAAGCTGTTTTTTGGCGACCAGGCGACCACCGAGGAGCCCCCGCAAGATGAGGCCCCTGTTGCCAAGCCCAAACCCTCTGGCAACATTTTCGACATGCTCGAGGAGACTGATTGTTAGATTTGAACGAGCTTTCTAGACTGGCTCCCCGCCATATGTACAGTAGACACGTGACGCATCAAGCAAGAAAAGGAATACTAGGCATCTCCCTGTGGATATGGAATCCAGACGTAGGGTCAAGTCTGGGCAAAGGGCGGTTAAAGACGCATTTCTGTGGCTTGCCATGTTTGCGAGGGTAGGCCATAATTTGCATTGATATTACCAGGTCTCCGCCCCAAATCTGGCCGAATCTGATAGCGTGGCCCCGATAGCCCAGCCCTCGCAGCCAGTATTTAGCCTTTTCTCCAAGGTCTGTAGAACAAGTAAATCCGTAGGGACTTTCCAAAAAAAATGGAAATGCCCTTTTCAAGTCGAATGGGAGCCTGTATGTTTTTTTTTTTTGCATTTCGTGCCTCAGGCATTTGGCAGCCTGCAGCTGTCGCCTGCAGGCGTAATATTCGCGTAGGCAGTGGAAATCTGTCGGACACAGCTCTGACGTCTTCCATTCACCAGGACACAATTCGATAGTCCCTCTGTTCTATCCCTGCTGATGTACTTTTTAGCCGGTGTATTGCCTTTTTTGCGGCTAGCCTCTGCTGTGGACTTTGTGCCGTTTGATAAAAGCTCTCTAGATGAGAGCTCTTTTTTCGAGCAGTTCTTGGGCCTGGACTTGGCCGACTCCGGCTGGGTCCCTTCTTCTGCTCTGAAAATCGATGGTTCGCCGTATCTCGGGAAGTGGGAGATACAAGAAGCATATAAATACGGTGGGTTTGCAGGCGACAGGGGTCTTGTCATGACGACAGAGGCCAATTTCTTTGCCATCTCCCGGAAATTGCCCCACCAGTTCACATCTGACGGGCAAGATTTGGTGCTCCAGTTCGAGGTCAAATTCCAGGAAGGGATCACTTGTGGGGGCGGGTACCTTAAACTCTTATCAGATTTGGATCCACCGGCGTTTTCTGATCATTCAAGGTACGAGATCATGTTTGGCCCCGACATTTGCGGCAGCCAAAACCGAGTGCATTTCTTGACTAAGAAAGATGAGTCCGATGACAGCTTAGAAAGCAGATTGAGAACTCCGCCCATGGCGAGAACAGACCAGTTGTCGAACTTGTACACTTTGGTTGTGCACGCGGATGGAGATATGGAAATCAGGATAAATGGCGGGGTGGCCAAGGCAGGCAACTTGCTCAACTCGGCCAACTTGATGGTGCCGCCGTTATCTGAGCCTGAATTGATTCCAGATCCAGATGCAAAGAAGCCTGACGACTGGGACGACAGACCGGTGATCTCGGACCCTTCTGTGGAAAAACCCGCAGATTACGACGAGGTGTACAACTCGATTTGGATCCCCGATCCGAACGTGCCCAAACCTGAAGGGTGGAATGACGACGAGTCTGAGCCTTTTCAGATTGCTGACCCGGAGGCCTCGAAACCCGACGAATGGGATGATGAAGAAGACGGAGAATGGAGAGCGCCGCTCATCCGCAATCCCAAATGCCTCCATGGATGTGGGAAATGGGAGCCTCCCATGATCGCGAACACAAAGTACAAGGGCAAGTGGAGTCCGCCCGCAATTGAAAACCCGGACTATAAAGGCGAGTGGAAGCCGCCACTCATTGCCAATCCTGAATTCAGCAAGGCCGCCAATATTGGCCTCAGACCCATCAATGGCATTGGCATTGATGTTTGGAGCATGCAGTCGGGGGTTATGTTCGACAACATCTACTTGGGCAACTCTGTGGCAGAAGCTGAGCGCATTGGGAACGAGACGTTCGAGCTTAAACACGACCTAGAGTATGCCGCTTATAAGATAGCGAAACCACGGGCAAAACACGAGCCCAAGCCGCCGCCAAAGACTTTCGAAGACATCATGGACGAAGAGCCGGGCTTTTTGGCCTGGATAAGATCTCCATTTTCGGCCGAGATCAAGGAAGCCCTGGTACTCTGGGGCGCTTTTCAGGTGGATCCTGTGACCACCATGTTGCAGCACCCTATCCGCTTCGCTGTGTACTGCTTTGTTTTTGTCGTTGCTTTCACCTTCACTTTTGGAGCAGTGAACGTTTTAGTTTTCTTGTATCTCAATTCGCGTGAGGACGCCAAGGAGCATGACAAGAAACGCTTGGCTGCAACAAAGCAGGAAGAGGAGCAGTCAAAAGATATGGTTACTGATGAAGAGATCATTGCGCAAATTAGAGGCAAGGCCACGGGATCCAAAACTGCAAGGACAACCACAAGGAAAGTCAGATGAAGCACTCAGAAAGAAAGACAGCGAGACTACTGGCGACTGGGGCATCCGCCAAAAAGCATGTTGAAAGAAAACAACGGACATTTTTCTTCTTGTGGCTGCCAGGCCAGTTCAGGAAGCGCATCATGCCTGACTTAAAATTCATTCTCTTTGCTTGTGGTTTTTTCTCGATGGCCCGCACGAATATACTACTTGAGCTTAAATAGGTGAACCAACCGAAATGCCACTCCAGGTCGGCAACATCTTGCAATCAACTCCGTTTTTTTTTTCTTTACCTTTTATAATCACTTGAATCTCAGTGGAAAATAGCTGGTCAGATTCAAGATGTCCACTTTGGGCCCGGATATCGGACTGATGTCTAAGGCTGGGTTCACTATGGAAGTCTGCAATTTGCACCCAGCCGTTCTAATTCTTGAGCGCGCCCCACGTTGTTGCTGTCGGATGACTCGGCGCCCACGTGACCACCAATGCACTACCCCATACTCCGTACATGACCAGTTTCGCTGCCTTCTGCTTTCTTCCCGCCATCAGTCAAAAGATGGGCATTTCATTACCCATTTCGCTGGAAGAAAATTCCAAAAAGAAAAAGCCGTATGTTTTCATTTCTGCCGCACTAGTGTGTGTTTTCATGTTGCTCACATATCAGTGGCACAGGTCTCCGGCCGGCAGGCCACTCGAAATCAGGCTTTATACAAACAACATTCGCTTTGACAACAAAAATCTTTCACCGGGCGAGAGACTGTGGGAGTCCAGGGGGCCACTTGCTGCTCAATCCATTGAAGAAAACGCAGGACATGGGCCCAGCGTAGTGTGTTTGCAAGAAGTTTTACATAACCAACTAAAAGACATTTTGAGCCACTTGAACAAGGATGGACAAGAGTGGGGGTACTATGGAGTAGGGAGAAGCGACGGCAGGACCAAGGGCGAATACGCGCCTATTTTGTACAAGAAAGCAGACTGGCATCTCGAGTCCTCGAGAACCTACTGGCTCAGTGAAACGCCCGACAAGCCCAGTGTGGGCTGGGATGCTGCTTTGGAAAGGATAGTCACTGAGGCGATTTTGAAAAGCAAAATCAGCGGACAAAGTGTGAAGGTGCTCAACACGCACTTCGATCACAAAGGCGTGGTGGCAAGACGTGAGCTGGTGAAGCTAATCATCAGTAAGTTGGAGGCAGGCGACGAGCCATCTTTCCTCTGTGGCGATCTTAACACGCAACCTACGGACGAGCCTTACGCAATTTTGAAAAAGTCTGATTTCAGAGATAGTCGCACGTTCATGCTGAATCCCGACGAAAACGAACCCACCTTCACTGGCTTCAGCGATGCTGAGGGAACCGGAATTATTGACTACGTCTGGGCAGACTCAAAATCTCACTGGCGGGGATACCATGTATTGCCAAATTTCTTTGGTTTCCGGATGAGCGACCACCGCCCGGTCGCCGCAGACTTCCGTATTTGAATCAAAACGCCCTTTTAGTTTAATACACCTCGCACAATGAAAGGCGCTTGCCACAATCACAGTATTGCAAAATGCTTTGCTTGTCGTGCTTCAGAATAAGTGGGCCTATAGAATCTGGTGATTCTTGGAGGTGAGAAAAGACGAAGCATGTCCAAAAAAGACATATGGGAATTTATAAGAACGTGTTGGCCAGGCATATACTGTCCTTATTGCCACCAAGTCCGAGCATGACTCATACAAAAAAAAAAAAAAAAAGAA
>NW_017387731.1:1586924-1606412 GCF_001664035.1 Metschnikowia bicuspidata var. bicuspidata NRRL YB-4993 | reverse complement strand
AAAAAAAAAAAAAAAAAAGAAGAAAACAGAACACAAAGAACAGTGTTTTCGTCATCTCTTTTGAGCGTAGGTGCCCATGCCTCACGACTTGTCCACCTAATGGAAAATGTGCGGCCGAACAGTCATGCGCACTCGCAGGCCGCTTATGCACCACAGGCAAAAGATAGCCTGCATATTTGGCAGCTTATAATTTCATGCCAAACATGGCTGAGAGACATTCAGCCTTATGGTAAATGTAGAAAAGTGGCTCAGCAGGATACACTCCATACCTCAGGCTACGCCATATTATCACATTTTGTCTTAGTGGATATAGCGTCGTGGCTGGTTGATCAATGAGCAGCCATCGGGCAGCATAAAATGCAGAGGGGAGTTTTATATACTGGGACCTGCCCAACTTAACTTCTTTGGTGATTACAGGTTTTTTATTCGCCACAAAATGAGCACGTCCCCAGTAGCGTCAGCACGTTCTGAAAACATCGAAGACCCTCATGATAAAACCATTCGCCCACCGTCGTTCTCCTCGCGGTCAATAAAACGGTATCTCAAGACCAGATTCACTACTCTTTTCGTGTCTAAAGAAGAAAGAACAGAATACACATGGGGAGATATTCTCAACCCTTTCAAAGAGCTCAAGCACATGCAAATCATGCATTGGAACTTCTTCCTCATGGGCTTTGCTGCATGGACATGGGACGCCGTGGACTTTTTTGCCGTCACTTTGAATGCAACCGACATCGCTGAAACTTTGAACAGGAGCGTCAGCGACATCACTTGGGGAATAACTTTAGTTTTGATGTTGAGGTCTGTAGGAGCTTTTCTTTTTGGGTATTGGGGCGACCGCAACGGGCGTAAATGGCCGTATGTTGTCAACTTCTCGCTCTTGATTATCTTGCAGATCGGCACTGGCTTTGTCCAGACCTATGAGCAATTTTTGGCCGTACGTGCCCTCTTTGGTGTTGCCATGGGTGGTATTTACGGCTTTTCTTTGGCAACGTCTTTGGACGATTCTCCAACCAGCTGCCGGGGCGCCTTGTCTGGCATTTTCCAAGAGGGTTATGCACTTGGCTTCCTTTTTGCAGTCATTTTCAACAGGGCGTTCACCAGCAACTCGCCTTTTGGGTGGAGATCTATCTTCTGGTTTTCGGCGGGGCCTCCAGTATTCTTTATTGTTTGGAGATTATGCCTTCCTGAAACAGAGGCTTATCTTGTGCAAAGAGCAAGTTCCGATGCAAGAAAAAAGCACGAGTCGGCTACCAAATGGTATCAAGTTAGTAAGAGCACCAAAACTTTGTATAAGACCTACTGGCTCACAGTGTCGTATTGTGTCTTGCTAATGGCAGGGCTCAATTTCATGTCTCATGGCTCTCAGGACTTGTATCCTACGCTTCTCACACAACAGCTTGAGTACAGCGACGACAGATCCACCGTGACATTGTGCGTGGCTAATTTAGGAGCTATATTTGGCGGCACGTTTTGCGGCCATGTGTCTACATTTATTGGAAGGAGGTTGACCATCATACTTGCGGTGCTTTTGAGTGCTGCCATGGTGTATCCCTGGGCATATCTCCGGAATTCAGCGATCAACGCTGGTGCTTTTTTTATGCAAGCAGGCGTGCAAGGCGCATGGGGCGTGGCACCGATTTTTCTTTCGGAGCTTTCACCACCAGCTCACCGGGCTTTGGTAGTCGGCTTATCGTACCAATTAGGAAACTTGGCCTCTTCGGCATCTTCCACTATCGAGTCCAAAATAGGCGAGCGGTACCCCATCACCACTGCGTCTGGCGAGCAGGCATTTGACTATTCCAAGGTGATGAGTATCTTCATTGCCACTGTGTTTGCCTATGTTTTGGTTGTGACATTGTTTGGGCCCGAAAACAGAGGTGCCGATTTTAGTGTGGATAGGGATGAGATTATGGGGGACGATATTGAGGATAAATTTTCGTACGACGAAAACACTCAAGAGCATTTGACATTGAAGCGAGACGAGGGTTCTGGCCGCCTCGTGTAAACAAAGATTTCTTTCTGTTAGATAAAGTATTCAATATTGTTAAAGCATTCAATTTCGAGAATATGAGCACAATTTTCTGGGATGAAACCCCCCGCTTATTGATCAAACCAGCCGTGGTCATATTGGATCGATCGCGATTATTGAGGTGTATATATAATTCAAAAGAGGATTACCAGAATCTCACAAACATATGATTACTCTCAATTGGGTCAGTCTTTATGTGACTTGAATATCTTTCCTTGATCAGTTGCGTAAAATTTAGACCGTATGTTTTCGATGCCCAAGGTAATACAAGTGGACACTCCATAGTCATAGCTAATATAGAGTAAGGATATCGCGCCGCAGCAAGACTGGCACGAACAAAAAGACAGTCTCTTGGAAAATAAAGAAATAATTTCAAAAATGGACGAGCCTGCAGCTTCGATTTCGTCTCTAAGTAATATGACACGGTCTTTCTCCAAAAAGCACAGAGACTCCGTCCTATCCGTTCAGGTCCTCGTCACATGACATGGATTCAGCCGCACCATAATATTACTTCAGAAGGAGGCATGGTTGTGAATTAATAAGGAAGAAACACACCAGTTCGATTACTTCGCTTTCTTCCTTCGCTGTTGTCTTCTTTACATTTCTTCTTCTTTTCTTGTTTTTATGCACTGATTAGTATTAATCCAATCAGGATGGTTGTGAGTAAGCTAAATCAATTGCAGCCTGGCTCTGCATTCTGCTGACCCGCGCTAGGAAAGTGCGTTCCTGGCCATGACAAATGCACATGCCATGATTGGCTGGGACTCAAGTCAGCTTGGCCCTGGTTTTTCTGATATGTGCAGTCCTTTGACACGCAGAGATCACCCCACGCTTTCTGTGAACCTGTCAAGATGCTATAAAAAGGCTGCCAATTCTCCCCTTTTTCTATTGTTCTTCGTAACACACATACACCAGCATATTGTCTCTGTTTCTGACTTCCGACATATTTTGTACTTATATCTACACGGCATAGATAACCAAAAGATTCAGCTTCTCCTTCTGTTTTTTTTAAAGTTTTGCAACCTTCAGGCGACATCTCTTTCATACCAACATACATCAAATTCCAATAATGGCTTGTTCTGCTGCTGAGTGCGTTTGTGCAAAGAAGTCCACGTGCTCGTGTGGCAAGCAGGCTGCTTTGCACTGTAACTGCGAAAAGGCTCCTGTTGAAAACGCCCAGCCTCCTAAAGACGGATCCTGCGCTTGCGGCAAAAGAATGAAGGGTCAATGCACCTGTGGTGTCAGTGAGGCCTCATGTGCCAGAGAAGGCGAGGTCGACTTCACCGGCGCGTAATCTACATCTTTGTTGCGACGCGATTTGATTGCCGTCCGACCCTCCTCCCAATGAGTGAGCCTTAACAACCAACGAAATGCTGCACAGCTCAGTTTTCTCATAATAATGTCCACTTAATAGCTAATATAAAACATGAGCCTCATGATACAAAATACACGTAAGCTTCTTGTGTGTTCAGAGCTTCGTTCAGGAAGAAGTGAATGTCTGTCACGTGACTTAGTCACGTGTTGTTTACGAGAACCGCATTTCCCCGGGTTCCGACGCCACCGTCGAATAGTTTACCACCACCACACCTTTCATGCCACGATTATCCGGACTCCAGAGAGAAGTCCTTAAGTTGTACAGAGAATGCACGCGCTCTGTTAATACGAAGCCCCGTGAATTCCAAGACAATTGGCGTACGTATGTTCGTCTGGAGTTCGCGAAATATCATCACCTTCCGAAAAAGTCATTTAGCGTCATCGAGCACCTTCTTCGGGTCGGCCGTCGTCGATACGAAATGTATCTGGACCCAAACATCAAAGACGTCCATTGAGGTCATTTCAGATGCTCCCTTTGTTACGATGAAAGCTTATTCAGTGTTCCTCAACATAGTCAGAGAAAAGAGTGTCAAAGTTTGAGAAAAGCAACTCTGTTGCCTCATTTCGTGGTCCCATGTCCATCATTTCTCGTTCTCCGGTGACATCTCTGGCTATAGTCGGAGCAAATACGACCGAAAGATTCTTGTAGGTCATTCTGTTCACATTGCTGTATTGATTGACCTTGTTTAGGTGTTTGACAATCATGTACATTGTGTGCTTGTTCGCAGGAGGTAGTCTGTTGATAATGCGAGTTTTGAACTCATTGCAAAGTTCACTTGCATCTGCCTTACGCTGTCCGATCCGCACAAAAGCGTCATACGAAGCAAATGGGACCAAAGGATCTGGTAACTTCCGAAGGTACCTTTTAAATGCACTTGTAACAGCATTAATGTCACCACTGAGAACCTCATTAAGTTTGGCCATTTGTTTCTTCTCTTGAACTCCGTTTGTGGATATTCCGGCGAAAGCATGTTCTATCGCGCTGATAGCTGTGTTTCCGCCACTCAACCTGTAAATACCTTCCATATCCAATCCACGTTTTTCAACTTCCTCAATGCACTTGGTTATAATCAACGGGACCTTTTCATTTTCAAAAGCAGCGCGTCTTTGTAACGTTGAGTTGAGGAGCGGAACATCCGTGTGGCCCTTTCCATTCGAGCCATTTCCAAATAAATCGATGTTTCCCGAAGAACGTGATTTGCCCGTCAAGCTATTCAATGCTTTTCTTGGCCCAGAAGACTCATCACCAATCGAGCCTTGACTTTGTGCTGGTGCCATGCTTGACGAAAGGAGTTGGCCTAGTTTGTATGTGCTAGAACTATGTGGTATGTTTCCATTCGAGGGCAGGATATGTGTTCCAAGACTCGGGTGTTGCTGAGCCTGTGTGTTCGTTATGGTTACCTTGGGACGACGCCAGAACTTGAGCCGTGTCGCTTTTTGGGCCTCTGCTCCTTCGTCATTGATGGATTCCAACACATTGTTTGACTCAAAAGTCTCGTTGTGGTGGTCGTATGCTTGACTAGCATGATTTTCTTTCGGCTCGCGTATCAGCTCGCGGCTACGCCACGTTGATTCTTGGAGATTCTTATTCTCCAAAATGAGGCTTTCATTTTCTTCCTTCAACTTACTTTTCTGAATCGTAAGCTCTTTCACTTCAAGTGAGAGAAGTTCTTTCGCCTGCGTGTCCTGGGTAACACGTTTCAGTAGTGTGTTCAATGCTTCGAGTAGTTTGCTCTTATCGGAGTTCAACTTCATGTTCTCCGCTAGCAAAGCCTGTCTTCTTGAGTCCAACTGATAAATTTCGAACTTGATTGAGCGCATCTCGAAATCTCTCCGCAGTGAATCGTTCTCTAGGTTCATCATGAAATTGGTGTCAGATGTCGACCTTGTGTGCGAATCTCGACGGGATATTTGAACCATCGGTGAAGTTAACGGTAGTGGAGGGGTCGTGAAGGCCTGGCCATTGAAAGAGCCCTCCAGGGCGTGACGTGTATGTCCCTTTGATAAATCTGGTTCATCTTTCGATTTGAACATCCCCAATTTGCCGGATAGTCCACCACCCAGACTGCTTGATGTAGAACGTTTGTGCCTATTCAGAAGTAAGTTTTTCACGCTTGTCTTACGACTTGGTGGGGACTTCTGGAAGTCGTCATAGTCTGGTTCTTCTCTTTGTAAGTTTTCTAAGTTAGTCACAGTCGGTGTTGCTGACTTCAATGTGCGGGTTTTTGGCAAGTCAAATCCCTCAAGCCCCAATCCTTTTGGTTCACTCATTTCACCCAATTTTTCATGGCGCTGTTGCATTTCGGGTCCATTCTGTTTGGGTGTTAAGGGTACACCAGGTAACATGAGATGTGGTGCAGGAGATGATAGATGAGGTGACTTGCTGGATGTCAGTTTTTTCTTTGGAGTAGATAAAACCTTCTCGTTTTGTTGGCGTGCTGGGCTCTTAGTTTCCAGACCCAGGTCAGTGTTTGAGTTTTTATCGTTGGTCTCGACCACACGTGCTTGGCGATTCACTTTTGCCATTGGAGATGTGATAGGAAAGTTTGAGCGGCGCTTTTCCTCTGGAAGAACAGAAATAGGTTGTTCATCATGGATGTTGTCTGCATTATGAAATTCATTGTCATGAAACTGATTTGGAGAGCGGAGAAGAATATTTTTGTGCGGCGAAGCCTCAGTCGTCCAATTGCGAGACTTTGCAATCTCTTGCCTCATTACTGGTGCTTCGCGAGATGAAAAGCTCGAGACGTCGTTCTGAACCTGTTCCTGGTTTGCCTGCCGGGCTGAACCAGAAGACCCGTTAGTCTCTGGGTGGTTGTATATGGTGGACGGAGTGTTCGGTGCCGAGAAAGAATCAATCAAGTCTAAGATTGCGCCATCAGGTTCGTCTGACTGTTTCATGAAGCGGCGTTCTAAGTTCTCTCGCACTTTGCGGAGGTGAAGCTCATCATCCGAATCATTGACTTCCTCAATGTCATATGACGGGTTCGGGTGCAGGGTGAAAGGCGTCTTGGGGAACACCAGGCTTAGAAGCTTATTCTCAGTGGTCGAAGCTGACTTTTGTTTCAGGCTGGGGGCGGGGGACATCAGATACGAAGCCTGTGACGTCATTTCCGGCCCATGAAGAGCAGGCGAAGATTCGATGGTTGTAGAGGAAGATACAGCCGACGGCGTGGTTTGGGCTAGTGAGTCCGTGGCCGAAGGAGATGCCCCAGAGCTCCTTGACTCGGGGTGGGGTGGAAGCAGTTTGTTGTGAGTGGAAGACAGCGAAGGATTGGGGTGCAGATACATGTCGTGCTGATTGGTGTGGGGTGACCCGCTCGTCGTTGAAAGACGGGATGAAACCGAAGAGACGTTGAGCAGGGGGCTCAGGTCTTCGCTCGGCAAGGGCCGCAGCAGCAGCATAAGCAGAGCCAACTGTTTCCGCTTCAAGTCGTGCTTCCGCTTCTTGGCAATGAGGTCCTCGTGGCACGACATGCAGAACAAGCCTTTGGAGGTCCGGGCGTAGCGCAAGTCCTCGATCTTGACTTTGCATACACGGCACTTGAAACAACTGGAACAGTACGCTTGGTCGCCCGTTAGGATTGCCAAGTCGTCGATCTTCTTGCCGCACTGTTTGCAGCTATAGGAGCAGTTGGAGCACACAAGACTACCGTTCCCCAAGACCAAGAAGTTGGAGTTACAGCCAAGCAGCGTCTCGCATTTGAAGCACTTGAAGCAGCCAATGTGCCAGCGATCCTCGCCAAGTTCATACGCGTGGCCCTCGAAAATGGCAAGGTTGCATTTCTTGCATGTTTGGAGAGGGGAGTCCTGTGAGACTGCCAGCACTTCCGACATTTTGTGCTTTGGATTGAGGCAGAGTGGACCGGCGATAACAAAAAAAAAAATAAAGGTGTTTCCTGGTGTCGGCTTAGAACGCGTATGTTTTTCGTGATCTGGAGAGGTGCGTTGAGCCCGTTTCAGCGAAGTATTTTGAGGGGCCGGATGATCGGGTTTTCTTGCAGGCAGGCGCGCAGCGAAGCCAGCAAGGGGCACGTGAAGGCGCTTAAGCGCTTAAGCGAAATGAAGGCTGTAAAAACAGGAAAAGGCGGATAGCCAGATACTCGCCACTATTCAATTGGGGATGGGGACACGCTCTCAACGAACCTCGGAATTTGCTGTGGACAAGCTGCCGAAAAAATTTCACGATGGAACAGGCGGGAAAGTGGGGGCACCACTAGTGTGATATGCTTCTCTAATTGGAGAAACCGCAGGGCGGTTGAAAGGCCCGGTGCACGACACGTAGCGACAATGGAAGGAGCAAAACCTAAAGCTGGTAAACAATAGGATTTAGAGAGAATAATAGGGGAGTTTTAGACAACATTATATACAAACTGGTGCCGGCGAGGGCTTGGCCGAAATAGTTGAGGAAAGTGGGCTGATGTGATTTTCTTGTGAAAATGTGGAGGAAGAAAAATAGGGGGCTGATATTGCTGGAAAAACGGAAAGGGACATATGGTGTGAGAAAAGAGAAGTAAAGCGCGGGAGCGCACCCCGATAATGGGGGCTGACGGTTATGTATACGAGTACGTGCGCCGAGGGTTGCTGGCAAACGTGGAGTGTGGATGTGGCTGCGAAATGTATTTGGTGTGGAGTGGCTAGGGCTTCTCGGATATGGCGGAGGAACGAGGTGAGCGAGAGGCCTGCGGAATACAGCACGGCTTCCCGCGAATCATAAATAGGGCGGCCAGTTCAAAAGTGAAGTGGCGTTTGCGCCAGCGGCAGCAGGACGCTGGCACTCGAACAACGCCAGTGGCTCCGAGGATATAGCTTGAAAGTTCTGATGTGTACTCAGATGGGCACGGTCAGCAGGTGAGCTGGATGCGCTTTGCTTTTGGTTGGGGCTGAAGCACGCCTATTAGCGGTATGCGGCGGTGTCCGTGAAATTCAGTTGTGATGGGTGACGACAAGTCAGGTGTCAATATTCATGTCAATGCACCAAGTCAAGATGTCAATGCACCAAGGCAGGATGTCAGTGCACCAAGGCAAGATGTCAAATGAAGGTGTCTGATCGTGCGTCAAGGCAAGGGTACTAACCAAAGCGCCAAATGCAAGATCTAACCAAAACGTCAAGGCAAGGTATCGAACCAAGACATTGAGTCACTATGTTTAGTCACAATGTCACTGCACGATACGAGGTCACGATACGAAGTCACAGCTTCAAGTCGAGACTCTCAGTCGGGGCTCTCAGTCGGGATATCTCGTCAATGCTTCATGTCAAGATACCTAAACGGGACAACCAAACAAGAGGTCGTCCGCCATCTAGGCACAGTGGCCAGCGCTCTGGAGAAAACGCTTTGGAACAAGAAGCTTTCACGCGGCAAGGCATACGCCCAAAGGCCCCAGCGTCCCCAGGCCTGTCTTCATTTGGCAACGCTCGATCAAGGCTGGAAGTCGGCAAGCTGCTTGTCGGGCGTCTTCTCGATGAAAAGATCGTCGACGCCCAGCCAATCCACGTGTATCAGCCGGTGGATGTCGGTGTTTTTCAACACGTGCTCGCGCTCGCGCTGCCAACCCTCCTGCTTGTCTTCGAAGCCTTGTCCCCACGACTTGTCATAAACCTTCTTGATCTTGGCCTGCTCAGCCTGCCGCACCTCCTCCAAGGCCATCCACTCCATGTGCTTCAAGTCGTCTGACGACGGCTCGTAGATGTGCCAGATCACGTAATGCGGCAAGCCCACCACGGAGTAGCCCATGCGCTTGCTCATCTTGCCAAACGCCTCGGTCTCCGCGTGCTTTTCGAAGGAGAACGCCGGGAAGTGCGAGCCCGTGCGGAACACCTTGGCCTTGGTCAAGATGGACACGCCGCCAATGCCGTCCAAGTCCATCTCCACCTCCGGGTCGCCGTACGGGTCGCGCAAGTACGCAAGGTGCGGCCGCCAGGTCTGGTACTCTACATAGCCTTCGACGATGCACGCGTCCTCGTCCAAGGACTCGGCCAACTGGAGCCCGCCATCGGACTCCTGCCACGAGTTCAAGTCGTAGGGCTGCTGGTTGCCCAACCAGTCGGGCAAGGGCCGCCACACGTTCGGCACAATCACGTCCTTGTCGTGCTGCATCAAGTCCTCCAAGATCGTGCGTGGCATGGTCTCCACGTCCGCGTCTCGCCAGTAGACGTACAGGTGGTACGGCTTGATGGCGACGGACCAGAGCCAGTTCCGCGCACGGGCCATCAACTTGCGCCGCGGGCCCTGCGCAGCAAAGCCGTGCCTGTCCGAGAACGACTGGCCGATGATCTGGCCAAAGTCCTTCTCGAAGATCTCGATCTCGCCGAAACGCATGGCCACGTTGGCGTCGCTCTGGATCTCGTTCAAGTGCCGCAAGAGCTCGCCGATGGTGTCGTCGCTGGAGTCCGAGACCAAGAACGCCAAGTCAAGTGGTGGGGATACGTCAAGTTGCGCATGTGGCCGAAGAACATGGGCAAGTGCGCCGCGGCGTCTCTCAAGGGCACGCAGAAGAGCACCCGCTCCTCCAGCTGCCAGCCGGTCGGCGTGCCCACATAGTGCGCCAAGTCAAAGAACGACGTGCCGGGCGTGTCGGCGAATGTGGGCACGTAGAAACTGTTGCGGGAGACGAGCGCCATTTGCACGAGCGAGACGAGCGTCAAAAACGCCGCCACGACGGCGACCTTGGCCTTGTGTTGGATAAGCCCGGCAGAGACGCTTTCGTGCGCCCACGCGCTTTTCACCCGCGTCCAGAAATCCGTCGGCTTCGTTTTTTCCGTGTACTCATATGGCGTCATCTGGATGATCTGGGCCATGTCGAGCGGTGGCCTGCGAGCGGTGCTCTGTTGGAGTTACTGGCGGAGATGCAGAGAAAGTCTGCTGGGATGTGGCAAGACCGCGTGCGGCAAAAATGAAGGAGCTGCCAGCAAAGGAGGAAAAGGCGGCACGGCGTTTCGTGCAGAATGGGCCGTATACGGTAGTTCGAGAGATCCGCTTCTGGTGTGAGGCCTTCGGGGACATCAAGCCCTGGAGCGACCCGCGAAAAAACACGGCTACTCTGATGCCGGTGGCATCTGCAGGAGCTCGTCCCGATTCGGATAGTCTTGTTTTGCATGGTGCAAGGCCGGTCACATGATCCACTGCTGCCAGCTCGAGTGGCCGTGGCTGGGAGTTCCTGCCGGGGTGTTCTGACCCGGTGTTTGGGGCTGATGATTCCGGTGTGGGCGTAGCTGGGACTGAGCATATCAGAAGATCGGCTCCACGGTTGATGACGTAGGCTGGAGGCTCAAGCTGCTCCCACAGTCCTGTCTACTTGCCAAAGCCATATCGCGCATGTCGCAGTCCAGTTCTCACCCGTTTTATTAATGAGACTCGGGAGCATGGCTACTGCCGGCCTTGGGTTCTGTTTCGATGTGTTCTATCTTTTGTCTTCTTGGGTCTTGGTGGCCGGTATCCTGGGAATCGAGGAGCCGTTTTTTGAGACAATTTCGCTTTGTTTTGAACACATGCTCCACACCTGCTTGACAGGCTTTGGATAACGCACGAGAGTTCATAACGGGCCGCACTTGACAGGACTGTTCATCCAATGGCACCAGCCAGAAGGGCGAATGGTCTAGAAAATATGTATTTTTTTTTATCTTGTGGGAGCCAAGCTTATTAGCGCATTTGACCAGAAACCGGCTTCTAGAGGGGTGCCCATCTTGTGGGTGCAAATATTGGTGGGCTGCGACAAACGTCCAGCCTCGATTGCAGATATAGCTCCTTCAGTTTGGGTGACAAAACTATATTCACTCAATAATGGTGTTTGCTTTAAAAAGCAGGAGTTGGCTGTCAGCCCAACAGCATACAATGAGAGATTGCCCGAGAGCTAGCATGCTATTGATATGCTACCGAACATTGTTTCCTGTCTCCTGTGCCCCTGTTATGCATACACTTCTTCCCGGCCCGTTTCTTCGAAGTCCAGAAGATGTGTATTTCCAGCCCATTCCACCGCGTCGCTTATTTACCGACAACATTGTGGGCGAAAAGTCTGAACGTTCCAAATTTCGCGGACAAGTGATGATCAAATCAGGAGTGAAGCAGTCTGAGCTTGTCCTGTGCTGTGGCTGAAGTCTGCAATCTGCATCCAGCCACAAACATGCACTTAGCATCTAGATTATTGTTTTCGACGCAGCCTTGCATTGCGGACAGGGGCTACATCCAAGTTCACAGCATACTCGGCCCCATCCGAGAACAGAGTATATGAATTTCGTGGAGACCGAACCGGCGCCAGGAATTAGACAAGTGTTTTGATGTCCTCTTCGTGTCGGCAGTTATCGCAAAGGGAGCATTTTTGCCGTCGTCTTAATAATCCCTTTGCGTCCCAACACAAGCGTCATGTCAAGACCCATCGGCAGTAGTTGCCTGAGATGCTTTGGATATTGCAGACCTTCATTATTCCCATCCAATTACACGCATGTTCTGGATTCCAACTAACAGATCCTCCGTCCCTAATTTTCTGGATCCCCAGAAATCACATTTCGTCCCGTCCTACATCCTGGATCTCCAAGCGACATATCTACTGTCCCATGCATGTTCGAGACCATGCCCTTAAAAAACACTAGCTTGATCCATAAATCCTTTAGTGACGTTCCAGCCCCGCGCCAATATCCCAGCCCCGCCCATTCCTGCCCAAGCCTTCCGCAAAGAATCTGCTTCATTTGCTTGCCCAGCCTCGCGCGCCGTTCTGTTATTACATACGCGCACTCTTCTCCATACAAACCAAGCACCAGCCGAAAGATATAAACACCGGACAAAAGCACCAAGTGCCACTATTTTCCACAGCAACACCCGCGCATCCAGCAGCTGGACGAGCGTCGAATTCTAGACCGCTCAACTTGTCAGCTCGCCTCATTAACAATGAAGGTCGAGGAGCTCATCATCGACGGGTTCAAATCGTATGCCACCAGAACTGTGGTCAGCGACTGGGACCCGCAGTTCAACGCCATCACCGGCTTGAACGGGTCGGGAAAATCGAATATTCTAGACGCCATCTGCTTTGTGTTGGGTATCGCATCCATGGCGACGGTCAGGGCGTCCAACCTCCAGGACCTCATCTATAAGCGGGGCCAGGCCGGCGTCACCAAGGCCTCGGTAACCATTGTGTTTGACAACCTGGAAAAAGAAAAATCGCCTATAGGGTTCGAGAACTCGCCCAAAATCTCCGTCACGCGACAGATCATTTTGGGCGGCACGTCCAAGTACTTGGTCAACGGCCACAAGGCGCAGCAGCAGACCGTGCTCAACTTATTCCAGTCGGTCCAGCTCAACATCAACAACCCTAACTTTTTGATCATGCAGGGCAAGATCACCAAGGTGCTCAACATGAAACCGCAGGAGGTTTTGGCCCTCATCGAGGAGGCCGCAGGGACACGGACCTTCGAGGACCGGAAAGACAAGGCCTTGAAGACCATGGCCAAAAAGGAGGCCAAGCTCCAGGAGATCCGCAGCTTGCTCCGCGAGGAAATCGAGCCCAAGTTGGAGAAGTTGCGCTCGGAGAAGCGTGTGTTCTTGGAGTTCCAGAAAGTCCAGACCGACCTCGAGAAGCTTACGCGCGTGATCGCCAGCCACAGTTACCAGCTTAAGTCTGCGCAGTTCCATCGCTATTCGACGGTGCGCTCCGAGCACGAGCACATCATGGGCGACTTGAATTCCCAGTTGCAGAGACTCGCGTCCGAGGTGCAGAACTTGGCTGTGGACCTCGATCTGGTGAAAAAACAGAAGGAGTCCGAGCTCTCGGAGGGAGGGCTCATTGAGGTGCTTCAGCGCGAAGAGACCCGCCTTTCGGATGACATTACCCGCATGGCCACCTCTGCCGATCTTTCCTCGGAAACTGCCCGCGAGGAGGTGGCTAAGGTGGCCGCCTTGAAACTGCTGCTCCAAACTTTGCAGGATCAGGCTGCCAACTCCGCCGACATGTTTGCTTCGCTCGAGGCCCAGTACAACGAAAGCAAGCAGCGCTATGAGGCCATGAAGGAGGAGTACAACAAGAAAGAGGAACTTCTATCGACCTTGTCCACTGGCGTCACTGCAAAAGGAGGCGCTGATGGCGGCTACATGTCGCATCTCAAACAATGCAAGGACGACTTGAGCAACAGCCAAAACTTCATCTCCAAGTCGAGGTTGAAGGTGGCACACTTGCGAGAAAAACTCAAGAACGACGAGGCCCGCCTCGCTCTGGCCAAGGAGGACAGCAAGGGGCTCCTTGCGCAGGTCCGAGCTTACAAAGAAGAAATTGCAATGAAAGAGACCAAATTCCTCGAGCAGGGCTTTGATTTCAAAACATACAACGAGCTACGGGATCAGGAGAGCATGATCCGCAAGCAGTTGGATGACTACCAATACCAGCTCAACGGGATCAAGAGAGAGGTGGGCAACATCGACTTCCAGTACTCAAAGCCGTACCCGAACTTTGATTCCAGCTCCGTCAAAGGCATTGCTATGCAATTGTTCAGCGTGTGCGATAAGGAATCGGACAAGGCAATGGCCTTACAAGTATGCGCCGGTGGCCGGTTGTATAACGTTGTGGTGGACAGCGCAGACACTGCATCTGCTTTGCTCGAGCGTGGTAATTTGCGGCGGAGAGTCACTATCATCCCTCTAGACAAGATCAAGGTGTGGTCCCTTCCCCACAACAAGGTAGTCTATGCGAAGAACAAATGCCCCGACAAGGTGGAGCTAGCATTAAATCTCATCAATTTTGAGGAAGAGCTTTTCAAGGCCATGTCCTACATTTTCGGCTCCACCTTTATTTGCGCAGACCCGAACACGGCGAAGGAAATCACATTCGACCCGAAAATCAGGGCAAGATCCATCACGTTGGATGGCGACGTGTACGACCCTGAAGGCAACTTATCTGGCGGTTCGAGAAAAAACAACTCGTCGATTCTACTCAAGATGCAGCAGCACAATCAACTTTCTCAGAAAATTTCCCATCTTGTCAAAAAGCATGACCAAGTCTGTCGAGAACTAAACCGGCTCGACCTGCTAAGTCAAAGCACAAAATCTTTGCAAAACGAGCTAAACTTGACTAAACACGAGCTATCTTTACTCGAGAGAAAGATGGAAAATAGCCCAGCGACCAGCATCATCAAAGAAAGCGAAATCAATACCCTAGAAATCGAAAAGCTTGAAGAGCTTATACGTGGTGAAGAGGAGAACAGTGCAAAGCTTGAGGAGCAAATCACTAAGATCAGCAATGATATTAAAGAGTTCAACCAAGACAAAGGGTCAAAGCTCAAAGAACTAGAAAATGAGCTCAAGGGCTTGAGAAAGCAGATTACCAAGGAGGATGACCTCGTCAAGAAAAGCAGCGACGAATATCAGAACTTGCAAATTGAAGTGGATCAACAAAAGATAGACATTGCGTCATTCAAAGAATCCATAGAGTCGCATGAAGAGACTTTAAAAGATGTGAATTCAAAGATAGACGAGACATCTATCTCTCTTAGCGAGAAAATTGCAGAGCTTGAAGGCATTCGCGCAAAGCTCGAGGATGAAAAGGCGAAAATGATTGGTTTCAACGATGAAATCAACGAATTAACTAGTCTCATCACCGACAAGAACGAGGAAATGAACCAAGCCAAGCTCTCATTACAGAAGTTGAATCACGATCTCGAGAAGGCAAACGGGGCAACTTCGGCTTTGAGATCTCAATTGGATGAACTCATCAAAGAGAACGAATGGTTGACTGACGAAAGTGTGGTCAGTGGGATTATCCAGCAATACCCTGACGTGAATCTTGCAGAATGTGAAGCTCAGGCAGCTGTCCTAGGCGAAAGGTTCCAAAACATGAAAAGGAAGGTGAACCCGAACATCATGAGTATGATCGAAAATGTCGAAAAGAAGGAAGCTGCGCTAATGCACATGATCCGCACGATTGTCAAAGATAAGTCAAAGATAGAGAATACTATCGACAAACTCAATGGCTACAAAAGAGAAACCCTTGATGCTACCTACAAGAAAGTGTCGGAAGACTTTGGAAATATCTTTTCAGATCTTCTTCCGGGCTCATTCGCTAAATTGGTGCCTGTGAATTTTCTAGACGTCACCAATGGTTTGGAGGTGAAGGTGAAATTGGGACCCGTTTGGAAAGAAAGTTTAGTGGAATTATCTGGTGGACAAAGATCCTTGATAGCATTGTCCTTGATTATGGCATTACTCCAATTCAAGCCTGCCCCCATGTACATTCTCGATGAGGTGGATGCGGCGTTGGACTTATCACACACCCAGAACATAGGGCATTTAATCAAGACCCGATTCAAGGGGTCACAATTCATTGTGGTGTCGTTGAAAGAGGGCATGTTTACCAATGCGAATAGAGTGTTCAGGACCAGGTTCCAGGATGGTACGTCGATAGTGTCTTCGATGTGATTAGAGCTAACGAAAGTATTCGGGAATTCATCAATCATATAGTAGAATAAATACAGGATCTCATTAGTCGCCATTGCATGAATGAGCGCATTTTTGGCTTCTTCTTGAAGATCAGTCGTTCTTCTTAGCACTCGTGCTATGCAGAGGTCGTTTCTCTTCCGACACGTCGGTTTCAATTGCATCTGGCACTTCTTTATGTTCGTCCTCATCGGCAAACCTCAAGCTTTTTCTCTTTCTGGTGAGATCTGGGGAAGAGTTTGCAACGGAGGTGGAAAATGTGGAGGGCGAGCCGTCGCTAACATGGGCAGTCGCCGAATCGAACACCAACTCGGCGGTTCTGATCCATCTCCGGCGGCGGGTGTACTTCGAGTAGGAGTCGTCGGTGGTGGGCTTTTTCCACACATTGTCGGTGTAGATGAAGCCCTCGTCGTTGGTGGGTTTCACCGTTGTTTTGGAGCGCTTACTCGAGGGAAGCACAATGGCACCATCATTGGTGAGGTCCAAGCGCCATGTCTTGTCCACCCACCTCCAGCGGGCGCCGGAGATGGCCGAGTGCAGCTGGAAGTCCTGTTGCAGCTGGGAAAAGCTGGAGTCCGCGTTGGGCAACTCGAACGAGTCAGTGGACGAAGACTCGTTCAAGAACTCGTCGGTCCACGGCGCGCGCTCGTAGGTGAGCAAGTTGGACGTCCATCCGATTCCTAGCCAGCGGCGCTGGTTCTCGTAAATGACGTAGGTGAACCTGACCGGCTTCGAGCCGTCCAGGCCCGCGGCGGAGGGCGAGACGCCCGTCTTGTGCACTTTGGCAAAGGCCGCGGCAAAGAGCGAGTTGTTTTTCGCTTGCGAGAAGTCCAAGCCGGTCAAGTAGAAGCAGAGCACACGCGAGATCTTCAACTTCCACACGAGCTTGCGAGTGACGCACATGTGGGGCAGGTGGTACGAAAGGAGAAACAAGCCGATGAGCAAGAGCACGGAGCGCGGGCTGATGAGCAAGAACGTGGCGACCAAGTAGAGCGGCGTCAAGAACACCGTGGTGAAGAGGAGCCGCTTGATGTCGTAGGACGTCAAGGCCATGGCGGTCACCGGGCTGAGCAACAAGTCGGCCTTGATGCAGGTGGCGGTGAGCGCCTGGACCACGTCGTCTAGCGTGGGGCGCAAGCTTGTCTCCTCGAGGATCTTGCTGTTGAGAAGCGAGTACAACACCACCACAAGCACGAGCAAGAGGTGGCCGGTCCACGTGACCAAGGCCTCGAAGTAGAGCACGGCCAAGGTGTAGGCCAACATCAGCACCACGTTGACCCAGTAGTCGTCGTTTGTCCACGTGGCCACCAGCAAGGTCTTGTTCACGATGAGCAAGTAGGGGTACGCTCGGATGAGTGCCTTGGCCACGGTGGGCGGCGTCAGCGAGAGAAGCGGGGACGTCTGCGGCTGGATGTTTGAGGGGGGCGGGGCCACGATGCCGGTCGAGGCAAACTGGGCCCGGAGCTCGCCGTCGCTGGACGTGGCCGGCGGCTGGATGTCCTGTGGTTTAGGCACGGGGTCGGCGTCGCTCATTCTGCAGACCGGGGGCTGTAAAAACGCTGTTTACAGGTGTGCGGGCGGGTCCCAAAAAGGGCCGGGTCTGAAAAAGGAAAAGGGCCGGGTTCTAGAAAGAACAGGGCCAGGTGTGGAGCAGGGCCAGGTGTTGGATCCGGGAGTCAATGTAAACAGGAGGAGAGGGGCCGTTTCCCTTGGCTTGGCGTTCGCTGGGTTCACGGTGTCTGCGTGTTTAGGATTCGGGCCACACACGCAATTGGGCGGCGGCTGGGTGCTGTTGGTGAAGAGAGTAAAGCACAGAAGGAGGGTTGTGTGGAGAAGAAGGGAGGTTGAGTTTCCTGGTGCACGGGTCTGCGGCAGTCTCTTGTTGCGGGCCGTGGCCCCAGGTGTGCGAGGACGTGGAGCCTGGCGCCGTTATGGGCAGGCGCCGTTATGGGCAGGCTTGTCCTGAGATTGCGTTTTTGGTTACGTTTGTTTCCGTTTTTTGTTTTGGTATTCGTTCATGTTTTTGTTTGGTTTTCATCTTTGTTTGCCTTTTGGCCTTCATTCTGGTGTTCATCTTTGTTTTCATTGTGGTTTGCATCCTGGTGCTTTTTAGTCTACGTCTTGTCTGGGAGCCTGGGGCCTGGGCTGACTGGCTCGGTGCGTGCTCATTTCCACTTATTAGATATATTGGCCCCAGCACAGCGCACCAGCATTTATCCAAACACACGCCAAAAAACAGCAGCACCCCCATTTTCGCCCCGGGGCATCGGAATCGGCCCCGGCCCACCCGGCCCCTTCCAACTGCCAGGCTCACCCAAAAACACGCCGTTTTCACCGTGCCCTGTTCCGGGCCGTTCTCGCCTAGACGTCCCGGGGCCAGTTCTGCACAGGACACCCGAGCATCACCATGCCCATCTGCCTTCTTTGCCATGGACATCTCCCAACTCCTTGCCCAGCAGCTCCAGCAGAAACAGCGCCAGCGGCAGCGCGCCAAGCAGCAAGGCACACCAAAAGAAACGTGCCCCGGCCGTGGTGACAAACCGCAGGGGACGCCCCAGGCCCAGCAGAACGAGCAAGGCCCTGAGGCGGGCCAGCCGGATCCACCCGTCTCCACCGAAACCGACGAGGCACGGCTCCTCGACTCGATCGACGCGGACAAACTCGCGGAAAGCCTCCGCCGCCTCGACGAAAACGGACAGGGGGGCCTGAAGGCGGAGCAGCTCCGCAGACTCCAGATCCACGTGCGCCACGAGAAGAAGGACCTCCGGTACAAGGCGTACTTGGACCGGGAAACCCGCGTGCCGGCGCACATTGCCCTCGCGGACATTGCCGCGCAAAACAGCGCCACGTTGTGCTTGCAGATCCGGCGCTTTTTCAAGGAGATCCTCCAGACATGGACCCTGGCAACGGACGTGCGGTCCGCGGACCCGGTCCTCTTGGAAACCAAGCGGGACATCGTGAAGCTCATGTACAAGCTCCGCAGCGGCTCGCTTCCGCAGGAGACCGTCGTGTCGCTCTCGACAATCGTCTACTACATCCAGACCGAGAACATCGTCAAGGCCAACGAGGCCTACTTGAAGCTCAGTATAGGCAATGTGGCGTGGCCCATCGGCGTGCGGGACGTGGGCATCCACGCCCGTGCCGCGGACGCCAAGATTGCGGGCGACGACAAGAAGCAGCTTTCAAACATCATGAAGAGCGAGGCCACGCGGCGCTGGCTCATTGCGGTCAAGCGCATCGTCAACTACTGCGCCCAGCTCCATGACGGCAGAGCCTGAGGCGCGGGTCGTGTGCCGCTGGGTGGCACAGTGCTGGCTTGGAATGCGGGGCGGGTCTGTCCGTTATTGTCGGGACAACGCTGCTCGAGACAGGAGCGTCTAGGAGTTTGGAGTCTGGGGGTCTGGGATTTTGAAAAGTGCTAGTATTTCAAAGATTGCTAGTATTCAGGAGAGTCTAGTATTCAGGAGAGTCTAGTATTCTAAAGAGTGCTAGTATTTTAGTGAGTGCTATGATTTCGAGAGTCTAGGATTTTGATAGTCTGGGATTTTGGAGTCTGGGATTTTGAAAAATGCTAGTATTTCAAAGATTGCTGGTTTTCGGGAGTCTAGTACTTTGAATACTGCTAGTATTCAGGAGAGTCTAGTATTCTAAAGAGTGCTAGTATTTTAG
>NW_017387731.1:1572930-1586345 GCF_001664035.1 Metschnikowia bicuspidata var. bicuspidata NRRL YB-4993 | reverse complement strand
CTAGTATTTCAAAGATTGCTGGTTTTCTGGGAGTCTAGTACTTTGAATACTGCTAGTATTCAGGAGAGTCTAGTATTCTAAAGAGTGCTAGTATTTTAGTGAGTGCTATGATTTCGAGAGTCTAGGATTTTGATAGTCTGGGATTTTGGAGTCTGGGATTTTGAAAAGTGCTAGTATTTCAAAGATTGCTGGTTTTCTGGGAGTCTAGTATTTTGAATACTGCTAGTATTCAGGAGAGTCTAGTATTCAGGAGAGTCTAGTATTCTAAAGAGTGCTAGTATTTTAGTGAGTGCTATGATTTCGAGAGTCTAGGATTTTAAAAGTCTAGGACTTGAGAGTCTAGGACTTTGAGAGTCTAGGATTCGGAGAGTAGCATCGAAGGGCAAATTAAGACATCGGTATGAACGGGCACTTTTGCAGTGAGATCTGCGCAGATTAATGGCCCTATAGACACGCCAGCTCTAGAAGTCTCCGAGCCATCCCTATTTCGACAAGTCACACCATCAATTCTCCCCTTCCATCACTCAAATCTTCACATAATATCAGCGACAATAAAAACACATGGACGCTTGCAATACTAAGATGTGATATCAGACACCAGGGTATAGTATGACCTAGAATAGGTGTTTCCTCTTTCGCGCACGTTGACACTAATCCTGCAAGGCGCCAGCAATTATATATTTCTGCGCTCTTCTCGTCATAGCCTTGGCAGATGTGAGGGTTCGCTCCATGAAAGTTAAGTTGGAGGGCGGCGAGTTGATCTTTGATGCAACTAACATGAACCCTCACGTGTGACTAGAATGCCTGCGAACAGACATCCGAGAAATCAAGGGCAAGACGAAAGATGCATGTCAAGTCATTACTATAAAAACAGGATAGCGGGTGTTGCCCGTATCAACCAAGAACGTAATCGACACAGTGTGCTGGTGTTTTGAGTACTAGTACAGAACACAGTGAACACAGTAAGCTTGTATTTTAATACAGGTCATCACATGGAACATACGCTAGTGGTGATCGTCAAAGTATAGATCTTAGCGTTCGGACCCTAGTATCAGTTTTTGCCGATGATCCCCGAAAGCACCTACTCCGTCTATGCACGCTTGTTGTGGGTGCCGTCAGATATCATGTTGAAGCCCGAATGAAATGTCGTCCAACATCCACAACTTTTCCCCTTTGATCCAACTAATCTAAATACCAGAATCGCCGCCCATATTATTTCAAACTTGTGATAATATAGGGCATGAACACGTATGTCTTCCCCGGGTCCCTCACAGTTATTATGCAACTCGACATAGATGTCGATCCGCGAATCGACAGCCTGATTTCGCAGCCATACTTTGTTAGGCCGCCGACTGCAAAAAGTCACTTTTCCTATATAAACAAGTGTTCGCTCCACCTCTTGCAAACTCTCGTCCATCACTCCCTTCTTCACGAACATACGCTCCATCATGATTGCACAAGTGATTTTTTGCTTCAGACTCATCAATTGCGTTTCGGAAATCGCCGCGCTCTGCCTCACAGGCTATTTTCTTGTCGTGCTCCTTATTGAACTCTCGGTCCAGGCAGAATCTGCCACCATGGACTTGAGCGCTGTTCAAATCGAAGAATACTACTCTGGCCCCTTTGGGGCTGAACCTGAGATTCAGACTCTTGGTGGGGACACTAATACTGATTTCATCTCTATTCAAATTGCTGCTGCCTCTGCTTCCTTTCATCCCAGATATTCAAAGGCCACAGAAACAGACTGCTCTCCTGCCTTCTCTCCATCAAGCGACGGTAGCTTTTTGGAATTTTCCGACGGGAAAACTGGTGCTTCTTCCGTTCTTTCTTTCATTTCAGACTCAAAGCTTGGCTCCTTGGCTGGTGGTATCTTTATGAAGCCAGCCGTAGTTGTAGACTGCACTGAGACTGATGAGATCAAAAGAACGCAAGGAAACTTGTTCCCGGACAACAATTCTATTTTCAGTGGGGAACTTGAGATCCCCAAAGTGGAAGCCATTGCTCTGCTGCCTGCCGCTAACCCAGATATTGACATGGAGTCTGGGTGGCAAGTTCAGGGGAGAAAGCGCAGGAATTCTCGCAAAAGAGCTGGCACAAAAGTAAAGACAGTTTCTGGGACTAAGGCAACTGTTTTCGAAAAGAAACTCGCCAGTGATCCAGAATCCGCTGCCCCTGGCTCTCCTTTTTCTAATAATCCTTTTCTGGTTTTGGCTGACATCGATGAGAATGACTATCAGGAATCACGCCCAAGCAGACAATACAAGAAAGTTCCTGGAAAGCTCGAGCTCTCTTCTCTTGGAAACGTGATTTCTGGCATTTCTCGGGCTATGGACTTGACTATGGGAAACGACGAGGTGCTGAACCTGAATGCAGTCAGCAATGGTATGGACATGGCTTTCGAATCTATTGATGAGAAAAATCTGGGACTCAGCCAAGAAAACACTCAGGATTCGCTCCAAGAATCTCCCCAAGACGCGGGAGAGAATATGGGCTCCAAACATGTCGGGACTACCGTTGAAATGTCTGATATTTTGGTATCTAATATTTTGGTATCTAATATTTCTGATGATGGTTGGAGAGTTCAAGGCAGGAAACGCAAAAATTCCCGGAAAAGACCTGAACGGAGCGTTAACATGGCGACAACAATGGAATCAATCCTGACTGATCAGAAGGGTTCCTTGGGGTCAAACCCGTCGATGAAACAGCGCTCCTCTGATTTTAATCTTTTCCTGATGTTGGCCGAAATATGCGAAGAAGATTATCAAAAAGCGCCACCAAGAAGGCATTTATGTCTCAAAACCTGAGACAATCGCTGGCCATTGGGTCAATGGACAGCGCCGTGGTACTAATTTGATAGCCACATCGCTCGTAGACTGATGAACAACGGTTGAAACAGGCCGCAATTTCTATTTGTTTTGAAAACAAAAAAATCAAAGGAAAAAAATCAAAAAAAAAATCAAAAAAGTCAAAAAATATCAAAAAAAAAATCAAAAAATACATCGGTGTGGTCTTCGCCTCTTCGATATTTTCTCCACTCGTAAGATATATAGGAATAAACAGAACTCTACATTTACAAATCACTAACAAGTCTTGATGCTGGATCATAATCAATACGGAGCCCTTCTCATATTCATAAAGTTTGCAAGTGTTGTTCCATAATAATAAGTTGTATTGATAGTCTTTTTGTGTATGAGTTTCCGTCTTCGATTTGAGTAGAAGGCAGATTTAGTGCTGCGAAGCGTAGATCTTTTGAGTTCAAGTAAACCTTCGGAGATCAGGGAAACAGCATTTGAAAATGCAGAGAAAGCTTTGGCCAAATTGAAAATAGTACTTGTTTGATTTTCGTAAACGATTCTCTCATATTGTGGACTTGAAAGAGCATACCAAGCGTAGCAGAGTTCTCGCCCTCAGTAACTTTATTTCACAATCGGATGATTTGTATTTCTTCCTGAAAGCCTGCTTCAATATAACTGTTTTCAACGGATACAATAATTGGAAACATCCCTGGTCGAAACCAACTTTTCTATCAGCTAAAGATTCGTGAATTTGGCACTCTTGAACATTTGATTATGCGCGCTATCTTCGTGATGTCGTACTGATGGATTATTTTATCATAAGATCAACGCTTCATTAGAGCGTTTCCAAACTCAAACGGCCCGCAGTCAAATCATTTGAATATTAGTTCTGAAACCAGCTCGTAGATTTGAATACCTAAACACCGGCTAATTCAAGTATTTAGTGCAGAGAGCAAGTACATCAAATAAAGTCTTTTGTTTAAACATTGCATCTGTACACATTCAGATACTTGATTTCAGAACCTTCCCAAAGAAAAAAGACTATTGAAAACCAACAAATTATCGCATTGTCCCTATTTGCATTAACCACTTCAAAGTTGAATCATCTTTTAATTTCAACATAACCTTACCAATGTAACATGATTGCACCACTAATACCCAATCTACATAAGTATTTGGAGTTTGGCGATGAGCAGGGTCTATGCTTAGCAGGGGTTGATACAGCTCAATCATTCCCCATTGTTTCAGCCCCTAATTATACTGATTTTTGGCTCGATCTCTTTCGTTTTTTATGGTGTAAAACTATATGGTGGTAGGCATGAAACGTACATAAGTTCAATTAACTGGCTTTGTCTGACATCTTGCACAGCTCAAATAAAATCTTGGGTGCGTCTTTTGCCCACATATCTGAGCAAATTGAACACTTCTTGTTTTTTCTTTAGGGCTGACGATCTCAATCTCATATGTCCTACTGACTTTCATAGGTACAATGAAAAGTCGACCTTTATATTGCGGATGAACTGGAAACCAAATTTTTGTTCTTTTCACTCACTCAGACTATTGACGTAACGTAATCTTGAATTTGAGTGGCTGAATATTGCTGAGGTCAGCAATTATCTAGCAAATAACTTGCAGATTGCCTTTGAATTTCACGAATGGCTAGCAAAATGCTAAAGTACGCTGCCTTTAGTTATTTGGCTTCTATTTCTTCTAATTAGCTTTAGTTTCATTACCTGAAAAATGGTGTTTTTCAGAACTTTATGCCAATGCTCAGGCCCCAGAAAAAGGAACGCAAACCTTTTCAACCTTGCTTTCAACTGCGCTTTCTTGACTTTTTATTTGCGTCTATGGTTGAGCTCCCCCAAAGACTTGCTGCTCAATTAACTTAATAAAAGCTCTCGCCTTCCAGAGGAGCTTTTAGAAGAATAGGCAGTTTTGCGGATTGTTCAAAGGACTCGAGTACAGGAGCAAGTTTGAAAAAGAAACTGGATATCATTTACTGCTAGGTAGTCTTATAAAGTAATGAAGCCCATTACATTTGGGGTTCCGGGTGTCCACTTTTCTTGCGCCTATAGTATCAGGATTTTGCAAACAACATGCCACACACTGTTTACAGGGAAAATTCCTCTATAAGACCCAAACCCAAGATGGATGTGTAGTATTTTCGTAGGTACGGTTTTCTCTGACTAAGACACACTGACAGTGCTCGCGTCTTCGCCGGTCTCTGACTGGCACACACATGTATCCATGAAGAATGTCTTCAGACAATAAAGGAGCTCGGGTCCTAGCGGCAGTCGTCCGCGAAGTTTATTTCCAGTGATCCCCTCAATGACACACTCCAAGGAGGGAGCGGCACCAGACACAGACACGGGTTCGAGGGCCGTTGAGCCAAGAGCACGTGTCGCCAGGGCTACACGCGGCCGCATGAAGAGACAGTCTAGGATTTTGGAGTCTAGTATTTTGAAGAGTGCTAGTAGTTTAAAGAGTGTTAGTATTCTGAAGAGTGCTGATGTTCTCGAAAGTGCTAATATTCTGGCGAGCTTGATCTTCTGGAGAGTGCTAGTATTTTAAAGAGTGTTAGTATTTTAGTGCATTGGTGAGTGCTGGTAATTTTAAAGAGTGCTGGTATTTTGTGGTATACCTTTATCACTCTTATGTAATTCATTATATAAGATATAAGAAGCTTTAAGATATTTGAGTGTTACTTCTAATATACGTTTATCACCTATCGTTTCAGAAATACGATTCATAATATGTTCGTGAGGTAGAAGATCAAAACATTTTGTTATATTTGCTTGCACGACTCAGTTATAGCGAATACCAATTCAGTAGATATCTCCAAGAGCAGTTCTAGGTGATCTTTTTGGTCTACAACAATGAGAATGTTCTGAAAACGTTGGTTCTCAGATTAACTCTATCAGCATTTTCAATGCTTTATGTACGAATTAATCCCTTGGCGATACCACTGTTAGCTGTCTTAGATTATCTGAATTAGCTTTGGGTATCATAGATGCCCTGCCTGGTTCAAAATTGAATTTACCTTTTTAGGTTCAAGAGCTAGATTTACAAAAAAGACCTAAAGTTTCTTTACTTATACCTTTTGTTATATTACCAGATTTACTTTTGGTTCACGTATGATGTATGATCTTTGGATTCTGGAGTGTCTAGGAGTTTAGAGAGTGCTAGTATTCTGAAGAGTTTAGTTTCTCGCGAGTCTAGAATTTGAGAGTCTTGGGTTTTGGAGTCTAGGATTTTGAGAATCTAGGATTTTAAAGATTGCTGGTTTTCCTGGAGTCTAGTATTTTGAATACTGCTAGTATTCTGGAGAGTCTAATAATTTTGAAGAGTGCTGGTGTTTCAGTGAGTGCTAGTATACTGGCGAGTGCTAGTATTCTCGAGAGTCTAGGATTTTGAGAGTCTAGGAATTTGGAGAGTCAAGGAGTTTGGAGTCGGGGAGTTTGGAGTCTGGGATTTTGGAGAGTCTGGGATTTTGAAAAGTGCTAGTATTTCAAAGATTGCTGGTTTTCTTGGAGTCTAGTATTTCGAATACTGCTAGTATTCTGGAGAGTCTAATAATTTTAAAGAGTGCTGGTGTTTCAGTGAGTGCTAGTAGTTTAAAGAGTCTAGTATCCTCGAGAGTCTAGTATTATATAGAGTGCTAGTATTCTGGTGAACCTAGTATTTTGAGTTCTGGTGCACAGCTCTCACCTCTGATGAATGCCCCACTATAGGGCCCTACTTAATATGCAATCTGTATTGCAAATGCCCTATCCGAAATACACGCCTGCTTCCATCGGCATCTTCAAAAGCCTTGACATAAAGCAAAACACCGTGCGCCTCAAACACAAACATGCGGTGTTCTGCTTCGTTTCGACACGGCCGTTCTACTGGCGAGGCGTAGACTCAATGCCCGGCCGCGTATCTATCATTTCCTGCCAGCTCAAAGCGTGCGACAATGTAGAGCACCTTGGCTAGCCATATGTGTATAATTTTCATGTCATATTCAACACACCTTAGATCATATTAAAGTACTGATCTCTGGAAAAGCTAATTTGGGCTTCTGTATGTTCACAAAACTGCCTGTGTTGATCGGAGCCACGCCATTGGGGGCTACTATATTGAGAGTGCGTCGTCGCTAATAAAGCCCCACGAAAACTACCGCCCCAAACGCAGATTTGACTGGAATTTGAAATTTGGCCCCTCTAATCATAAGGATTAGGTCCACAGCATGTACCATTGGCATTGGATTGGTGTCGAAACAGCAGCCCAGCAGGGCTTCGTCACGTGACGAGGGCTCGTACCCTAAACGCATCGCCCGTACAGGCCCGCGGTGTCTGGAGGTGCACCGCACGCGGAAAAAATACATCGAAAATTTATCTACCAATATTTTTTTCAAGGAACCATATCCACACAACACAATGGCTGTATGTATAAGACTTGAAGACTCGCAGAGTTAAAGACGAATGCTGTGAGATCAAAACGAGATGGATGAATGTTGGGATGCCGTGTACTGTTGATTGTTACTCCAGGCCGTGTTCATGGAATTAGGCGATTAGCATGGACTTGCTTTTTCCACTAATTCAAGAAGCTTGTTAAACCATTTTCTTCATCGCCCTGTACTTCACCATTGCGATCCTGGATTGTTATTTGGATACGGAAAATGGAAACAGTACGGGGCTTCATCCGCTCGACACCGTATACGAATCCATTATCTAGATAGTGGACCGTGATGCCAGATGAAACCAATTTCCATGTAAACACAAGTGGAATCTCTCACTAGGCACAGCGTTGTCTCGAAAACCCGACCCCACACATATGCTAACATTTACAGAGAGAGATCAAGGACATCAAGGAATTCGTTGAATTGGCTAGAAGAGCTGACATCACCTCTGCTACCGTCAAGGTCAACAAGAAGGTCAACCCAAAGGGTAAGACCTTCAAGCAAACCAAGTTCAAGGTCAGAGGCTCCAGATACCAATACACCTTGGTTGTCAACGACACCGCCAAGGCCAAGAAGTTGCAGCAATCCTTGCCTCCTTCCTTGGAGATCAAGACTGTTGCTTAAATCAACAACTACTACTCTAATAAACGCATTTGGTAAAAATCGATTTTTGCATGTAGCCAGGGCCGCAAGCCCCCAGCTGTAAAGCGGCCCCGAGGAAAATCCGATGGTGCACGGCTGGCCGTGTCGAGCTGTATGGGCACCCCTCCCAAAGCTAGTTCCCGGGTGCTGTGCTCTATGTAGCGGGGTCCTCGCCACGCACTATATGATATCCTCCATGTCGTCGTCGTCGTCGTCCTTCTCGTCCTCGGCCTCGTTGGTGGCAACCTGGCCGAGCCGTGCGGCGCGCTCCGCGTCGCGCAACCGCTTGTACTCGGGCTTCAAGTTGTACTTGGAGGTGTAGGGCCCCTTCTTGATGAGGTTGGCAATGGACTCGAGCGACTCCTTCAAGTAGGTCTCCGGCTGGCGCGTGCGCTCCTTGAGCCCCTTCATGGACCAGTACTCGTACTCCTCGAAGAGACGGAAAAGCAAGTCCAACAAGTCCTTCTTGGGCATGCGGATGGCGCGGCCCTCGGCCTTGCTCTTGGGGGTCGTGGACTTGAGGAACACGGACGTGCTCTTGCCCGTGAGCGACGGCCCGGCCTGCGACTGCACCACGCCCGGGATGTCGGTCAAAAACGTGACCTTGGGCCGCTCCTTCTCCTGGCCAATGTGCTGGCGCCTGCTGAGCATCTGAGAGTACTTGGAGTCGCCCCTCAGCGGCACGACCTGGCAGTCGTGCACGATTTTGCCCGCAAGGCTCGTCTTCTTGGGGATGGTGCGCACAAAGGGCACGTACTTGCGGTCCTCGGAGCCGTTCTTCTGCACGCGGAAGAACTTGCCCGGCGTTTTCTGCACGCCGTTCTTCTCCAAGTCCGGGAGCGCCGGCGCGGCCGGCATGTCGCCCATCTCCGTGCGCTCCTGCTGGAAGCGCCGCAAGTTCTGCTCGCTGAACACGTACGAGTTCTTGACCTGTGTGTTCAAGATCGAGAGGTTGTACTCCAGGGGGTACTCGTCGGACCGCTCGCGCTCGTCCAACACGAGCTTGACCTCGAGTTTCTTGCGGCCTGCTGCGGCCGCCGGGTTCTGCCGGATCTTGACCTCGCCCAACTGCTGCCCGTGGAGGTTGGCCCGGTCCGTCCACCGGTCGGCCAAGTACCGGGGCAACTTGACCAACCAGACCTTCTGCGCGCCGCGGCCGAGGTTCATGTCGAGCGACTCATTTTCCTCGAGGTAGTCCTCTGGGTCCAGGAGAAGCGCATGGTCGGCGGCCGCGGCCTCCTCGTCGTCTTCCTTTTTGATGTCGATGCCTGGCCCGGAGGCGCCGGGCTGCTCGGGCTTGACGGCCGGGCCGGCGGCGGGTTTAGTGGGGCTGGCGGTGCTCATGGACTGGTGGGGTCACGTGGGGATGTGCGGGGAATACGGCTTGTGAAGTGGTTGGACGACTTGGAGAAAGCGGGCAACGGCGGACAAGGAACAATGGCCCTGGGCCCGGTTTGTATGGGGCCGCCGCGCGGATGCACGGGTGCACGGGCCGGGGCTTGGGGCCGGCTGGGCCTGCCTGGGGTGGCGGGATCGGGGAGGCTTTTGGGAAATTTAAGGGGGTGTTGGGGAATTTGGCAAGGCATGTGGGCCCCGGGCCTGTTCTGGGTGGCGGTGCTTTTGTAAAGACTCGGATGGGTTGTTTTGGGGTGGCCTCTAATCACTGGACTTGGAACCAGTGGGGCTGCGCGGCCGGCCCTGGGCCAATTCTGGGGCCAATTCTGGGGCCAATTCTGAGGCCAGTTCTGGGGCCAGTTCTGGCCGCAAGCCGACCGCCCAAAATACACGTGTCGACGCTGCCAAGTAGTCCAATTTGAAGCTCCCATGACCTTAGTACCCAATGATGTCCGGCAATATAATCCCGGCAGAAATTTCCAAACAACTAGTATCGAACGCTCCTTGTCTATGTTAGCCCTTTTTTACCTGAGTAGTTGCCATCATTTGGTTGTCCCTGGGGATAGCAATCAGAACAGCCCATACCCGAACCACCACACGAAGCACCAGCCTAGAAATTTCATCTTAATGTTCATGCCTGCGGCGTGGAGCTACTAAATCTTGCTGAAAACGGGAAGACTGCCTGGAAGGGGCCGGAAGTCCCCGACAACAGGGCCACCAGTAGATAGCTTTGTATGCGAGTAAGCCCCATAGGAATCCCCACCCACCAGAGGTTTCCTAGATCATTGGCGCATTCGCTTCACGTGAAAAAGTAGCCAAATTCCTCGAACCCACCCATTTGTTTCTCGACCCCTGACGCCAGACTAGACCTCAAGACTTTGATCGCGATATAGCAGTAGATAAATAGCCGCGTCCATCTATAAGCTGCCTGGAATATATAGCTGGGTGTCAGTGACATCAAAAGCCGCCAGCCTCTTATCCGGCAATGGGCGGGCTAAGTGTGGTTCTTGTCTCCGACCCAAATCAAGAGAACGCAGACGGCAGATTCTAGCGCTGGCGAGCTTGCCGCTCAATGTTCACGTGCATGGCTTAATGGTTCAGCAGCCGAAAAGCTGCCATTATTTCCAAGAGAAAATATTTAGATATTTGTAGATAAATTACCAGTACCCGGGCCCCATGCAACGAGACTGCCTTATATCACGTGTCGCATCCTCAAACATAGGCCCAGCAGATTCCGACTCCTCACCAAAAAAGCCAAAACAAAATACAAACCGAGATACCAAAACACCGAAATATCAAAACAATAAAACAAATTACCAAGTTACCAAAACAAAAAACAAAAATATCAAAATACCAAAATACCGGAACACCAAGACACCAGAACACCAAGATACCAGAACACCAAAATACCGAAACACCAAAACACCGAAATATTAACACAATAAATAAAATACCAACTTAACAAAACAAAATACCAAAATATTAAAATACCAAAATAAAATACTAAAATACTAAAATACCAAAATACCAAAGCACCAAAAACTCTTAGACGAAACACCCACCTTTTACACTCTGGACCGCTAAACAGAAAAGGGTTTGTTCCTTGTTGAGTATTGCTTGGTCCGTCTCATCTCGCAGTACGTGAGATCCCTCCAGTCCTCGTGCGACGCGGTGGAAATGGGTGCAAATTCTTAACAAGTAGAATTTTAAAAACCAATAAATTACTATCGAGTGGATTGATAGCGTTGCCATCAAAATACCCCTGACTCATAAGATTCAAGACTCTTATTCTTCATGTAGCTACATAATTTGAATTGTAATTCATTGTGTCTGCCAGGGACAGCAAACTGGTCGCCTTCAACAAAAAACCCAAGTGCACGCTTGTTTTGCCCGTAAATGAAAAGCCAAGCGCTGAAAATAGACTGTTCTGGAACATGCCCCATCGGCACAGAAACAGCCTACTTCGCTGGTCCGAAACAACAGGCCCGGTGCAGTGGCCCCGGGTCGCTCCATAGTACAGGCACCTTTGAATTGCCGGGTGCTCCTCCAAAAGTTGGGGTTCACCGAGCAAATCCGAAGAGCTTACGAAACGGGCGCAAAGATTGGAGTGAATTTCTACAACAAGATTTGCTCCTATAAATATTTTTGTCCCGGCATTCATCCAACAACGGAAGCCGGGTTCAAGTCGCCTTGAACCAGCAATACGGCCATGGCGAGAAACCACATTCGCGTGAACACAGAATATGGGCACCGAAGGAAGAAGTCAACTCCAGGTGACCGCCTCAGAAAATGGCAACTTAAACCATCAACCAGCCACAAACCCACAGAAAAAACCCACAAAAAGAACCCACAAAAAGAACCCACAAAAAAAAACCCACAAACCAAAGCCAGCAGTCCCAGCCCGGGCCACTGCACCTATCTAGCATGGCCCTCAGTGCGCGCTGCTGAAGCTTCCTAATAAAACAGTATTCACCTATCGAGCCGTGGTCTTCAGCTCACAAACGCAAGAATTCCATGTCATAAGAAAGCCCGCGGCAGTTAAAGCCACCACACCTGCCCAACAGCTTTTCATGGTACGTGCCCAAATCTCCAGGCAGATCCGCCCTTTGATGTCGTGCCCCACACGTTCCTGGTGACGGCACCTCACCTACTCCAGCCCAGCACCACCATATCCATGTGGACATCAGCACACAAAATACACTACACATAAAAGATGGTGCTTGAAAGACGCGAGCCGCTCGTCATCACGCGGCCCTACTACTTGGAGAGTTCCGACTGCGGCTACTGCCACTGCAAGCCAAAGGCCGTTTCGCCAGCAAAGAAGACATATCCGGCCGAAACCAACATTCCCCCGGCGCCGACCCACGTGACCATCGGCTGCAAGGTCGAGCAGATGTCTTGTGCCGACTACGACGACTTCATCAACCTCGGATTCCGCCGCCTGGGCGACTTTTTGTACAAGGGAGACATGCTCCGGGGGTGCTGCCGCATGTACACTATCCGGACGCAGTTGGCGCAGATGGCCCTCTCGAAGGAACACCGGCAGGTCGTGAACCGGTTCAAAAGAGCCATTGGGGAAAAACCCGGCGGGAAGGCCGGGCACGTGACCAACGCCCGCTTCTCGTTGGCTTCGCTCATAGAGGCCGAGCAGCAGTCGACCAGATTCTGCACTCGCTTCGAGCCTGCCACGTTCAGCGAGGAGAAGTTCGCCTTGTACAAGCGCTACCAGACCGTGGTGCACCACGACAAGCCGGAAAAGGTCACCAAGGCTCTGTTCACGGACTTTCTCTGCAAGTCCCCGTTTTTGGACCACGAGGCCGAGGGCCACGCTGCCCAGTGGCGCGAGCTCAACACGTGGGTGGCCAGCTGGAAGGCCGGCAAGGCCGCTCACGTGACGCGCTTGGGCCCGACGCACGAGTGCTACTATTTGGACGGGAAGCTCATTGCCGTTTCCGTGTTGGACTTTCTTCCCAGCGGCGTTTCGTCCGTGTACTTGATCTGGGACCCCGACCACGCCCACTTGTCTCTAGGCACGCTTCTGGGGGTGCGTGAGGTGCAGATGTGCCACGAGCTCAACCTCGGCTACTATTACTTGGGCTACTATATGGAAGACTGCACCAAAATGCGGTACAAGAAGAAGTTTGGGGGCGAGCTTTTGGACGTGTGCAACGAGACGTTTGTGCCTTTGGAGAAGGTGCGTCCCATGATGGCCGACGACGGGTTCTGGGTCATAACCGAGGATGGGCACGAGGAGGATGAGAGTGGCGAGGAGAGCGAGGTTGAAAGTGGAGAGGAGAGCGAGGTTGAAAGTGGCGAGGGGAGCGAGGTTGAGAGGAGCGAGGTTGAAAAGAAGAGCGAGGTTGGAAGTGGAAAGGAGAGCGAGGTCCAGGGTGTTTGCCGTATCACCAATCAATCTGAAAACGCAAACAAGAAAGACGGAAGAAGCAAAGACAACAAGTCCGGCGAGGACACGGCACCTACCCAACAACGACAAGATTGCAAAACAGGGTGCGGCAAAATCTGCTGCGGCAAATCCAAACCGGGGCCTGAGGACACCACGGAATCCGAGCTGGACGAGGGCGAACATGAACTCACGTTGTCGGGCCTGCCCGGTGCCTGGAGACATAATATCGTGGATGTTT
>NW_017387731.1:1560848-1572780 GCF_001664035.1 Metschnikowia bicuspidata var. bicuspidata NRRL YB-4993 | reverse complement strand
AGTGGAGAGGAGAGCGAGGTTGAAAGTGGCGAGGGGAGCGAGGTTGAGAGGAGCGAGGTTGAAAAGAAGAGCGAGGTTGGAAGTGGAAAGGAGAGCGAGGTCCAGGGTGTTTGCCGTATCACCAATCAATCTGAAAACGCAAACAAGAAAGACGGAAGAAGCAAAGACAACAAGTCCGGCGAGGACACGGCACCTACCCAACAACGACAAGATTGCAAAACAGGGTGCGGCAAAATCTGCTGCGGCAAATCCAAACCGGGGCCTGAGGACACCACGGAATCCGAGCTGGACGAGGGCGAACATGAACTCACGTTGTCGGGCCTGCCCGGTGCCTGGAGACATAATATCGTGGATGTTTCGCAGCAAATCTACAGCAATAAAGAGACATACAAAACGGCGGAAATCGCCGAAAAAGTGCTCGGCTCCCAATTGGGGTGCTCGGCCTCGGAGCTTCCGCGCGTCCTCCCAGGCGCCATTCCACTAGTCCAGCTAGTGTCGTGGATCGAAGAAAATGCGTTGGATCTAGGGCTTCCGGTGACAGTTTATAGCACTCGCACGGGCCGGTTGCACGAGTGCGATCTTGGCGAATTGCCCCCCACAGAAAGGAACCACGTGATCGATTTTCTCCGTTTGTTCGGCTTGGAACGCACGCAGACAGCGATAATCCTCGTATAAATATGGCATTTAGGGCTCAATTCGGTAAAAGCGTCTGTTTTCAAGCAGTGGTGTAGACTCGTAGCCCTAGCTGGCGGTGCACCCGTGCACCCCGTTAGGGTAGACGGTTTGTCGCGTCGATCTTGACAGACTCCAACGATGAGATGGGGTTACCCGCCCACGCGGAAAACTATATAAGGACATGGATCCATCCGCCCTTACTGGTTTTTCTTTTTTTCTTTGTCGACGTACTTCATAGGATCATTTCTATAGGTCACGTTCCACAATGACTCTTCTAAAGAGCCACTGAATCCAACTTGGTTGATGAGTAAGATACCCTTGCGCCCTCAAAGTGAGAACTAATTTAGCTTGTCCACGATCCTTTGCGGTCTGGTCATCTACAATTTGTTTGCCTTTTACTTGACACCATTCTTCGTGAGTGTGTGTTGCCAAAAGGAGCGATGATCTTGACCCTTTTTTGAATGCTTCTTCGGAAGACTCAGCTAAGGGTGGGCACAAGTGGCAGTCTGACAAGTTACAAGCCTAGAGCTTCCTTTTTTAGGGGCTGTAGGCTGTGACTATAGTTAACCTTGCGGTGTGTCGACCATTGTAAAATTGGGATTGCTGAGTGCCTCTGAGGCTGCCAGTAACTCCAGCTTCTCTTCTCTATTCTCTTAAATTATAGTTTCGGAAGGTGTTTGTGCTTTGTAATGCCCAAACTTTCTTGAAAACTATGATGTTGGCTACTGTCGTTGGTGTCGTTTTTATGATCTCTAGTTGACGTGATGAGCAATTGTCGCGTGAGTAGAAGCCGTGTTGGCTTTGTCTCACAACCTCTGCATGTTGACGGCCCGGAATCCTCATTACCTGATGGAGTGTGCATACGTCCATGTCTAGCTGAACCATATCATTGCTATCACAAAAAAGCCGCATACCCAAACAAAACCCGTTTTTTGCCAAACAAGGCCCAGACATGCCGATCTGTCATCGCTGGGACGCGCCCACATACAGGAACACATACATGCGCACCGCCACTCGGCGTTTGAAACGCTTGCTCATTGGGTGCCGAAACAAGGCTTAACAATGCGGGCACGAGACCGCAGTTTTGCCGCAGTAGGCCATTATTTGGATAGCTCGATTCGCCAGCTTTGGCAGCTTCACCAGTGGACGAGGACCAGAATTTCATCACAGCTCCAGGCAATTTCCAGCGCCTCTCTGTAGTGTCCAGGCTGGGCCGGGATCCAGGCGCCTGCATGTGGCCGGCAAATGAAATATTTAGCCGCACCCGTCTGCAGGCCCCATGCAAGCACCTGCGCCATGTTTTCCATGTTTGGCGGGTCACAGCTAGAGATCCATTGAAAAACCCGTCCCCTGCCGATATTGTAGAGGAGGCTGCTGGCCTTAGGGCATACATATATATGTGTCGCCGCGTGCCGCTTGCGATTCCTCCGTACTTTCTATTTCTATCATTCTGGTGAGCTGCTGGTCTGGTGGGCTTCTTTTTCCGCAAGTATAATTCTCCAGCACCCTTTGTGACATATCTGGATATAGACCAGAGGACGGGGATTTCAAGTTGGCCCTGCCATCAGATTGATTGACGCTGCATTTTGCGTCCCAGTCCCAAGGACACACAGACACACCACGAAGAATGACCTCCATCCGCCGATCTCGCTGCGTATACATTGCTGCGTTGACGGCGCTCGCGTACTTGATAATCTTCTGCGTGATCAGCTACAACGGCATGACAACACAGCTCTTTTCGGCAAAGCTCAAGGAGTTTTCGCTCGATTCCCCGGGGCTCCGGTCTCTTTTTGACGTCCAGGACTCGTATTCCTTGGACGCATGGGCAGACGCCATTTTCCGGCGCAAGGTCTCGGACCGCCCGGCCGACGATGCCATTCGCATGGCCAGATACAGCATCGACGGGCCGTCTGAAAGCAGCGATCTAGTGGAGGTGCCCGGGTTTTTGCGGGGCGAGGGCGAAAACCCCCACTTGACCCCCCACGAGCCGCGGCTCACTCTAGGCCTCTTGCTCAGCGAACTCAACGCCAACTTGGCCGGGCAGCACACGTTGGAAACACTCCGCATCCCGTCCTTCCACTGGGCGGACTGGACGGACTTGGCGCTTTTAGACACAAAGATGCTCTCTGTGAAAGACAGCCCCGCCACGTGCGAGCTGCTCAACCCCACCCGCAAGGAACGCAACCTCATGCAGAAGGACATTGCGTTGGACGCCAGCCGCTTCTGCTTCAATGACGCAGACCTTGCGGCGGCCATGCAAGAGCACGCGGACAACCCATTCTTGGCGCCGTACCTCCAGAAAATCGCCGACCTGCCCTACAAAGCCGGGCTCCACGTCCACCAGTTCCCGAACCGGACATCGCAACGCATCCGTGCCATTGCCGCTGCGTCATACGTGCACGATTTCATGCCGGCGCCCTTGGCGGTGCACCTCCTCCTTCCCAAAGGGGCCCAGCAGATGGCCCCTCTCCATGTGCCGGTCAACCAGGACGTGTCAGGCCGGATCCGCATGGCCGACACGCCCCAGGCCCGCGCCGTGGCCGGACGCAGCCCAGTCCTCGACATCCGGCGGGAATTGTCCAGCCTCGCCGCGCACGTGGACAACAGCTCGCTCCCCGCATGGAAGTACCGCAAGGAATTGGCCCATGAGGCGTTTGTCGACACGCTGGCAAGCATCATGGAGCAGCTCGCGCAGCAGCCGAACCTCTCGCCGCAGGAGTCCAACTACCTCGACAGTCTCCGGCTTTCGGTCGGCACCAAGACCCCCACCAAGTACTTCAACGAGGCGCTCTTGGTGCGCAACGAGCCGGAGTGGGCCAGCGGGAGCCACTACGACTGGCGCTTCTTCAAGGGCCTCCAGTCCGCGCAGGACGAGCACGCGGTGCTTTTGCACGGGCTCATTCTGGCGTGGCTCCGCTTCACCAACGCCAACGACATCACCTCGTGGATCGCGCACGGGTCGCTTTTGGGCTGGTACTGGAACGGCCTCTCGTTTCCCTGGGACGCCGACTACGACGTGCAGGTGCCCATCCGGGACCTCCACACGCTCTCGCGGAAATTCAACCAGACCGTGGTGGTGGATTTTGGAGCACTGGCCTCTCAGGAGGTGCGGCTCGGCCGCTACTTCCTCGACTGCGGCACCTGGGTCAGCCACCGCGACCGGGGCAACGGCTTGAACAATATCGACGCCAGATTCATCGACATGGACTCGGGCCTATACATCGACATCACCGCGCTCGCCGTGTCGCTGACCGCCACGCCCCGGAGGTACTACGGCCAGCTCCCGAAGGAGTTCCAGAAGACCAACTTCGTGCAGAAAGTCAAGGCCGACCCCGACTTCGGCCTCCGGCAGAACACGGCCGCCCAGCTCTACAACTGCCGGAACAAGCACTTCATGTCGTTGGCCGAAATATCGCCGCTCCGCCTCACCATGATGGAGGGCGTGCCCGCATACATTCCCAACGAGTTCTCCAAGATCTTGGACGTGGAGTACACGCGAGGCATTGACTCCAAACGCTTCAAGTCGTATGCGTTTTTGCCGCGGCTCCGCCTCTGGGCCAGCTACAAGGCCATCCACAAGTACACCCGTGGCCGCAGCGCAAACGACAAGAAGATCCAGATGGGGGGCCACTCCAAGATCGCGCGTGAAACCGTGGACACGCTCTCGGTGTTTTCGTTCAACGACCAGGACTACCTTGAGCTCATGTACCTTGAGCAGGACTTGTTGTTTGAGTACCTTGTGACAAAAGAGACCACCTTGTTTCATCAGAAGGAAATGGACTTGTTGCTCCAGGGCCAGTCTGCCGAGACCCTACTCTTTCCCAATGGGGAGCTCGTGGCGCCGGCGCAGCTCCGCCATGATCTCAATAACTACAATGCCGTGAAGGTGCAGAGCGGGTTTGGCGAGCGAATGGGCGAGTACATGTCGATGGCACAAGCTCTAAAGACAGGGAAAGCAAACCAAGCAGGAAGGATGAACCCATACAAGGACCGGCCAGAAGAGGGCGACAGAACGGTCCAGGGACCACCAAAAGAGGATGGCCAACTGGAGGGACCACCAAACGAAGCTCTGAAAAACCTCCCATTGCTTTCGCAGTCAGATGAATAGACATCCAACAACGAGAAGGCCTGGCCGGCCTACAGGGTTCACATACTTGGCCTCTGCGGTTTGTCTGGTGCTTTATGGAAGCATCAGTGTAATATTCGGCGCCGCTTGATCTAGATGAAACAACCAGATGTATTATTAAAGATATCTCATGCCCATTGCCCTTTACTTCATGCAACTTCAGTATTAATTACTCATTGTGACATCATATTTCTGTACCACTTCATGTACCTCTCAAGTCAGTCTCGATTTTTCTTCCAGCTATTCTTTGCATTCTCAATTTTCCATTCTCAACTCTAGTGTAAAACTTTAAGAAGCCATGCATGATTTGTGAAATTTCAGCCGTATCGCCTTTAAGACTTAAAGTCTCCAATTACAATGCTTGAAATATTGACAGCCGTAGATGGGCTTGCTTCAACTTCTTAACGCTTGTATAATCTATATTTGGCTCGACACGCTCAGACCAAGTTCAAACTGCATCCAATGAATTTTAAGAGCTCATGTAAATTTCCCGGCAACCTCACAATGTGCTACGGGCTAAGAACCAACACAGCAAATTTCCAAATTTTCCAGCAAAACCATTAATAATTTTTTTCACTAGTTGGGAAATACATTGTTTTGGACTTGGATCCTCTGCAGCGGCAAGTTTAACCCAGGAAGAGAACAGGGTTTAATTCTTTTGTTCATGACTGCAGGTTCGAGATGAGTTCCCGACCCTTCTGTGTCAAAGTTGGAAAGCTGTTCAACGATGTTTCTAGCCCGTCCGCTGTGTATTTCAACTAAGCAATTAAGACCGTCTCTACCAAATTCCCCGCATCCTTTGCTCACTTTTCTTCCGATTTCATCTCACGGCATGTCCATTTACTCTTCCTAGTAAAACTTCCTGCAAGACTCCAAATGGGTCACGCAAGCAGTGACGGGGTTCCGGCAAACTCACTTTCAAAATCTTTCCACTCACACGGGATACAAAAAAATTAATTCCTTTTTCTTACGCCAAGGCTTTCCATAATAGGGGATCTGAATGATTTGCTTGCAATGGTGTCTATGAGTTCTGTTTTTGCGTATTACAAATGTCATACTCAATTCATATTACTTTAAACCAAGCAACTGTTTGGTAAAACTTCATCCCATCGAAACAATCGAGAGTAGCCAATTAGTATTTTTCACAAAGAGTCCGCGTAAATTGCTAGCTCTTTAAATTTCACTCGCGTTAATCTACGATATATCCCGATCACAAAATAGTGGAAACTTGAAGCATTTAAAATGTTCTATTGTGGTAGCAAACCTATCCACCAACTCATGCCGCCCAGAAAAGTTTTACACGACAATAATCTATACCTTTTGTTTCGGATGAGGCGGAGACATATTATCATATAAAATGCCGTTTGTTCCTTTCAATTGAGATTAAAAACCAAACTCTCATCACAGATAAGAATGAAAATCTCACCGTATCTTTCTTTCTTGTTTTGGCTTTTGCCTTCGGCCAAGATCCAGACGCGGACACGACGAGGCTAGTGAAAATCATTGATCCGGAGAACACGGAAATCTACGGCTATGTTTCCATAAACGAGAATAGAATGGCTATCGTTGGAGAAAATTATGCGTTCAAACTTAATTTCATGTTAATTGAAGGACACGTCTCGGACTTGTACGGCAAATTATTGTGTCTGAACAAGGAGAAGTACAACTGGGTCACAACAACGCGAGGAATATCATATATTACGATGGATACTTGCGTTTAACGGTGACATTGTCTTCCAATTGTGTCGGGATGGAATTAATCGGTTTGAGAGTCAGTGTGACGTTGAGAAGCTTGTTTTTCTCGGGTTGCGTAGCGTCATATAGTTCCAAAGTAGACTTGGCCTTTTATGTATAGGTCTATGGTCTAATAAATCATGTTCCTGAGGTTTACCCCAGGCCTTATGCCAGCATAGGACTGAACTCATACCGAATTTTCCAAGGATTCAGTCTATCCGCAAGTAGATATCCAAAAACTGAGATTTGCTTTTATATTTGATGCTCAGGTTGAAACCTTCATTGGTAGTTCTGAGACTCGTGTTATTACTCAGTGTTATAACTCAGTCTACTGCACGGTGCCAGTATTAGGGGTCCGTCTGTATACACAGTCACGTGCACATGTTCCCGGCATCCCTAGTAGAATACTGGGAGAGCCAGGAGCAAGACAAAACACGATAAAAAAACAAAGACGAAGATTTTATCCGAAAGCTATCTTAGTTTGGGCGCGGTGTTCTTTTTAGCTAATAAAGCTGGTGCGCACCTATGCCGAGGGCCAGAGTTAGGCCAACAAAATCAGCAACAAGACCCAAAAAAGCAGCATTGTCTGATGTGTGATACCAGCAGCAGTTCCTGGGAGCCGCCATTGACCGCAAAGAGAAGCTTTTCTTTTTCCAGATTTCCGTGTGCTGTCCACCCGGAAACACGCCACTTTCAGCAGGGGTCACGTGACGCGCGCACAGCCAATCACAGTGCCATGACCAAGCAAAACCCACTTCCCAATCTCCAAAGCTCATCTACATTACGGAAGCCCCACACAAAATGTTCAGAAACATCGCCCAGCGCTCTTTTCAGAGATTCAACTCGCACGGTCACGTGTCCAAGCTCATCAAGGAGGACGCCTTCAAGAACCTGTACAACAAGGAGGCCGGCGAGGCGTTCAAGAAAGCGCAGTACGAAAAGGCCCACCATTCGGAGGGCATCACCGAGTTGTGGAAGAAAATCACCTTCTACGTGGCCTTGCCCGCGGTGCTTTTGACTGCCATTCCTATTCTCAAGACTGAGCTCGAGCACGCCAAGCACAGAGAGCATTTGAGACACTTGTCTGACGAAGAATGGCCTGTCCAGTACGAGTACCAGAACTTGAGACAGAAGAAGTTTTTCTGGGGTGACGGCGACAAGACGTTGTTCTGGAACTCGGACGTCAACAGACACGTGGAGTAAGTTCCCAGGCCCGTGTCCTGCTATAGCGTAAGATCTCTGAATATACGACGTAAACCAAGAAATGTGTAGCTGCCGCGGCATGCTGATAAGGCTAGTAGTGGGGAGGGGGAATGGGGGATGTGTTGTTATGATTGACATGTTTTGTTTGCAGGCAGTGGGCGGGTCTTATGGAAGGGGTATATCAATGATGGGGAGACGGGTGTTGGGACTCTGCAGTGAGACACAATCGCAGAGGACTTTAGGAGTGGGATGCTGGAATTTACAGGGACGCGAGAGGCATTTGTTTGGCGTCTGGGGAGAAACCAGCAGGGTGCAAGAAGGCCGAAAGTTCAGGAACCGTTCTCTCCAGCAAAGCGTTTGAGGCACATCTTAAGATATCAATTGAAAGAAGTGGGCCAATGTCCACCTCCATTGAGGAAGTTCGAACGGGATCGCCTGATTTGGTGGTTTTTACAACCCACGGCAGTGGTGTTTTGGGGAGCCCTGAGACATTTCCATCCAGGACCAGATATAGATTTGCGTAGCCTCGATATAACAGTCCCATTGTGTCTGGGCGTCTCTTGCCGACCTCGACTTGCAAGCAGCCAACCCGAGACTCTTTCTGATCATGAGTTAGATGTACTGGCCGTGGAGTCGTTCTGAGATCACTCTGGAGATAACCCTGGAGTGACTTTGAGCTAATTTTGGGATCACTCTTAGCTAACTCTGGAGTCGCTCGAAGCTAACCATGGAGTGGCTCTAAGCTAGCCATGGAGTCGCTCGAAGCTAACCACGGAGTGGCTCGAAGCTAACCATGGAGTGGCTCTAAGCTAGCCATGGAGTCGCTCTTGGCTAACTTTGAACTCACTCTTAGCTAACTCTGAACTCACTCTTAGCTAACTCTGAACTCGCTCTAAGCTAACCATCGAACCACTCGAAGATAACCCAGGGCACCGCCTCTAACGGTCCCCAACGCGGCCAGAGGCCCACAGCCGCTGCTCACCCAGCCCGAAAGGCCGCATGCCAGGCACCTGTCTCATCTAGGTATTATTATATGGAACATACACACTTCATGAATCGTTAGTACACGGGCAGGCCCCGCTCACAAGGCCAGGAAAATGTAGAGATTATTGGTCGCGGCAATGGCCACACTGTTCTCCTGCGGGTGCCATGACAAGTGGAGAATGCTCTTCTTGAAGTCGATGAAGTCGCTGTGGTCACCCAGACCCACGCCGCTCATCAAGCGGCGGCGTGCGGCCGGCTCGCCCGGCAGCTTCTTCAGCTTGAACGCCGACTTGTCGGCCTGCAACACGATCTCGTCCTGCGGCTCGTCGTCCGCATAGGGCGAGTGGGGCGAGTGCGGATAGTGGGCCGGCGCGGGCGGCGACTCGCCGTCGCCGTCGTGGTCGGACACGTCGTCGTCGTCGTCGTCGGTTGCGCCGAACGCAGGCTTGGGAGCGGCGGCGGGCGCGGCGCCCACTGCGCTCGGGTAGATCATGAAGTTGTTGTTGTAGGAGCCGGTCATCACGGACTTGTTGTCGCCGCTAAGCTGGACCTCGAACTTGTCGAAGATGGCGTCGTTCTCGTAGGTATCGCACAAGCGGTCGCGGAGGCCCTCGTGCACGTTGATGGTGCGGAGCGGCTTCAGCTCCATGGCCAAGTCCCAGATCTTGACGGTCATGTAGTCGCGCGACACCACGTAGCGGCCGTCGTGCGAGAACTTGACGTCGGAGATGGACGAGGTGATCTCCGTGAAGAAGTTGTGCAGCGCCGGGTCCAAGTACTCCTCGAACAGCTTGGCGTGCGCGTCGCACAAGGAGTTCAGGCGCATGTCCGCCAACTTAATGGTGCCCTTGGACAGCGAGTACATGAACAAGTTGCAGTGGCGCGGGTGGAACTCCGCGCTGGTGATGACCTCGGTCAACTCCTCCATGTTGGCGGGCTTGATGTCCACGATGTTGAACAGCTGGTCCGGGATGTCCAAGTTCCACAAGTTGATGCGCAAGTCGTCCAGCGAGAGGTACGTCTCCTGGTCCAGGTTGACGGAGATGGAGTTGATGTGGTACGCGTGCGCGTTCAGGTAGATCTTCTTGGGCTGCGCCAGGATCAACTTGTCGTGGAACGTCATTTTGGGCAAGCGGAGGTCGCCCACCAGAAACTGCGACGACGGCAAGTGCGCCTGCCCGTTGAGGTTGTTTTCGCTCACCAACTTCACGCGGCGCTCCAGCACCTTCCACAACTTGATGGTCTTGTCGTTGGTCAGCAAGAGGTACAACGCGTTGTTGGCGCTCTGCAACCACTTGATCTTGTTGATTTTCTCCTCCACCTCCAACGACTTGAGGTAGTCGAACTCCGCGTCGTGGCTCTGGAACTCCGTGAAGAACTTGTACTCACACGCGGCTGATTTGGCGGCGTTGCGCTCAAAGAGCACCACGCGCCCGCCCTTGTCGCCGGTGGCCAAGAACTGGCCCGTGCTGTCGAACTCCACGGTGGAGATGATGTCGGCCTCGGTGATGTTCTCAATGTCGCCCTTGTCGCCGAAGCACTGCGAGAATTTCCATTTGTGGTCCATGGTCATGGCTGGCGGCGGGCGGGGGCATGCAATGGCGGCAATGCCCGGGGAAAAGCGGTGTTTTCAGGGGGGTTTGGCGCTGGGGATGGACGGAGCAACGGTGCGCTGGGTCCGGCGGGGCGGAGGGCGGAGTCGGGCGGGAAAAGCGGCCAGGAAAGGCAGGCGGGGGGTTCCGGGCGCTGGGCGTGGGTGGCGGTGCCGGGGTGGTTTTTTTTTGGTGTGGGCAAAAAAACCGGGGGTGCTTTTGTTGGTCTTGGGAGGCCTGGTGGTGGTTTTCGTTTCTGCTCGAGGCTCTGGGCGCGCCTGGGGCCAAGATCGGCGGGGCGAGCAGTGCGGCGAGCAAACAAGAGGGAAGGGCCCGGGGCGAGGGGCGGCCAGAGAGGACGGGAGGAGAGACAGAGAGGAAGGAGAAAAATGAGGGAAAGAAGAAAAGAAAATGACGGAAAGAGAAAGGAGGGGAAGCAAGAAGAATAAATGATGGAAAGGAGGAAAGAAAATGATGGAAAGGAGGAAAGATAATGAGGGAAGGGAAGCGAGATAATGAGGGAAGGGAAGAAAGGTGAGGGAACGAAGAAAGAACAAAATGAGAGAGAAAAATTGAGAGAATTGAGGCAGGAGAAATGGAAGAACTGATATGTGCAACCAAGGAGAAAGCCAGAACGGGCGGGATAGGGGGAAAATTGGATGAGGCAGAAAAACGGGGCCGTCCATGGAAGAGGCAAAAAAGGCCACGGCAACTGGCGCCGATCTGGATCTCTTCCTGGGCCTGCGCTTTTGGAGTGGCGCATCTCTGGTGCTGAGGCTGGCCGCGAAATTGCCATGGCCCTATTCTGGCGCCAGGCGAGGGGCAGCCGGGCCGCGGGGCCGCACCCGTGCACCGCGCTGGAATAAGCTTTGGGGCGGGGAGGGTGGATGGAAGTGTGGGCTTATTCTGTTTAAGAAATAGAGATGGTGCATTTATAGTGATGTGATGTAGATGGTGTATTCATGAGGATGTGATTTAGATGGTGTATTTATGAGGATGTGATTTAGATAGTGTATTTATGATGATGCGATTCAGATAGTGTATTTATGATGATGCGATTCAGATGGTGTATTCATGAGGATGTGATTTAGATGGTGTATTTATGAGGATGTGATTTAGATGATGTATTTATGAGGGTGTGACTTGGATGGTGTATTTATGAGGATGTGATTTAGATGGTGTATTTATGAGGATGTGATTTAGATGGTGTATTTATGAGGGTGTGACTTGGATGGTGTATTTATGAGGATGTGATTTAGATGGTGTGACTGATAATGATGTCATGTAAATGGTGTGATTGATAGTGATGTGATCTGGATTAAGGCGATTTGGATTGGTGTGATTAGATTGAGGTGGTCTAGATTGAGGTGCTTCATGTTTATGCACCTTACATTGATGTGCTTTATATTGATGTGTCTTATATTGGTATGATTTTATTGGTGTAATTAAAATTGACTTGATTTACATTGATGTACCTTATATTGATGTGCTTTGTATTGATGTGATTTAAATTGATGTAATATAGATTGGTGTGATTTATAAGTATGCGATTTAGATTGATGTGATCTAGATTGATGTGATCTGGATTGATGTGATCTGGATTAAGGTGATGTGGATT
>NW_017387731.1:1550280-1560644 GCF_001664035.1 Metschnikowia bicuspidata var. bicuspidata NRRL YB-4993 | reverse complement strand
GGATGTGATTTAGATGGTGTATTTATGAGGGTGTGACTTGGATGGTGTATTTATGAGGATATGACTTGGATGGTGTATTTATGAGGATGTGATTTAGATGGTGTATTTATGATGATGCGATTCAGATGATGTATTCATGAGGATGTGATTTAGATGGTGTATTTATGAGGATGTGATTTAGATGGTGTGACTGATAATGATGTCATGTAAATGGTGTGATTGATAGTGATGTGATCTGGATTAAGGCGATTTGGATTGGTGTGATTAGATTGAGGTGGTCTAGATTGAGGTGCTTCATGTTTATGCACCTTACATTGATGTGCTTTATATTGATGTGTCTTATATTGGTATGATTTTATTGGTGTAATTAAAATTGACTTGATTTACATTGATGTACCTTATATTGATGTGCTTTGTATTGATGTGATTTAAATTGATGTAATATAGATTGGTGTGATTTATAAGTATGCGATTTAGATTGATGTGATCTAGATTGATGTGATCTGGATTGATGTGATCTGGATTAAGGTGATGTGGATTGGTGTGAGTTAGATTGATGTGCTTCGTATTTATGTGCCTTACAGCGATGTGCTTTATATCAACGTGCCTTATGTATGTGATTTATATTGATGTACCTTATATTGATGTACCTTATATTGATGTACCTTATATTGATGTACCTTATATTGATGTACCTTATATTGATGTACCTTATATTGATGTACCTTATATTGATGTGCCTTGTATTCATGTGATTTAGATTCATGTGATCTGCATTGATGTGATCTAGATTGTTGTACGTTATATTGATGTAACTATTGATGTACCTTATATCGATGTGCCTTGTATTCATGTGATTTAGATTCATGTGATTCAAATTCATGTGATCTAGATTGTTGTACGTTATATTGATGTGCTTCATATTGTTGTGATCTAGATTTGTAAGCTTTATATTCATGTGATTTAGATTAATGTGCTTCATATTGACCTCCCTTATACTGATGCGATGTGATCCGATATGATATGCTTTGAGGCGATCGGCTACACATGATTGTATAGCTCCGTCATAGGTATGGACATTGTGAATGGAACCATGTGGATCAGGTCAAGATGAGAAGAACCTGATGAAGTAGATTGCATGTGTTTATAATATGATGGGTGTTGGCCACGTGTAGCTGAATGCAGATGTTATTTCAGAAAGTGATGGTTCTGGCCATGTAGATGCAATGTGATGGAGATGGACATGAAAGGACACGGTAAAATACAGGGTGGAATAAATCAGACGGGCCTCTATATTCTCCACATGTCACCACGGCATATAGGTGACTGCATCATGGGGCTCCATAAAAACTACTCCGAAGAAATAATCTCAAGTAGCCCTACCTTACCTATCACACAATCCATGTCACACATTTTGTCTCACCAAGATCCCAGGTACAATGTAATGTATGCCCATCACTTTAATGGCCATCTAGCGGCCTCACAATAGCGCGTCGCGTGAGCATGGTGGGTTCGGTGGTCCCAGTATATTGGACGCGGAAAGCGAACCAAGGCGTCTGCTTGAAGCCTTCTTCCACTGACTGTGAAATAGTATAGGCCATAAAAACCCATGGGTTTTTTCCGGGGATCTTAAAGCTCAAGTGAACTTCGAAAAAAGTTCGAGGCTTTTCATAGAAGTATTCGTGGTGTCTACAAGTTTTTCAAGCAAGAGAATGCAAAATGCCTCCCCTTAGTTCTGGTACAACACGCTGGCCAAACCCTCCAAAAACCTTTTCATTGTCATGACAGACTCCAGAAAGTTCAGGTTTCCGAGAAAATGTATCGTTTTTTTACCAGACACAGCAGGAACCGGAGCATAAGCCTTCTTATACAATGCGAAAGGATTTCCCACCAATCTTGACACTAACCATGTAGATGCTCAAGTCTTACTTTGCAATTATCCCGACGAGCGTTTATCCACAATTTGTACTGGAATAATACTCAACCATTGATCCTAGCCCTTATGAAATAAAAGTGGAAATAAATCAAATATCACGCTATATTCATGAACTCGAGTCGCGTGAAAAGACAACTTCCAATGGTCACAAAACAGCTCGTCTCGATTAGATTACACGTCGAATATCTCCACTTCAACGCTTTGTGTCTTCCCTTGCTCAACTGTCATCAAACCGATTAAAAAAGCCTACAGCTCTTTTGCTCTCAGTGCGTGTACAGTTGAAACCAAGTCTGTAGGTGTTAATTTCATCTATTCTTCTTCAGGAATTCGAATAAATTGCGATGTTCAGTCTCTATGTGCCTTGGCGTCTAGAAATAAACCACATGTCCTCTAGGGCTCCGAAACATTTCAACCATTCCAACCTGTACTCAATTCAACAAAGTACTTCACTTCAGGTAATTCAGTATGCGGGTTTAAATTTCCCAAAGGCTTGATCTCTAATCCTGAGCAAAGACAAAGAATGGCTTGTATGTGGAAAACTGGGGCATAAACCAAAAGCAATAAGCGTTTTGCTTGCGGATATTCACAAACACTGGATAATTAATCCCAGGCTCGAAAGTTACTTGGGTTACTTTTGCAGTTATTCAACACAAATTTCACAGGCTTATGTGTTAAGACTGGCGTTTTTGGGCACCTCATCTGAGTATTCGTCTTGAACTCTTTGCTCAATTACCTATTGATGAAACAGGTAGCATGAACTGTGTTTTCCAAATAAGCGGCGTTTCATTAGCGAAATCAACAGAAAAGGGGATGTAGCTTTTCAAAAAGCGCTCTTGTGTCCCATACCTTTTTGTCTGGTTGGTTTGACTTGTGTATATGTCTGCAACTTTAAGTAATTTGAGCAGTGGCCTCAGAAAACCGAAAGTCGAATGTCACTGTCTGCAAATCCTTACCCAAAACTATGCAATAATGTCGCTCCTGGTCAACTATTTGCCCCTGGCTAATGTGGTGCTTTTAACTCGGTGATACTAGTTTTCCAAGCTTCAGCGATTTTCGCAAGATCATCTCTCTAGCATAGGTACGCTTGATATTCAACCACGCCGGCCGCTCCCGCATCTTGACAGTGAATCACAAACACTGCCCTCCAATGTGTTTTTCATTTTCGTAACCGCTGGGAAGCAGCGTTGGAAGTGCAAGTTTATATCACCCCAGAATTTAGTCCATTTCTAGTCTTGGGACTACAAGGGTTTTTGGGAGCCGTATTTCAAGCGTGCCGCGTATAGTGGCAAATCTGCCCATTAACAGGTCCATGCTGCAGCGTATATAGGAGATACAACAGGCAACACGTGAGGCTTCAGCATCTTTTTCATTTTTATGCGATCTTCTACAACTTTTCATGCCCTAGGTAACAAGAGCCTCGAAGTTAAGAAATCTGGAAGATCAGCACAGTCTTCAGACACCAATCATACATGCAAGTATTCTGCTCCAAACCTTAACAATGGAGCTTTGTGGAGGCAGCTTCAAAAACGTAGCGAAATACAGACGCCAGGCGAAAAAAACTTCCGCCCTACGACCAGCCGTCTACAGAGCCAATGTATACTTTTTATATTACAGTCAATGACCTATTTGCAAATACCCTTCCGGACACTTAGACGGCCTTCTTAGCAGCATCTTGAGGAGAGACCTTCTTGTCTTGAGTGAATCTCTTTCTCTGAGGAGGAGTTCTGACTCTTCTGTCGACTCTGGATCTGACTCTCACGATTCTGGCGTGGATGGCACAAGAAACACAGTAGTGCAACTTGTTGTACAACTTTGGCAAAGCGTACTCTTGGTACACAGAAGCCTCGGACAAGTCTCTGACGGCAGCAGCCTCAACCATGTTTCTGATGGTGACTCTCTTGATGGCCTTGTCCTTTGGCACACATCTGGCACAGTTCAAACATCTGACTGGCTTGACGTGGCCTCTACCCTTCTTGTTTCTTCCGTTGGAAGCTCTCTTCTTTGGCATGTTGCTGGAATGTTAGTAAGAAGCGAGGGGAGAGTGCCCAGAAAAAACTCCCAATGATGCATGTGGTTCTGTGGCCGGCGGATAGAATAATGTTTCTATGGACAAAATGTCACTTTTCTCCTTGTTTCCGTCTTTTGTTTGTCAAGAACAAACAAACACATTGAAGAATATGAAGTGTGGTCACCTGACTTGATAGGCCACAGCAATAGAGATTAAAAGACATGTGAAGTAATATCCATTTCTTAATATCACCACAAATCAAGCGCCGGCTTATTTCTGTACATCAGGGATCTTGGGTCAGGATTTGGGCGTGTTGGGCTATGGCCGCATGGTTAGAACATACCTTTTGGATATAGAGAAAAACCAGCACTAAGAAATCTGAAAAAATTTATTCTTTAGAGAGCCAGTGCGCGAGAGCCTGCCGGCCTGCATGCTGCGTGCTCACGTTAGTGTGAGGGCGAATAATGATTAGGGCTGCAGCCCTGAAGCGGATATTGAGAAGGCCACTGCACGGCCACATCCACCCAAAAACCGAGCACAGTGCCTGTGGCGAGATTTCCTGATTAATCAGAAAGGGGATCATATGCCCCGGAATGGGAAAATAAAGATTTCGATGAAAGCAATTTGGGTGGACACTAGAGCCGGGTCCGTCTTGTGTGCAGGTCGACACGTTGGCTGGCGGTTGCCATACGCCCCGTTCTGGTGATGACGTATACGAGCGGTATGCGGGCCTTCTGCAAAATTTGGGCTCGTAGAGCTGTAGCAGGCGGCGTGGGAGATGTACATCACGTGACCATGGGTCACGTGCTCGGCTCGGCCCGGCACGCCTGGTATAGCATCTTCTGATCCCCTGCGCCAGGGCCGCGGGTGCTGTATATATGTGTCCGTACCGTTTCACTCTGTGCATGCAATATGGATGTAGAAGTCACGTGCGCAACCGGCCTCTCGTTTTTGCAATTTGCGGCGTGGTTTGCAGATCTCATGACTTATATGAGACAGCCCAATCCACAGAATGGCTGCGAGACTCGAAAGCCGAAATAACTAGAAACGTAATCGTTGCAAGAGAGCTACTTCTGGGCATGGAAATCTGATCTGGCGTGCTTTTTAGTGACCTGTGCAAAAACCAACTGGGAGCCAGAGATTATAACGAAACACGTGATCGCGGCCATACGTATGAGAGGACAGTCAACAAAAATGAACGAGTAAAGACCACGCCATAGCGTATCAATCAAGACATATCTTGAGCTATCCCGGCACTAATTCAAAAATACATGTCTGAAACGAGAAGGCCGCCAGTGGAAATGAGAGTGGGCTGTTTGGGGTCACGTGACGGCCGGCCTTCCCGTCTCCCGGCTTGTCAAGCCTCTAGGTTTGACTCAATAAACAAGTCACCATGAAATAGCCACAAGCATGATTCAATTGGACTTCCGAATGGCTACATGTAGAAAAGAAAAATAGAGTACATTTCTTGTACCCCATAGTTGCTCTCATTTATTGCGCATCACCTGGGTGACAAATGACTGCGAGCGCAGTCATTCCTTAAGACAGCTGTAAATCATAAAGTAGCGGTCTCTGATTCCCATACAAGGCCAGGAGTCATGAAGATGTGTTGATTTTCGACTTCTGCTTGATTTTCGATATTTTTCCCCACTGACAGACAGAATGTGGAATCGTGGCAGGTGCCCATCTGGTTCCTGTAATAACCCCCAGTTATGTGCAGAAACGCCATTTCCACAGCTCAAATTTGCCTGTTTGCCTCCAGTCACCCTCTTTTACAAAACAAGCGAATTCACCCGCCCCAGCAATGGACTGATGGAGGCGGATCCCGGTGTCGGGCCCTATGTCACGTGATCCCGCGTCACGTGCGTACCCGGCCCGCCCAGCCAATGAGCTGGAGGTGTTTCGCGCGTGTCGCCTGATTTTTCTCCTTCATCTCGCTATACTAATTAGAGATAGCATCCACGTCAGTGCAATACCACTACAACCAAGATAAAAATGTATGTGTGCATTTCCAAACCAGCAAGGCCCTAGCTCCCCGCCACAGGTCTCCACGTGACCCGTCCCACTCTGTCCTTATCACTTGTGTCGTTGGGGAACCCCACATTGGCCTTCCCGTAAATGCTAGGAACAACAAACACCTCCTTCTTCTTGCGTTCCTTTCGGACCCGGCCCGCCAAAGTCCCGGGCATTTTCGAGCACAAACGCAAAGCCCGGAACAGGCCCAACCTGGAATCAGGTCTGCTTTCTCGCTCTGGAAGTATCCCCCTAAATACCCGCCCACGCTTGTAGGGGGCACCCCAAAAGGGACATACCCGCCGGGCCCAGTCCACGCCACGTGTCTGCGTACACAAAAAACAAGGCCGATTTCACGTGTCAATGTTTAGGGCATGACGCCAGATGCAGACACCCAGGCCAGCGCTGGCGTGTGGACTCCTAAGAAAAGAAAGTCATTCACGAGCACCGCCAACAGCACCTCTCCACCACATCACCAGCAGCTCCCCTTGCGGTGGGCTTTTTAGAAGTCCGCCCTCTCTTCCCCGCCTCCAAATATACTAACCAACATAGGCTCTCTCGTACAATTGCACGCGTTGCCAGACAAAGCAGAACGTTGAGTTCGTCCAGAATAGTGTTCTCCGCCACCAAGTTGGAGTCCAAGACCGCCACCAAGTTGGCCGATGTCACGGGCCCCGACTCCTCGTTGATCGGAGCTGGTGCCACGCCAGGCACCATCCCCACCGACATCGATCAGGCCACTGGTTTGGAAAGATTCGAGATTTTGGGTAAGATGGAGGGTGTCGACGTGTTCGACATGGAAAACCCCATTTTCGAGGGCAAGGGCACGATGAAGGACCCATACATGGTGCCCACGTACATTGGCTACCGTTACGTCGGCTGCAGAGGCCATGACACCCAGGACCACAAGCCTTACTGGATGAAGGTCGAGGAGGGTAACCCCGGCAGATGCTGGCAATGTGGCTCTGTGTATGCCGCCAAGTACGTTGGTGAGCCAGGCCACCACCACCACTAGGGCTGCTGAGGCAGGCGACTCGCACGTTTTCAATAAAATCACGCATAGATATTGGTCTGTAGCTGTAGGAATGGGGGGCTGGATCCATGATCGGGCTCAGGGTGGAGTTACGGGAGAATTTCACTTGCTTGGCTTTGTTTTGTCCTTGTCAGCTTGTGTATGAGTATGTAGGTTTGCTATACGTGGTCTTGAAAGAGGCCAGCTGCCCTCTTCATTCCAAGTCACCGCAGCATATGTCTGTTTATATTCACTCTGGAGGACCCGGAATGATCCGGGTTATATATTTCGTGAACTTGCAGAAAGCCCGCAACTTTGGGATCTCTTATAACCCAATAAGTCGTCGGTCCTTTCATGTCACTCACGCAATATTTTGTAAAATCCCTCTTTTAGACGCCAAAAATATCTTACATGCATTTCACTTTGATTACTGGGGCATGTCAGAATACAAATGTCGTCCACATGCCCTATGTGTATGGGATTCAAACAACAATGAACGAGTTTTGCTGGTGCCCACTCAAAGCAGATGGATCTTGTTATTGAGAGGAGACATCAAAGAAGGCGCCTCATACATATGCTCTAGTAAGCTACTTCAAGATTCATTTCTTGAGGTTATGCAATTTACCGCCTTCAAATTCTCCCTGACCTTTCCGTGAAACCAATCTTCAACTTGGACATGAATCCTTTGGGACCAGGTTCTGTTATTCTGTCCATATACTACTCATTGGTGGAAATTGCTGAAATAATCACACCGTAAATGAGGTTTATTTGACTATCAGCAAACCTTTCACAAGTTTACTGGGTAGAATACTGATAGCGGTAGATTTGATTTGAAGTTTATATGACCTTGTGGAAATAATCCTGGCTAATACAGATCCTTGATATATTCCAGACCCAAAGGACACAACCGCTCGTGTAATATACAAAGTTGCAAGCCGATCATCGTATATATGAAGCAAAAATCTCGAAGATACCAGAATACCTTTATGTAAGCTCCTCTAGTTCACTGTCTTGTTTCTATGATAGGAGTCATAAAGTATTGACTTAGAGTCCCAATACTTCATTCGTAGAAATAATTTGGAGGTCTAGGGCTCAGTTCAAGCACAAACACTTAAGAGAAATGCTTGAATTAGAACCAATTTGAAGGTGTAAAGATCACAGTTTCTGTGTCTTTTTGACTTTGTAGCTCATTCCGTCCTTTGAACGTATCTGTTTGATCTGCCTCAGTCTATATCTCGCGCAATGAAGAGCATGATTGGATTAAGATATCCATTCATATTGTTTTTTCTATTCTTGTCAAAAGAAGTGTGGAAGCCAAAAAAACGGTAATTTGTGCTTTGGAGTGAAGTTTTTTGAGCTGGTGGTTTTTCTAAATATCATTTTGCTTACTTTGGTTTTGGTCACTATATTCAGTGCTGTGATTCAAACTGGGTCTTTTCCTCGAGGTGTACACACTCTTTTACTATGCTAGAACCGTGGTTGACCCCTGGCTTTTAACCAAATATCATTGCAGATATTATTGTTTTGGGAAACCAGGCTAATTTTCGTGGCCTTTGATAAAACAAGGCTTCCATAATGACTGGAATATTATATATGGCTCTCTCTGTAGCTTTTTTTTAGGCGTGCTCGTGAATTCACTTAAATGGTGAAATCATTGAACAAGGGCAATTTTATAAACTTGTTAGATTTTTGAATAAACAAAAGACTCTATAATACAAAAGTTTCTGTAACGCAGAAGAGAGACATCTGCGCATTTTTGCTAATCACCACCCGAGGACAAATTTCAATTTAAGATATCTTTAAGTTCATGGCTTCAGAAGCTGTATTACGTAGCTGATTCAGGAGGAACGGGATCCAATAAAGAAGACTTCTAATGCTACTGAAGAATGGTAGAATATAAATTCAAGAAGCAAGGTATGGATTGAGCCATTTTTGATGCAGAAAGTTGTGGTTGTGGTTGTCTTTGGCTGGATGTTATCTTGGCAATTGCACAAGTGAAATCATATTCTAGTAGTAATTTGGGAGACTCAAGAAACAACATTTTATGCAGTTCAGAATGATCAATTTCCTCTCCTTTGACTCAGTTGTGAAATATACTCTATTTAGCGATCAACTCGTACGCAGGCTTTTCTCAAACCTTTTTTGTTCGAGATGCACACTATTAAAGACTTTTTCTACGCAGATAAAGCCCACCGATGAATCTTGATTATCTAGTGACTCGTAATTAATCCATAGTTTCATCTTTAGAAGTGGTTGGAGATTGACAGTCAGGAAAAATCACTCTACACCCTCGAGAACTGAACGAGATCCACGTCTAAGTGCTTTCTGAAGTGATTGGTTGGATTTTCCAGAATAATTCTCCGTATGAGGATAAGAACTATGGATGTTATTGAGAACGATGACTACATAAAGTCGCTTATATAGTGCTCCTTCCTATCGTTTTACGATGGTTGGGATCTCGTCAATAACTCAAAAACTATGATGATTTGGCGTGGTCCTTTGAATGCTGCAGACTAGTGAAGTCCAGAATACCTCTATGATAATTCCACGTAGAGCATAATAAAGTCACGTAGCTCATTTCTTGAAGCGCTTCAGTCTAATTCGTATCTTGATGGCATATATCGCTTAGCGTAATTTGGACCCTGGTTCAGTAGCCCCAAGCAGCCAGAAGCGGCTCAAGTTCAAAAACCACTACCGTTTTCATTGCCCCAAAACATATGATTTCACTGTGTTTGACTAAGGCTCCAGAAAAAGTAAAAATGTATATACTCCAGGCCCATCCTAGAACGACCCTTTCATGAGTGGCCGCCAACCTCGGCTAATCGTATACGCGCGTTAACGCAGCTGGACCCATTGGACGCAGGATAGTACCGGCGAATGTCGCACGGCCTGCATCCGCGGAGCCGGCGTTTGAAAAATACCTTATCTAGGTGTCGTTAACAAAGGTGATCTAGTCCCAGAACACAGCTTCTTTACAGCAAATAGCGTAGTCTAATATCCGCTGGAACGCACTTCCTTTTTAAGCCACTGAAACGGCCTGAAACCCACAACTAACGGAAACCAAAAACACCAAAACCCGAAAATGACCCGGCCCAAGGTGCTTATTCTCGGCGACTTGAACACCAGCTTGCCCCACTACAAACGGTTTCTGGAGAAGTTCGAGTGCATCCACCATACGCTCGCCTCGACGCGTGAGGAAGTCATTGCCGACTTCCACACCAAGTTCCACGACATTTCGGCCATCTACGGCGCCTGGCTTGGCTTCGTGCTTGTGGGCGGATTCCACAGCGACATTATCGAGGCACTCCCACCAACCTTGAAAGTGGTCTCCATCTGCTCCGTGGGCCACGACAACGTACAACGGGGCGCAGATGAAAGAAAAGGGGCGTTGTGTT